>NC_071113.1:20209375-20580000 GCF_024256425.1 Clarias gariepinus | reverse complement strand
CATGGATGTATTTCTGGCTCTTACGACTCCAGAGCATCCGTATTGAATTACATGACTGGCCGGCCCAGTCTCAGTAGCTAGCGCTTCAACATCAGCATGTCGTTCTAGCTAATCTTTGTTTCCTAGGATTGAGATCCAATGCCATGAAAGCATGCTCTTTCCTGTTTAGAGGACAACATTTTTGGGTGTCACATGGAATTTGAGCGTAAGCGGGCACAACTGTCTCCCGCTCGTGTCGAATCCATTCTCAACACCATCAAGGAAATCAAGCTAGACCAGAAAGTGACCATCACTTTCAGAGATCTTAGCTCTCATGGCAGCTGTATCCACGGTGACACCTTTGGACCTTCTGCACATGAGAGCATTTCAGTTGTGGCTAAGAACCAGGGGATTTTACTCTAGGGCCAATCCCCAATAAGGGCTACGCGCCAGGTGCTTCGTACCCTTCCTATGTGGTTCAGACCCCGGTTTCTGACTCTGGGTCCCACTCTAAGTTCGTCTTGTCATCGCAGATGCTAACGACAGACGCTTCCCTCATGGGCTGGGGTGCGGTCTTAAATGACCGTCCAGCCCGAAGGGAGCTGGAGAGGCCATCTTTTTGTGCGGCACTCAATTGCCTCAAAATCATGGCTCTATTTCAGGCCCTAAAGCACTTCCTCCAGCAGTTGAGACTACCATGTCCTAGTGCGGGTGGACAACACTATGGCAGTCTCGTATATTAATCGCCAGGGCGGACTGTGCTCGCGCCGCTAAATAGCTAGCGCACCAGATTCCTGTCCCTCAGGGCGATTTACATTCTTGGAAAATTTCATGTAGCGTAGGTGGACCTCTTTGCCTCGCAAGATCAGCAAATGTCCCCTTTACTACTCTCTGACTCTAAGTCAAGCTGGTCTTCCAGCCAGCGTAATTAAGACTATTCTTGTTACCTCTCTAAGAGGATCGGACAACTATTGCCCTCTCCTATGAGGCGCGTGGGCTCACTTCGCCTCTAGGAATCAGGGCTCATTCAACCATTCATTCGCCTCATCAATTGCATTAGCAAGAGGTATTCCCTTGCAGCAAGTATGTGACACGGAGGGTTGGTCCTCTCCACACACATTTGCCAACATGCATCCTATTGTTTTTAAGCCTTCTGTCCTCCGCCTTTACAGCTTCGGAGCAGGAGAGACTTCACTTACTGTGTCCAGTACGTGCTCTTCAGATTTACGTCCACCGCATTAGCCAGTGGCGTAAGTCAGAGCAGTTTTTACATGTTTTGAAGCCGCAAGCTACGTGAGAGATGCTATTGCCCTCTCCTATGAGGCGCGTGGGTTCACTTCGCCTCTAGGAATCAGGGTTCATTCAACCAGGGGAATCGCCTCATTAATTGCACTAGCAAGAGGTATTCCTTTGCAGCAAGTCTGTAATGCGGAGGGTTGGTCCTCTCCGCACACATTTGCCAATATGCATCCTATTGTTTTGAAGCCTTCTGTCCTCCGCCTTTACAGCTTCAGAGCAGGAGAGACTTCACTTACTGTGCCCAGTACGTGCTCTTCAGATTTATGTCCACCGCATTAGCCAGTGGCGTAAGTCAGAGCAGCTTTTACATGTTTTGAAGCCGCAAGCGGCGTGAGAGATGCTATTGCCCTCTCCTATAAGGCGCGTGGGCTCACTTCGCCTCTAGGAATCAGGGCTCATTCAACCAGGGGGATCACCTCATCTATTGCACTAGCAAGAGGTATTCTCCTGCAGCAAGTGTGTGACACGGAGGGTTGTCCTCTCCGCACACATTAATTACATTTATAGTTTGGATGTTCATGCTACTCCGGGCTCACGGGTCCTCGAGTCAGCTACCCAGACATAGTTCTGAGACCTTCTCGGCCTTGTGCGCACACGCTACACAACCTTGGAGTCCAGACACTCGCAGTGCGGTGGCGTTGGCACTCTCGTTCCCATAGCGTTTTCACGCAGCATCGAGTGTAGCCTTTGAAAGGGAACGTCTCGGGTTACTTTGCTGTAACCCTGTTCCCTGAAAAGGCGGGAACGAGATGCTGCGTCCCAATGCCGCACTGCCTATGTGACCGGACGTCCGTTCAGACAAATCAATCTGAGGAATGTTTCCGGTTCACTCCTATTTATAACCTGCAGGTGCGTCCTATCAGATGACGTCACCTGACCGAGGTTATAAAAGCCAAAAATTTGGCGTGTTTGGTACACACATGCTTCACAACCGGCAACATGACAAGATGTTCCCATAGCGTTTTCACGCAGCATCTCGTTCCTGCCTTTTTAGGGAACAGGGTTACAGCAAAGTAACCCGAGACGTTTTCCTTGGAACCTGGCGAGTTCATGTTTCACCCCGCCTAGTTAAACAACTACTGTACACTTCATATTCAATTCAATTCAATTAAATTTTATTTGTAAAGCGCTTTTAGCAATTTTCATTGCCGCAAAGCAGCTTTACACAGTCAAAAGAATTATTGACATATGTGATGAACATTATATATATATATATATATATATATATATATATATATATTAGTTGTGTAGGATCATTTTCACACACACACACACACACACACACACACACTTCAGTTTGATTACTACCGATAGACGCTCGCTCACACACATATGACTATGCAGCACCCTATTGGGTGGCTCCTGTGTAGGACGACTTTAACACAGACAAACGCACCAGTTTACCAAATAGAGGCTCACCCTCACACAAGCGTGCTGGTGAATGTCCTACAAACACATACACACACACACACACATATACACACACACATGCTTTACACACACACACACGTGGTCACAGTGTTATAGTAAACAGAAAACAACCGCATGGATGTTGACTATAGTAACGCAGGCGTGCTAAGGATGGGAGATGATTACCCACAATTCCGTAGCACAAGACAAAATAAAACCATTGACTCAGTTGTAATCGTGTGATGCATTCGTGCCACATAATACTCGGTGATACTTGGTAATTGTATCTTAAGACTCACTCGTTTATCAGGTCAAAATGTATTAAAATATTTTGCTCGTCGTGCAGAATGCTCGTAAACCAGGTTACTCGCAATCCACTGTAAAAAAAAAAAAAAATATTGGTTAAGGTACTGTTTAGGCATTTGTACTTGTTTATGTCACGAGTGAGTGTTTTCCTTGGAACCTGGCGAGTTCATGTTTCACCCCGCCTAGTTAAACAACTACTGTACACTTCATATTCAGTTGCAAGTTGCTTGTGTTTACAAACAACCCCACTGATAGACAATGTTACTATGTAATGCATGACATATGTGATGAACATTACATTTTATGTTTGTGATGTATAATTTTTTTAATTGTAATTATGTAACCTGCCTCCACATACACACACACAAACACAAGGAAACATGTAGTTGACAAACCACACAAGGTACTGCCAAGTTCAACGCCACCAGAAACAGCAGAGCTGAGCACAGCTGGGTGGGGCTGAGCTACCCCCTTTTGTAGATTTTGAGTCAGAGAGGGAATATTTTTATATAAGGTCACATAAAGGTAACATCAAATTTGGTTGTTTTAAGCCTTAGCTGATTTACCCACTCACTCATTTTATATACTGCTTATCCTGTACAGGTTCACGGGAACCCTGGAGCCTATCACATGGGACAAGGCAGGGTACAACTGGACAAGTTGCCATTGCATTGTTGGGCACACACACTCACACAACAGGGAATTTGAAACCGCCTACTTTGTATGTCTTTCAACTGTGAGGAAACAGGAGTACCTAGAGGGTAAACATCAAATACAGGGAGAACATGCAAACTTTACAAATGCAGCCCTGAGGTGGGAATCGAGCCCTAAACACCGGTCCTAAACACTATGTCACCATACTGTATCAGTTGATAGAAAAATTGGAAAAATACCAGCGACTTTTTCTCACACACACACACACACACACACACACACATACACGGGAGACATATGCTTTCTTTTTTTTTTTTTTTTTTATAAATTTGCAAAAATCTGAAGTAATTTTCATGTTGTCAGTATGAGGTGTTGTGTGTAGAATTTTTAAAATAATATTTAAAATAATTTAATCCATTTTAAAATAAGGCTATGACATAACAAAAAGTGATGTGCTGTGAATACTTTCCAGGTGCACTGTAAGTTATAGGTTGCTTCTGGGTATGTATTTTAGTTAAATTAACAATACAATGTAAATCACATCAACTGTCACATTTATCTAATTTTCCTCATAAAACAAAGTTGAATGTCAACATGTAGGTGTAATATAATACATGAAAATGTATAAAATTATTTTGTAACTATCATTCATGATAAATTACTGCAAAGTAGTTACTTAAAATTATTGCTTAATGGCTCTGTAACTCCTGTGTCTCTTACACATTTTCGGTCAGTGCTGCTTGCATTTTGATCCTGCAAAAAAAAAAAAGAAAAAATGTCCCTAGGGCTGAAGCTACTTGCCACAATTTGGTCCAACATTACAGTACAGGAAAGAAGAGAAGAGTAAAAAGTATAGGTCTTCCTGTCATCTCAGGGGTGTTTGGATGAATTTAATCATGTGTGTTGCAGAAATTGCTGTTACGCAGGTCATTATCTCTTGATCACGCTGGTGGTGTGTGTCATAGTTTCTGATATACCTGCACCATGACAGCAATGATGTCCTATTTTCCTTACAAACAGTCAACAGCTATTAACTACTATTTTATATTAGATACTAATAATGCAGTGCAATGACTTATGATGCATAGTAAACCCTAAAGCAACCAAAATAAGTGAGTAGTCACACAGATAAAATGAATACAGATTAAGTAGGAAATCACATGAGAGTTACTGGTGTGTGTGTGTGTGTGTGTGTGTACACATGCATGAGAGGGAGAGAGAGAGCTTTTCAATGCCTTTTTATCAGCCTAAGATCACATATGCACACATCATACATACTTAGGAGTAGAATAGAATTTTCCCATAAGAAATTATGGAGACTTAAATTATTCATTCCACAGACCAAAAAAAAAAAAAAAAACACAAAATATAAAGTAAAAATAAAACAAATTAACCTGCTCTTTACCTTTAAATTAAAAAGTAAAAAATAAATCACAACAGAGTTTCCGATGTTTTCCGTTGTTCGTTTTCCAAGTAAAAATTTTTTTTAAATCTTTGCTTGTCTTGTGGAACGCTTGCAAACCATGTTAGTCGCAATCCGAGGTTTCACTGTACTACTGTATATTCAATTAAAATACATTTTATTTATATAGCACTTTTAACAATGGTCATTGTCTCAAAACAGCTTCACAAAAATTAAAAAATATATATTTTTAAAAAATGTGTCTAGAAATGTCTCTGATGAGCAAGCCAAAGGTGACGGCGACAGTGGCAAGGAAAAACTCCCTGAGATGGCAATAGGAAGAAACTTTGAGAGGAACCAGTCTCAACAGGGAACCCATCCTCATTTAGGTGATAACAGATAGAAATGATATAACATAATTTGTGTTATGCAGGTGAAAGTTTAATAGAAGTTCTTTAAATTAACATGAAGTCCAGTTTAGCGCAGGGATGAGTCAGTAAAAAAACTGAAAGGGCAAAAATGGGGTCTTGATAACTGGCAGCATGTCTAGCTCCAACCATCAGAAAGCAGAATTCAGCTGGAGCTGGTCCTTCTCTGGATGCCTCAGGAACCTTGCAGTGTCGGTCTTTGTCTACTGAAGCTGGCACAATCTCCAGATGCCTCCAGATGTGTAGAAAAATAGAGAACAGAAGGAGAGAAATAGCATAGTTGCCATTCAGGATAGATATCCAGAAGTATGAAGTTATAGGATGGGTTACGTGTATGCCAGAATAAAGAGATGTGTCTTGAGTCTACTTTTAAACTGGGAAACTGTGTCTGAGCCCCGAACACTGTCTGGAAGGCTATTCCAAAGCTTTGGCGCTAAATATGAAAAAGCCCTACCCCCTTTTGTAGATTTTGAACTTCTGGGAATTACCAGAAGTCCAGAGTTTTGTGATCTTAAGGAACGTGGTGGATTGTAGCGTATCAGAAGACTGGTTAGGTTTGTGGGAGCTAAACCATTTAAAGCCTTGTATGTAAGTAATACTATTTTGTAATTAATTCTAAACTGAACAGGTAGCCAATGCAGGGATGATAATATTGGGGTTATATGATCGTATTTTCTGGATCTAGTGAGAACCCTGGCTGCTGCATTTTGGACTAACTGAAGCTTGTTTATTGAGGATCCAGGACAATCACCTAGTAATGCATTACAATAGTGCAGTCTGGAGGTCATGAATGCATGAACTAGCTTTTCTGCATCAGATCTGGATAAGATGCTCCTAAGCTTGGCAATATTTCTAAGATGGAAAAAGGCTGTTTTTGTGATGTTGGGAATATGATTTTCAAAGGACAAGTTACTTTCTAATATTACACCCAGGTCTTTTACTGTCGAGCTAGTGGTAACAGTACATCCTTCTAAACGCAGGCTGAATTGTGAAAGCTGTTGTGTACTGGTTTTGGGGCCAATAAGTAATATCTCTGTCTTATCTGAATTTAGTAAAAAAAAGTTATTAGTCATCCAATCTTTTATGTCCTGGATCCACTCAGTTAGTCAAGACAACTTAGGTATTTTGTCTGGTTTTGTTGAGATATATAATTGGGTATCATCAGCATAAAAATGGAAAATAATCCCATGTCTTCTGATGATGTTACCCAAGGGAAGCATGTATATTTCACTGGCATTACACCAGATGGTTCTCTATTTATAACTACAAAATGGTATCGATCGGACAGTTATGATCTAAACCATTTTAATGCCTGTCCCTGAATACCTATGTGATTTTGTAAGCGATATATGAGAATATTATGATCTATAGTGTTGAATGCAATACTAAGATTAAGTAAGACTAGTATTGAGATGCAGCCTTGGTCCGAGGTTAAAAACAAGTCATTTGCAATCTTAACAAGTGCAGTTTCTGTACTATGATGGGGCCTGAAACCTGATTGAAATTCTTCAAAGATGTTGTTTTCCTGCAAGAATGTGCATATTTGAGCTGATACTACTTTTTCTTATATTTTTGATATAAACGGAAGGTTTGAGATCGGTCTGTAATTTGTTATTTCATTCTTTTGGTTTTGTTTTGCCAACTTGAAAGGTTTAGGGACGTGACCTAGATATAATGAGGAAATAATAATGTTTAGAAGTGGCTCTCCAACCGTATGCATGATGTCTTTTAAAAATCTGGTTGGGATTGGGTCTAACAGGCACTTTGTTGATTTAGCCGAGGTGATACGTTTATACAGCTCTTCCTGTCCTATACCTGTAAAGCACTGACAATCTAAATGTGAAGCTTTAGGCTGATCTGGATCATTAGAGGTTGAACCTCGTTATTTTCTTCCTGATACTATTGATTTTTTCATTAAAAGAAGTCCATAAAGTCTTCACTTCTAAACTGTGATGGTATACTCTTTGCGGGCATCTTAGGTTTAGTTAGGCAAGCCACTGTACTACATAAGAACCTGGGATTGTTTTGGTTTCTTGCTATCAGTTGGCTAAGATGCTCGGTCCTAGCAGTTTTAAGAGCCTGTCTATAGCTGCGCATACTGTCTTTAAACTTTTAATTTAGTTTTTCTCCATTTTCGCTTGAGGTTACGGGTTGCTCTATTTAGGGTGCAAGTATGACTGTTGTACCATGGTGCAAGTGTTTTATCTCTGACTTTTTTTAATCTGATGGGAGCAACAGTGTCTAATGTACTGGTAAAAATAGTGCCCATGCTGCTAGTCACTTCATCTAGATCGTCTGCATTTATGGGTCTAATAAGAAATTGGGACAAATCTGGCAGATTACTTGTGAATCTGTCTTTAGTAGTCGGATTTATATTTCTAACAAATTGATAACGTGGGAAGACACAGCCAATCTTTTCTACAGGTACAGTTTATATCAGGAGGTGATGATCTGTGATATCATCACTTTGAGGTAAGATCTCTTTATTAGAGACATCTATACCATGGGATATAATTAAATCAGTGTATGATTAAAGCGGTGAGTTGCTCCATTTATATTTTGTTTGACCCCAAAGGAATTTACTAAGTCCATAAATGTGAGTGCTAAAGCGTCGTTAGCATCATCTACATGAATGTTAAAGTCTCCTACAATCAACACTTTGTCAGAGTTAATCAGGTGGTCTGATAGCAGATGTCCAAATTCTTTAAGAAAATTGACATATGGACCCGGGGGTCTGTACACGGTGGCCATTGTAAAATATAACAAAGGTTTATTATGTATTTTATTGAGTGCAACAATAATGATAAGCACTTCAAATGAGTTAAACCTGGGCCTTGTTTTCTGAGTAACAGTGAGCTCATCATTGTAGATAGAGGCGACACCACCACCGTGACCAGTTAGATGGGGCTCATGCTTATAGAAATATCCTAACGGAGTAGACTCATTCAGACCACTATATAATTATTTGGTTTAAGACAGCTTTCAGTGAGGCAGAGTGCGTCAGGGCAATAATCTGAGATTATTTCATTAACAATAAGTGCTTTAGATGCAAGGGATCTAATGTTGAGAAGTCCAAACTTTAGAGATATATTTCGATCACTTATTTGGCCTTTTTCTGGTTTAATAGTTATCAGGTATCAGTATATACTTATACTATATGCTACATCTCTGGTAATTGCATGTGAAAGTGGACCCACTCTTAATTTCTATATTATTGTAGCAAGGTAGATTTCACTTATCTTTTTATACAACAGTGTGAGAGCATTCTTGTGCAGTTCAGCGCCATTCTTTCAGGATTTCCTTTCTTACTAAGTCATACCTGAGGAAAGAAGTCTTAATAGAGCTGAGATATTAAAAGAGAATTTTGTGAAAAAAAGCTTTTTACAGCTATTGTAAGGGCTGTTCCAACAGAGGTACTCAATATTTCAATAGGACTATCTGGTGAAAAGAATGTAGCAAAAGGATAAGAGAGAGATTGGCCTTCTTTGAATAACAGAACGCAAGACTTACCAAAATGCAGATTAACACAAGCAATAATCGTTAGAAGAAGAAAAACCTAGCTCATTTCTGAAATGGTGTCATATACCTTAGAGATAGACAAAACATATCAGTGAGAAAAGTGTGGCCTTTTTAACAGCCACTTGCCTTCAGTAGTACTCCCACTTTACAAAATATGTATATTTGAAGCAATACACAAATTCCACATGATGGGCAAACTGTCAATCAAATTAATGAATTTCCTCCAAAAAGTTCGGATATAATGGGTGTCTGGTATCCTGAACTGTCATGAATGTTCATGTTAAGCAAATTTAAAGGCATAACCCTAGGTTTCTCTGCATCTGTTTTCATCTCCACAATGGGTTAAATGGTTTTCTTCTGTAATATGCCTGACTAATTTCACTATGGGTTAAAAATTTTATTAAAGTGATCCTGGCATGTCAAAGCATGTATTTTTCAAAGTGCACCTGACCTATCTACTTTCCATTTGAAACAACAATTTTTAATCAAGAAAATGGCATTTCAAGTAACCTTGTATCTGACATGGATTTTAACCCTCCTGTTACCTTCAAATTTACTAAAAAATTTTATCCTTGGGGTCAATTTGACCCCAGCAATTTAAACCTCCAGATCATAATTAAAATTGTTACCCAAGTTTATGTGTCAGGTACTTTTATGTTTATTTGTAGACTACTTAAATAGCCCTTTGAAGTAAACAATAATTTTCCACCCACCCCTGTTATACATCCAAAAGACCTGTTATGCGATATATGCTTATCAACTTCTTGATGTAGTCCAAGATGGTTTTCTGTCTTCTCTGGTGCTCAGGACAGCATCTTTGTGTATGGTGTTCATCAGCAGGATATTTTCCTTTTTCTTGGGGCAATTGGAGACAACAGTGGCTCTGTTAGTGAAGGCAAACATTGAAGATTCTGCCTTCCTGTTCTTCATCACAAGCAACTCAGAGGGACCTTCAGATTGTTTTTTTTACTGCCTTGATTGTTTTCAGGTGCTTCACCAGGGGATTTACCAGAATGTACTTGCGTATTCCAGGCATGGCTGGACTGTGCACCTTATTTTTATACTGCAACCAGACATTTCTCCATGGTCAGCTGGGGACCTGGATTGTTAAGAAAGGTTAATCGCTGAACCCACTTGTTCCTTTCATCCTATATTGCTGTGAGTTTGTCCCACTTTAGTCAGACCATAATAATTTTGCATTTTTAAAAGTGTGTTTGCTGGTGGTTAAAACACAACATGAGAATCAACAGAGTGTCTTGCGTCCTCATAATCAGCATCCTCCTTAATATGAGAAATTGGTCAGAAGCTTGCTGTTATAAGCTTTTTTTAAATATGTTTGCTTCACCCCTATGTTGGGTAAACTATCAATATCTTCTCACTAACCATATTTTTCCACCCCAGCAAAGTAGGAAATGTCAAAACTTTTGCGAGGATGATGTTTTCCCATCCCCTATGTTCTGTAAATTATCAGTAGTTCTTGCACTACTAAAGTTATGTTTGTTAGGTTAGTGCCCTAAACGTTTTGAAGATTTTAAAGTTACATGTTATAGTGACTAAAATATCATCCAAAACAACCAAAACAAATTATTTAAAAATATATATATTTCTTCTTATATTTATATATATATATATATATATTTCTTTCTTATATTTTCACAGCTAAAACAGCCTGGCGTCAATTTGACCCCAAAGAACACAGTTGCATACAACATGTGTACAGGACATTAAAAACTTATCATCATGTTAATTTTACGTTTACCCAGTTATCCCCATTAAATTAGGAAAAATCACTGAATATAAAGCAATAAAAGAACAAAAGAAATGTGTCAATTATTCATTTTGAGACTTTAAACATTGAATGGGGTCAAAATGACTCCAAAGATAATAAGAGGGTTAAAAGACCAATTCGTTGACAACACATTTCTTTTGTTGCTTGTAAGTGATTTAAATGGGTCTCGGAGTTCTCTTATGTGATTAACATAGTTAGATCATAATAATCACTTAATGCTCCAAGATCTTGGATACAATATTGCAGTATGATTACATTTGAACGGTGCTAACAGCAATGCTGTACTTACCCAGTGTATTTTTTATTGTAGGTAGTATCCCTAAATCACACAGAATCATCTTGAAATAATTTGAAGAGCATTTTATTAATAAAAACAACAAGAAATCAGTATTAGTAAAAAGAACAATAAAGCAATATTAAGTATTTACATATTAAATATTGACATCCAATATGGCATTGAATCCTAGATGGTGGCGCGGCAGTAGCATGCAGCGGCCGCTCCGGAGCCAAAATGGTGCTACGGTGTTTACGTTTTGTGTGTAGCGCTTTTATTTTACTCTGTGTATGGATATCGTCGCAACTGGTGTCCGTACATACAACAGCCAGACACTTTCAACCTAAATAACCCGGTTAATGATATCCACGATGAGCTGCGGGAAAAGCTATGTGACCTCGGCTTGCTGCGTGAACCAGGCCTCGAAGCCTCGGCGTTGCCTGATGCCGGAGGCCGAAGGAAGGGTCATCGGAAGCGGTGCGCGAGAAAGCGGAAGCGGGGCAAGCGGACAGGAGTCTGTGCTAGGCTAAAAACAAACCCTTGCCAGTCGGCTCTACCGTCCATCATCTTATCTAACGTCTGCTCCCTGGACAATAAACTGGACTACATCCGACTCCAGCAGACGCCGCAGAAATGCAGCTCTGTGCGGCAAGACTCGTGGTGGCGGCTTGTGTGTTTACATCAACATGAAATGGTGCAAGGACTGTTTCAGTCCTTGAGGATCGTCTGTGAGCCGTTACACAGCGGAATTCCGAACCCTCACGGTGCAGACATTCTGGGGAAACGCCGCACTCCAGGCATTCTATTTCGAAGGGCTGGTGTCACGTATTAAGGACGAACTTGCCGGACGAGAGCTTCCTGCCACCCTGGAGGGTCTAATCCAGCTAGCCCTCCGCATTGATCAGCGCCTTCTCTCTCGTCCGAAGCCAGCCCCAAGGACCCTGCCGCCTGCTCCCATCCACTACTGCACTGCACGTATTCACGGCAGAGGTATTCTGCAGACGACGAGCCACCCACCTTCCTCCACACCGCCCATATGACCTCGCCATAGATCTCCAACCCGGCACTGTACCACCCCGTGTCCACCTCTACACATTGACATCTACAGAGTCGCAGGCGATGGAGGAGTACGTAACCAACGCCCTCCGCCAAGGTACCATCAGGCCCTTCTCCTCTCCTGCTGCCGCGGGGGTCTTCTTCGTGAAAAAGAGGGGCGGCGAACTTCGCCCATGTGTCAACTATCGGGGGGTCAATAACATCACCATTAAAAACCAATTGCCTCTTACCAACTCAGCCCTGAACGCCCTCCCTGGTGCCACCATCTTTACAAAGTTGGACCTTCAGAGCGCCTAAAACTTCATCTTAGCATCAGAGAGGGCAATGAGTGGAAGACAGCTTTCATCACCTCCACTGGACATTATGAAAGCCTTGTGATCCCATTTGGACTATCATCACCTCATCAATGATGTTCTCCGAGACATGCTAGGACGGTGGGCATTTGCATATCTAGATGATATCCTCATCTTCTCCTGTATCGCTTCTGTGCTCGCTACCTCATCTGGGCTGAACTTTCACACAATCTTGATGTATCTTCAGCCACAAAGCTAAGCCCATTTGAGGTGTGCTACGGCTTCCAACCTTCAATGTTCAACCATTAAGAACCGGAGGTTGATGTGCCGTCAGCCCAACAGTTGGTCCGCCGATGTCGACGGCTATGGAACCAGGCGAATCGATCCATCCACCAGGCCAACAACCATTATACCATCCAACATCGCCGTCGACACCCTCCGGGATGATTGTACCACATAGGTGACAAGGTATGGCTTTCCACGAAACATCTCCATCTTCACACTGAGTCGAAGAAACTATCACCCCGATTCATCGGACCATACTGCATCACTCTCCGGATAAACCCAGTCACCTACCGGCTCCAGCTGCCTGCGGCGCTCCGGATGTATACTGTCATGCACACTCAATACGCAACCGGCACTAGGACCTGGAAGTAAGGGGGTCGCAAACCAGGAAGTATAAAAGGAGTAAACAAACCACTGCTTAGCGCTCAGTCATTGAGTTTGGCCCATGTCGGTTCAGGCTGTTTGTCTACCAATTCGTGAGTACTCACCTGTTTGGGTTTTGCTTTCTGATTTGAGTGTGTTATAGGACGCGGGTTAAATTTGTGTTTTTCCCTTGCTCCCCTTTTGTGAGAGTCCTTAGACCAAATCACGTGGTTATCCCGCCTACTCGCTTGCTTCCGTGTTTGGGTTTACCTATCACGCTACAAAGAGCTAACCGCTAAAGCTAAGTCTTCTGGTCACTTTAGGTTAGTTCACTGACATGTTGTAATTTATGTTAGGTCTTTCTGTCCTGTCTCTGCTAGCCAGCTAACTAGGCCTCTTGGTTAGCTAGTTTAGTGTTTCTGTTAATTTATATTGTAAATTTATGTTGCATGTAGCACCTTGGTCCTGGAGGAACATTGTTTCATTCCACTGTGTACTAACTGTATATGGTTGTAATGACAATAAAGCCTACTTAAACTTGAATATCTGTGTAGCTAGGAAAATGTATGGCATATATGAATTCCTGTAGTGCTTACAGTTAGAAACCTAGCATAAAGAAAGTGAAAATGCTATGGATATTGGTACAGAGATTTCAGAATTGACACCCTTTCATTACATTTACATTTACATTTAGGCATTTTGCAGACGCTCTTATCCAGAGCGACTTACAAAAAGTGCTTTAATGTTTACAACATTGGATACATACTTACACTGGGTTAACTAGGTTAATAACTAAGTAGTTAGTAACTAAGGTTTAATAACTCATTATTTTGCAACTAAGCAAAGCAAGGGCTATGATGCAAAAAAAGATGTTCTTGTGTATTAAACAAATAATAAGACAAGCAGCAGTCCAGGCAGCAAATCTTAAGGAACCATAATTTGCCAGTTATTAAGCAACATTAGGAGAGCACAGATGTTATCTTAGTACATTCTGTAATGGATGGAATTTAAGGAGAATTTCCTGTTAATTGAAAACACATCTTCCCACTAAACGATAATGCTGTCTGTCACCTCTGGGGCAAGGATGGATTTCAGTAGTCAGGAGTATACAGTATGTATCACACATCTGCTCGGTCAAATTAAATCAGCCAAGCTGAACCATAAATATTCACAATGTGAGAACCAGACACTTCCCCAAGCCGAAAGGTCTAACATGCTGATGCCTCATTCCCATACATAGAATCATACTAAAAGGATAATGAGCTATCATCCAAGCAAATATGTCCAATGACCAGAAAACAAATTAAATTCCTTTAAATTGCCTCTATTTATAAACAGCTCTCTGGGCTACATTATAGCAGATTTACACTAATTATAATTGTAGGCTAGTCTTTAATGTTTTCCCCTTGGTAATTTATTTGAAGCCAATTAAACATAAGAAGGGAAACATGAACTTCTGCCCACAGGAATTTCATTAAAACATAATGGATACGGCATTACAGCGTTTGAGTTGCTCATATTTTCATATGTTAATATGAAACTAAAAAACTGAACTCTTCCAATTTCCCTCTATTTTAATGTTAATATGCTTACCCACTCATAAAGCACAAAATAAAATATTTGTTTAAATGATGAAAAAAAATGTAAATTAAGTATTATATTGCAAGAACATAAAAGAAGAAACTAGAGGAAAGGACAAATAGAGTGTAGATATACAAATTGTCTTAAAATAGCTACATTTTAATGAAGTTAAAGAAAGAAAGAAAGAAAGAAAGTGCTGATGCATCTGCTGTAGGACTGAACATATCATAGATCTATGAGATTCAGAAATACAAGAGCTAAAAAAGCTAATATATACATATATAAACTCAATTTAAACCAATAAAAAACTATTTCTTGCACAACTCAATGCATTTTCATATTACTTGTTTTAAATATTGCTTTAAAATCAGGGCAGTGGTAGCTTAGAGGGCTAAGGCACTGAGTTACTGTTTGGAACTTTGGCAGTTCAAGCCCCAGATCCACCAGGTTTCCATTGTTAGGCTGTTGAGTAAGGCTCTTAACCCTTTCTACTCCAGAGGCACTGTATAATGGCTAACCACAGTACTGCTTGGAATTTTTATCTGTTTGGTTGTGATTTACTCAGGTGTATTTGGCCAAGCTTGAGGTAACATAGGCTTTGATTTATTGCAGTTAGCCCACGGAAAGAGAACATATGCTACTTTGAAATTTAAAATGGGAAAATCCCTTATATTATAAAAAAAAATAGACCTTGAAAAAAATCAATCGTTTCTATCTCTAATAGTAACTCAAAATTCAACAGATGGCGCTGTACATTTTTTACAAACATGCTTATGAGTATGCAATTAAAATCTACCCAACAAACATGATCTCACACCTCTATTCCATACACTTCAAATTTAAATCTAATTTTATTTGTCACATACAAAGTCATACATAGTACAATATGCAGTGAAATGCTTATACAACCGCCAATGACCTTAAAAAAATAAATTAAAGTTTTTACTCAAGAAATAAATATGAATAAAGAGAAGATAAATATGATGGAAAATTAATTTAACTAGTACAATATACTGCTCAAATAAGGACATAATAAAAATATAGCAAAATGTAGAAATCTAGAAAAAAAATAAAAATCTGTAAAAAAATAAAATAAAATGACTGGGGGTGTGCAAATATGTATAAAAAGTGACTTATTAAAGTGTCTTGTGCAATAGTCCAGAAATGGAAATATAAATATGTAGTGCAAGTGTGCATGAATGTGACCATAAGGGCCATGAATGCCCAGTCAATGTTGGATGTTAAAAAGGTGGTATTAGTCCTGTGTTGTGGTTGGGAGACTATATCGCCTGCGGAAAGAAGCTCCTTCTCAGTCTCTCTGTGTTGGCCTTCAGGGAGCGGAATCGCTTCCCAGACCGCAACAGAGAGAACACTCCATTGTTGGGATGGCTGAGGTCCTTCACGATCTTCCTGGCCTTGGTCCAGCACTGCTTGCTGTAGATTAAGTGCAGGTCAGGGACCATGACAGGTCCTGCGTGATGTGAACACCGAGGTACCTTTTGATGACTGGGGTCTGGTAGTTCCTCTCCTGCTTTGTACTGGAGTCCACTATCAGCTCCTTTGTCTTGCTGACGATCAGGAGGAGATTGCTCCTCTGGCACCAGTTCTCCAGATTCCCAATATCCTCTAGGTAGGCAGTCTCATCGTTGTTCGTGATCAGGCCCACCACGTCAGCAAACTTGATGATGGCGGTGGAGTTGGTAGTGGCCACGCAGTCATAGGTGTACAAAGAGTACAGCAGGGGGCTCAAAACACAGCCCTGAGGGACTACAGTGTCTGTGGTCTGCCAGTTATGAAGTTGGAGATCCAACTTGTTTGGAGGAAATTATGGTATTAAATGCTGAGCTGTAGTCGATGAAGAGCATTTTAACATAATTCCCTTTCCTAGTGTCCAGGTAAATGAGTGATGTATGGAGGAGATGAGAGATGGCATCATCTGTAGAGCGGTTTGGACGGAATGCAAACTGTAATGGATTCAGTGTGTTGGGTAGTGAAGAAATGATGAAGTTTCTGACCAGCCGTTCAAAGCACTTCATCACTACTGAGGTGTGGGCTACAAGGCGATAATTGTTGAGTGAAGCGGGATGTGGTTTCTTCAGGACAGAAACAATAATGGAGTCTTTGAAGCATGTGGGGATCACTGACTGAGATAAAGAGAGGTTGAATGTCTCTGTGAACACAGGTGCTAGCTGATCTGCGCAGGCTCTGAGAATATGACCTGAGATGCCATCTGGTCCTGCTGCCTTCCTGGTGTTTACTCTCTTGAACGTCATGCTCAGAGATGATGAACGCGCTTCCAGTGCTGGCAGTGTACTTTTGTCTGCATCGCTAGCGTCTTTAGCTGCAGCCTCGAAGTGAGCATAGAAAGTGTTCAGCTCATTTGCCAGAGTCACGTCCGCGTTCGTCATACCGGTTATTGGTGCTTTATAGTCCGTTATTGTCCTTAGTCTCTGCCACAGGCTCCTAGAGTCACTCTGTTGGAGCTGTGACTCTTATTTTCTCCCGTAGCACTGCTTCGCCTCCTTCACTGCCTTTTGCACGTTATATGATGCAGCCTCTGTTTCAGAACATGTCCCAGTCTGCATCATAAAGTGCGTCCTGTAACGCGAGCACCGATTGGTCCGTCCAGTGCGCAACCTCCCTCTGAACCAGAACTTTCTGTTTGAGCCTTTGTTTGTATTTTGGCATGAGGAAGATGGCGGCATGGTCGGATTTCCCAAACAGAGGGAGAGATTGTGCCTTGTACCCGTCCTTGACCGTTGTATAACAATGGTCCGGTGTCCTTTCACCCCTAGTGGGGCAGGTGATGTGATGTAAAGTTTGGCGCTGCTCGTTTGAGGTTGGCACTAATAAAGTCCCCCGCCACAATAAGCACAGCATCCCAGTGTTGTGTCTGGTGCTGTGTGAGTGCCTCATGCAGCTCGCATAAGACATTGTCTGTGTCCACTTGTGGTGGAATATAAACGGCGCTGATTATGACCGATGTGAACTCCAAAGAAAGGTAAAAAGGACGACACATGATGGACAGTAGTTCCAGGTTGGGTGTGCAGGAGCGTGTAAGTGGAACAATGCTCGCGCTGTTGCACCAGCTGCTGTTTACCATTAAGCACACGCCGCCTCCCCTTGACTTTCCCGAGTCCTGTGTCCTGTCCATGTGGTGAACCAAGAAGAACTTGGCCAGCTGGATGGCGTGGTCCGGAACCGCTGGGTGCAGCCATGTCTCAGTAAAGCAGAGGAGATTGCAGTCCTGAATTTCTCTCCAGAACTTTACCCTGGCCCTGAGGTCATGGAGCTTGATTTCCAGTGACTGGAGGTTGGCTGCAGGATGCAAAGCAGAGGTGTGCGGTGTGCACGGGCTCTCAGCCTGTTCCTGATGCCAGGTGGTCGGAGCAGTCGTGGCGGCAGCTGACCTCACCAGTGCCATGTTGGTTATCAAGTGTTACTATCTTCATAGTAACATGTGAAAATGTTAGTTCATTCCAAAATCTAACAGATGCTGTTGTACATTTTAAAAACATCCTTATAAGTGTGCAATTAAATTCCATCCGAAAGAAGTCGCAGGCACTTCTACATAATTAATATATTTATAATATTAAAAGATCAGGTCTACACATAATGTTGCCATAAAGAGTTGTTTCTTTGCAAACAAAAATTTACATTCATAACAGTCGGTTGCCAAATGTGTCAGAAAGTGATATGAAAACAACTTTGACCATGTCTGCAACCTTAACGCCTTGTGCCTTGCTTCAAATTTTGATGTGCTGGAAATGAAAACATGTTGATTCATTTCATTCAAAAGAGCAAAAGAGAGAGAAAAAGAAAGAAACTTGCCATGGTCTATGTTCGAATAGAACATGTGTTTAATAACCAGTGGAACAAAGCTGACTCACCTTCATCCCAAATACCCTTCAGAACCAAGGTGAAGTCGTCCATTTAAGGCTCACTGGGTGTACAAAATAAACTATTAAATGTAATTATAAGTCAATTCAACGGTATCTTTGGGTAGAGTTTTCTGGGGAAGAGCTGTTACAATGTAGATAAGCTTGGGTGAAAAAACTTTGTCAGAATTTAATCTGTTCGCATAGCACACAGGCGTTCTGACTTTTTTCATCACTATAAGAAAAAATATATAGGGCATTGGTGGTTCAGTGGTAGGTTTCTCACCTGCCATGCGGAAGGCCTGGGTTCAATTCCCAGACACTGCCCAAACCCCAGCCACTGGATGCAGTGCCAGTCCTAACCCTGGAGAAAAATAGGAGTGTTGTGTAAGGAAGGGCATTCAGTGAAAAAACTTAGGCCAAGCCTGTGTGCGGATTGAATGGTCCGCTGTGGCAACACCTTGCTAGGAACAGCTTAAAGACCAATAACTGATATATATATATATATATATATATATATATATATATACATACATATATGTACACACACACACATTTATTTCATTCTTTATCTATATTGATTATCCTGTGTCGGACCACTAGGGGCCTAGAGACTACCTTAGTGTCAACTTTGGGCACAAGGCAGGGTACACCCTAGATGGGGTGCCAACCCACTGCAAGTTTATATTTTAGAAAAGATAATAATTCTAGAACCTGACCACTTACAGAAACCCACCAAATATGTTGAGAACAGGCAAACACCATCCACACAGAACTGGAGGGCAGATATGAACCTCCAGCCCTGGTGGTGCAAGCCTCCATGCCGCCTCTAGTATTACTACAGATAGTAATATTGCCTGATAACATAAAGTATCAATTTTGCTCTGGTGACTATCACACAGCACAGGTGACAAATCTTCAGTGACATGTCATTGTGTCTGGGCAGAAAGAAGTACTTTTATCATGAACTGACATCTGTGGCCACCAATGATTTGGTATTCTGTCTAGTTCCATTCTTAAACATGATTTATTAATAGCATACTTTCCCAACTTGTATGGGCTTGGTCCTGTTTCAAAGGAGAGGAAATATTAACAGGAACCGGGCTGTGGGTTTAATGAATCTTAAAGCCCATGTGTTGTTTTACTTAGCTTAAAGAGCAGTTTAAATACTTAAAGAGTTTAAATACTACAAGGACATAAATTATTATTAGAAAATTAAAGATTGAAAAAAAAAAAATGTAGGTTTGTCTCGAGGACACAACCTGTGGTTAAATTAAAATATATTTTCCTAAGACCAATACTGCTTTGTCATAACTCTTAGAAAGCTAATTCTTTATGGCCTGGAAATAATAAAATAAATACAGTTTGGTTATTGGAAATACATTATCTCTTAGAGAAATATAATTTTCTTTTTGGTGAAATTATGTTTTACTTCTACCAAATGCAACTTAACTCAACTCATCTTTATTTATATAGCACTTTAACAACATGAATGCCCCAAAGTGCTTCACATAAATAATAAAATAACATTGTGATCTAATAAAATAATGAATAATAATAATAATAATCATAATAAAATGAATAAAAATAAAATAAAATAATACAAAAATAAAAGATTTTTTTGTAATAAATTGTAAAACAATATGTAAAATCAACATGTAATGTTGGTTTAAATGCCAGGGAAAACATGTGAGTTTTAAGATGGGACTTAAACACCCTCAATGATGTGGCCTCACAAATGGTCAATGGTAAAATCTCTCATAATTTGGGAGCCGCCACAGAAAACGCCCGATCACCCCTGAGCTTGCATTTGGTCTTGGATACCATCAGCAAACGTTTATCTGATGATCTGAGAGACCGGGGTGGGGCATAGGGCTTGAGCAGTTCTCAGAGGTAGGGAGGGGCAAGGCCATGTAAACATTTAAACGTGACAAGAGAATTTTAAAATTAATTCGGTACTGTACCGGGAGCCAATGAAGAGAAGCCAGAACTGGAGAGATATGTTTTCTTTTACGCGTAGACGTTAATAGTCGAGTTTTGGATCAGCTGCAGCCGATGTAATGCTGTCTGAGAAACCCCAAGATACAGAGCATTACAATAATCAATGCGAGTGGTGATGAAGGCGTGGATGGCTATTTCGAACAGCCTAAAGGACAAAACAGGTTTAAGTTTTGCCAGTTGCCTTAACTGAAAAAAACTTGACCGACCACAGCACTAATCTGTTTGTCAAATTTAAGGCCATGATCAAAAATAACTCCTAGATTCGACGCTGTAGGTTTAACATACTGCTCCAAACCTCCTAAATCCAGAGGTGGAACTTTACCCCTGGCACCAGGACCAAATACCAAAGCCTCTGTCTTTTTATCATTAAAATGAAAAAAAAATTTGGGCTAACCATGCCTTAATATCGTCTAGACATGTTAATAACGCTTTGACAGAGTAGCCTTCCTTCTGTTTTAACGGGAGACAAATTTGACCGTCATCTGCATAGCAGTGAATGAAGATGCCATGATTTCTTAGGATATAGCCGAGCGGCAACAAATATATGATGATGATGACGACTCAAAATTTCCAAGGATAACAGAAAAAGTTCTATCAATAAGATAGGACCTAAACCAGTCTAGAGCTGTTTCCCTAAATCCCACCCAGTGTTCTAAGCATGACAGAAAAATGTCATGGTCTACTGTATCAAAGGCAGCTGTTAAATCAAGCAGCAGAAGAATCACAGAGTTACCAGAATCGGTAATACAATAAATATCATTTAAGACTCTTAACAGAGCTGTTTCAGTACTGTGAAGAGCCTTGAAACCAGACTGAAAAACTTCAAGCATTCCATGCTCACCAAGATAACTTCTCCAGAATCTTAGACAGAAGTGGTATCTTAGAGATTGATCTGTAATTAGACAACACAGATGGATCAAGATTAGGTTTTTTTAACAAAAAAACTGCTATTTATAATATTTAAGACTATAGGACCTAGGATGGGAGCCAACTCTTTGAAAAGATGTGGAGGAATGGGATCAGCAGGAGATCCTGCAGGCTTCATAATATTAATAATCTCTAACAGAAAGGAAAAAGAGATGGGCTCAAACTGGTTAAAAACAGCTAGAGATAGAAATGGAAATAGATTGGTTACATACAGAAGATGTAATAAGAGCCCTTGTAGAAGAAACCTTATCAATAAAAAACTGGAGAAAGTTCTCACACACTTTATATGAGTTTTCGAAACTGGCAATTTGGGGACCATTAGGAATTGCATTAAAAGACTGAAATAAAACGCGAGGCTTATGATAGTTTGCTAAAATTAACTCAGAGTAATGTTTGGTTTTTGCAGCTTTTACAGTTTTCTGATAAAGACGGCAACTATCTCTCAACAAACTAAAAGACACTTGCAATTTGTCCTTTTTCCATTTACGTTCCACTTTTCGCCACTCACGTTTGACAGCACGAGTCTCGTCGTTTAACCAGGGTTCGGATTTAACTTTGGGGCGCCTGATTTTTAATGGAGCTACCGAGTCCAAAGCAGCCTTACAGGTGGAATGGAACCAGGATGCTAATGCCTCAGTGTTGAAGCCAGCAACAGAAGTGTACTCCGAGATGCCATCATCACAGCTCCGAACACATCAGAGAACTGAGCAGCGGTGGAGGAGTTAAACATGCGACAGCGCCGTGCACGCAAACAGGTTTTAACATCATTATTTGGTAGAACAGAGTTAAACAAAACAGGCATATGATCAGAAAAAAACTGCATTACAGACTTCAATGTTAGAAATAGATAATCCATGAGATAAAACAAATTCAAGGGTGTGCCCCTGCTCCTGTGTGGGGCCCGACACTGACTGCACAAAATCAAACGAATCAATTAAACTTAAAAAACCTTTGGCCAACAGATTCTCAGGGCAACAGACATAAACATTAAAATCACCCACAATAAGGACATATTTCGACATCATTTCAGCCAAAAAATCTGACAAGTCAATAAGAAAGTTCTTATTAAACTTAGGTAGACGATAAATCACTCCACACAGCACTGTGTGAGAGTGGCCAAGGTCAAATAAGTTCAGCTCAAAGCTGGAAAAAGTCCGTAACGACAGCTGCTTACAATAGAAGTTGTCTCTATAGACCACCGCGATTCCTCCTCCTCGACCCGATGTCCTCGGGGAGTTTAAATAGGCATATGATGAGGGGAGAAGTTCAGAGACAGCACTGTACTCACCAACACTCAGCCATGTCTCCGTAATAAAAAAGAAAGTCCAAACCATGTGAGGTGATAAACTCCTTAAGAATGAAAGTTTTGTTGGTTAGTGACCTCACATTTACCAGGCCCATCTTGGTCATCCTGTTTAGAGTCAGGGTGGTTTAAGATAAGGCCAGGGCGCCCGACAAAGCGAGCGCAGGTTCACCGCATTTACCCCTCGCAAATGGCGAAAACGTGGCGCGCTACAATGCGACCGAGAAAATTCACCCGAGCCAACCACATGCAGTAATTTTTTTTCCACCATTGCTTATTCTACCTGACAAGATATGCTTGTAATATTACTCGTTTTCAGTAATGTTATATTTTATTTGTAGTAAAATGCTAAATCTATTTTGGAGTTTAAATAATTAATCAGGCCTTAAGTTAAAATTCCTTTCATTATTTATTAATAATGCTTCTTGGACCAATATACTACACTACATAATTGCTCCTGAAGTCGCTAAAATTGTTTACCTTGGACAGATTATTAAAAATGAAAAGTAAACAATTTTAGAACAATATTAAACATTACCCCTATATTAGTTTTACAGTTATAGTAATAGTGTATTTAATTAAAATTGCTTCTTTCTGAGGAAAAGGAAAGAAAGGGGGAAAAAAATCTTGGTGTATGTCTGCATTAATTTTTCTACTATTGTGTGTGTGTGTGTGTGTGTGTGTGTGTGTGTGTGTTTGGATGTCCAGCTGGAATGGAATGCTGTTTTATCTTTTTTTTAAACAGGTTTATATCAGTTGCGGAAGTTTGCAACTCAGAAGATTAATTCACGTATAGTGATGTTCTTTTTTCTTAATCACCGTATATGTTTGTTTTGTGCTTTATTAATTTTATTCAGGTATTAAAGCTTATCTTATGTAGGAGGCCCACATAAGAAATTGCAGTGTTCATTAAAGTTTAATATTACATTGAAGCGCAAATCAACCATCACAGTCTTGTTAAGAACATTGCTCTCTTCTCGTTTCAAGTCACATTAGCTTAAAAGACTAACAGATCATCTGGGCATTAAGTAGCCATGTAGATATCATTTATAGAAAAATGCAGTAGAAGCATTGCAGAACCATATAGTGGGCAGCAGTCTTAAGTGTAAACAGTGCTAATTGGTCACTCTTCTTGATATGATATTAAGAAGTATCTAATATGAACATGCTCATGCAAATGAGCCCTAAATATTTTATCTAGATATGAATATTGATAAACATTTCACATGCATATGTGTGCATGTTCTGTTGTGTATAGGAAACTTACCTGAATCAGGAAATCATCCAACCTTAGACTAATAATACACTGTTTATTATTTTACAATAATAAATACACTGCTTGGCTATTAATAGATAAATAATATTAACACACTTTAATGTACATAAATAATATAAAACCACCTTTAGAGTTGATTATGGAGCATATTTGGCAGGACATTCTTTCAACAACCTTGCAGTGTTACAGCATTTATTTTCATCCAGAGCTGCATTCACTTTCACACCTGGATACTAAAAAGGGGAACTATGTTAAATGCTGTTTGTCGACTACAGTTCAGCGTTTAATACTGTAATTCCCCCCCACACTCTGAGCTCCCTCCTGTACTCACTGTACTGTACATGTACTGTATGTGGCCACTACCAATGCCAAGGCACAATTTGGGCATTATCATTTAGGGCTGTAGTCACTTTTGTTGCCAGCAGTTCAGACATTAATGGCTGTGTGTTGTGTTATTTTGAAGGGACATCAACTTTACACCATTATACAAGCTGTACACTGATTGATTCAATTCAATTCAAT
Source organism: Clarias gariepinus (assembly GCF_024256425.1). Lineage (NCBI taxonomy): Eukaryota > Metazoa > Chordata > Actinopteri > Siluriformes > Clariidae > Clarias > Clarias gariepinus. Next base: position 20,555,455 of record NC_071113.1, on the reverse strand, counting down.
TTTATTTATATATCGCTTTTAACAATGGTCATTGTCTAAAAGCAGCTTCACAAAAAATTTAAGAATTTATTTATTTATTTATTTTTTTTAGAAAAGAAAATATTTGGAAGTGTGTATGTGTAGTGGGTTCAGGTAAGTGACAGCAGTATCAGCCTATCAGAGTAGGGCACCTCCCTATTTAAAGCCAGATTGGATGTTACCTGGGTTGCGTCACGCCCGGTTTCCCCTTTGTTTCCGTGTTTGTAGAGGCGGCAGGTAAGCGCGTCATTTAAACATGGCTGTTAGAAACTGGTTTCATGTGTGTGTGACTTAAAATGTTCATTGTTACTTTTTATAGCGTGTTTTCCGGCGCTGCAGTGGACGTAGTGGCAAACATTTGCCTTGGAGGTATGTTTGTTCAACCCGGGTGGTCTATTAACTGCCGAAGGAATTAATAATATTAATTCTTGCATATTGATTAGGCTTCCTTGTGCCCTATTGTTATGATGGGATACAGCTCTGACTAAACCGGTGCGTGTTTTCGCTACAAAGACCTGAATGGTAAGTGGTTTAACTTGCCTTTTACTGAGAGTTAGAAGCGTACATGTTGTTAATGTTTCCTCTCTTGTGTTTGTCATAGGAAACTCCCTCTCGTTGCTATTGTTGTGTTGACTGTTGCTAATCGAGTGGTGCCGCTAGCGCTGTTCATTTGTAGGGCTGTGAAGATACAGCTGCTAACAGTGTGAGAAGCTAAAGTTGCTAATTACTGATAGCGAAGACGCTGCCGTTAATCTCGCGCCAGTGTTGCCGTGAATAATGTAGAGAGGGGACTGTTTATCCGTCTGGTGTCGTGTTGCTTTGTCGCCCTGTGTCGAACGTATGGTTTATTCGTTGTTCTTTCTTTTTGTTTCCTTTTGGCTAAGTACTTTAAGTTTTCTTGGCCTATTTAAGTGTATTTGGTTTATTGTTATTTTGGTTTTATTAATTGTTTCTTTCTTTTTGTTAATTGGAATGGATGCATTTCTTGATGGCTGACCTGCTAGAAACTATTCAGTACATTCAATGTTTTATGATTCTCTTTGGTATTTGTTAGCTTCTGACCCTTATTGTTGTCGGATGTTTTAAGAAGTGTTTGTAATATTGTTGGAGTCTTTTGTTTGTCCTTTTTCTTTTGTTTATTGTAGGAGCTGAGGTTCGGTGACCGATTGGTTTTCTCCGCTGTGGTGGTGGTTTTTCTCGATTGTGTGCAGTGCTGCACCTGGAGTGTTTGAGCGCGCGATCATTGTGCACCGTGGTGTGTGTGGAAGTGTGTTTCGGTAAAAAGACCACTCTACTTGGTCTGGCTCTGGTGAACCTCAGCTCTAAATATTTTGATTTAAGTTTATCCAACCATATACATTTCAGTCCGGTCTTTCCAATTAGTTTTCCTTTCTTTATATTGTGTTTACCTGTTTGACCTGGGTTTTTTTTTTGTCTTCTGTTTTTTTGTGTGTTTTAAATAATTGTATCAATAAATTTCTATTTTTCTAAATATCTTATCCACGCCTCCTGCCTGCTGGGAAGTAGTCGAACTTGTGTGCTTGACCTCTAAATTGAGTGGTTTAAATCTTTTTGTCCCTGGGGTGAGTCCCAGGGTGGCGTAATCGGTATAATAACGTTTAGTAAATCTTTTCATGCTGTAGCGTCGCGCCACATATGTGTGAGAAAAATGTGTCTAGATAATAATGAAATGAATGAATGATGAATGAAATGTCTCTGATGAGCAAGCCAAGGGTGACGGCAACAGTGGCAAGGAAAAACTCCCTGAGATGGCAATAGGAAGAAACCTTGAGAGGAACCAGACTCAACAGGGAAGCCATCCTCATCTGGGTGATAACTGATAGAAATAATATCATGTGTGTTGTGCAGGTGAAAGGTCAATATAACAGAAGTTGTGTAGATTAACATGAAGTCCTGTTCAGCACAGGGAGTCAGTAGGTGCAGAGGGCAGATGGGGTCTGGATCACTGGAAGCACAGGAGCAGCATGCGTAGCTCCAGCCATCATAAAGCAGAATCCAGCTGGAGCTGGTCCTTCTCTAGGTGCCTTAGAAACCTTGCAGGCTTGGCCTTTGTCGACTAAAGCTGGCACAATCTCCAGATGCCTCGGGATGGGTAGAAAAATACAGAAAAGATGGAGAGAATTAGCGTAGTTGCCATTCAGGATAGGTGTACTGGAGTATGAGGTAACGGGATGAGTTACGCGTATGCCAGATTAAAGAGATGCGTCTTGAGTCTACTTTTGAATTGGGAAACCGTGTCTGCTCCCCGAACACTGTCTGGAAGGCTATTCCAAAGCTTTGAAGCCAAATATAAAAATGCCCTGCCCCCTTTTGTAGGTTTTAAAATTCTGGGAATTACCAGAAGAGTTTTGTGATCTTAAGGAATGTGGTGGATTATAGCGTATCAGAAGACTGGTTAGGTATGTGGGAGCTAAACCATTTAAAGCCTTGTATGTAAGTACAGTGGAACCTCGGATTACGAGCTTAATTCGTTCTGGAAGCCGACTCGTATTCCAAAACACTCGTAAACCAAATTTAATTTACCCATAGGAAATAATGGAAACTTAAATTATTCGTTCTACAGCCCAAAAAAATAAATACATAAATATAATAAATACAAAATATAAAGTAAAAATAAAACAAATTAACCTGTACTTAACCTAAAATTTTTTTTTAAATAAATCCCGACAGATAAGGGTTTTCGTTTGTGCACGCAGGGTGTATGTGTGTAAAATGTGTACACACACACGCACACACACGCACACACACACACACACACACACATTAACGGATAGACCGTTTTTAAAACCGTTTAAAAATGAGCAAGGAACATTCCTAGTCACACTCACGTGAGCGCATACTAACAGGATCACTGCTGTAAGTAAAAGAAGAAGAAGAACAACAACAAAAAATTAAACAGCTCCTCACCTTTGAAAACAATCGCGACAGAGAGAAGTTTTGTGTGTTTATTTGGCAACCTGAGCGGAGGGGGGCTGAAGGGGGGCTCGCTCACGTTTACGGTCCCCTTCTCTCAGGTTGCCAAACAAACACACAAACTCTCTGCCTTATACAGACACAAACACACACACGCACACCCAAAAACACTGCAAGCACTAAAACCCAGCAGAGGAGACGATAGGTCTCAGCTTTACAGCTCCCTTTCTCTCAGGTTGCCAAATAAACACACAAACTTTTCTCTGTTGTGATTGTTTTCAAAGGTGAGGAGCTGTTTAATTTGTTTTTTGTTGTTGTTGTTTTACTTTACAGTAGTGATCCCGTTAGTATGCGCTCACGTGAGTGTGACTAGGAATATTCCTTGCTAATTTTTTAAAAGGTTTTAAAAATGGTCTGTCCGTTAATGTGTGTGTGTGCGCGTACGCACATCACACACACACACACGCTGTGTGTGTGTGTGTGTGTGTATTCACCCAGCAGGAGAGGCGATGACCTACAATTCTGCTGCAAAAGAGAGAAAAACCGTTGGCTCACTTGTGATGATGTAACGCTCGTTGTTAAAACAAGAAGCGCATGCGTGAAACATGATACTCGGTGCTCGTAAACTAAGACAATGCTCGTTTTTCAAGTCAAAATTTATTAAAAATTGTTGCTCGTCTTGCGAAACACTCGTAAACCGCATTACTCGTAATCCGAGGTTCCACTGTAGTACTATTTTGTAATTAATTCTAAATTGAACAGGTAGCCAGTGCAGGGATGATAATATAGGTGTTATTTGATCATATTTTCTGGATCTAGTGAGAACCCTGGCGGCTGCATTTTGGACTAACTGTAGCTTGTTTATTGAGGATGCAGGATAACCACCTAGTAATGCATTACAATAGTCCAGTCTGAAAGTCATGAATGCATGAACTAGCTTTTCTGCATCAGATACGGATAGGATACTCCTAAGTTTGGCAATATTTCTAAGATGGAAAAAGGCTGTTTTTGTGATATTGGAAATATGATTTTCAAAAGACAAGTTACTGTCTAATATTACGCCCAGGTCTTTTACTGTGGAGCTAGTGGTAACAGTAAATCCTTCTAAACGCAGGCTGTAATGTGAAAGCTGTTGTGTGCTGGTTTTTGGGCCGATGAGCAATATCTCTGTCTTATCTGAATTTGGTAAAAGAAAGTTATTGGTCATCCAATCTTTTATGTCCTGAACACACTCGGTTAATCTAGACAACTTGGGTATTTCATCTGGTTTTGTTGAGATGTATAATTGGGTATCATCAGCATAGCAATGGAAACTAATCCCATGCCTTCTAATGATGTTTCCCAGGGGAAGCATGTAAATTGAGAACAGGAGAGGTCCTAAAACTGACCCTTGTGGGACCCCATATTTTACTGGCATTACATCAGACGGTACTCCATTTAGATCTACAAAATGGTATCGATCAGACAGGTATGATCTAAACCATTTTAATGCCTGCCCCTAAATACCTATATGATTTTGTAGGCGATCTATGAGAATATTATGATCTATGGTGTCGAATGCAGCACTAAGATCAAGTAAGACTAGTATTGAGATGCAGCCTTGGTCTAAAGCTAAAAACAAGTCGTTCGCAATCTTAACTAGTGCAGTTTCTGTACTATGATGGTGCCTAAAACCTGACTGAAATTCCTTAAGGATGTTGTTTTCCTGCAAGAATGTGCATATTTGAGCTGATACTACTTTTTCTAATATTTTTAATATGAACTGAAGGTTTGAAATCGGTCTGTAATTTGTTATTTCATTCGCGTCCAAATTAGATTTTTTAAAAAGCGGCTTAATAACTGCCAGCTTCAAAGGTTTAGGGACATGACCTAGATATAATGAAGAATTAATAATGTTTAGAAGTGGCTCTCCAACTGTAAGCATCATTTCTTTTAAAAATCTGGTTGGTATTGGGTCTAACAGGCACGTTGTTGATTTAGCTGAGGTGATAAGTTTATACAGCTCTTCCTGTCCTATACCTGTAAAGCACTGAAAATCTAAATGTGAAACTCTAGGCTGAACTAGATCATGAGATGCTATTAGAGGTTGAACTTCCGTTATTTTCTTCCTTATGCTATCGATTTTTTCATTAAATAAGTCCATAAAATCTTCACTACTAAAATGTTTTGGAGTAGTCTCTGCAGGCATCTTAGGTTTTGTTAGGCGGGCTACTGTACTAAATAAGAACTTGGGATTGTTTTGGTTTCTTGCTATCAGTTGGCTAAGATGCTCGGTCCTAGCAGTTTTTAGAGCCCGTCTATAGCTGCACATACTGTCTTTAAATGCAATTCGAAAAACTTCTAATTTAGTTTTTCTCCATTTTCGCTCGAGGTTACGGGTTGCTCTCTTTAGGGCACGAGTATGACTATTGTACCAAGGAGCAAGTGTTTTATCTCTGACTTTTTTTAATCTGATGGGAGCAACAGTGTCTAATGTACTGGTAAAAATAGTACCAATACTGCTAGTCACTTCATCTAGATCGTCTGCATTTAGGGGTCTAATAAAAATTTGGGACAGATCCAGCAGATTACTTGTGAATCAGTCTTTAGTAGTTGGATTCATATTTATAACAAATCGATAACATGGGGAGACACAGCTAATCTGTTCTACTTGTAGAGTATATATCAGGAGGTGATGATCTGTGATATCATCACTTGGAGGTAAAATCTTTATATTAGAGACATCTATACCATGGATATAATTAAATCTAGTGTATGATTACAGCGGTGAGTTGATCCATTTATATTTTTTTGTTTAACCCCAAAGGAATTTAGTAAGTCCATAAATGCGAGGGCTAAAGTGTCGTTAGCATCATCTACATGAATGTTAAAGTCACCTACTATTAACACTTTGTCAGAGTTAACAATTAGGTCTGATAGCAGATGTCCAAATTCTTTAAGAAAATCGGCATATGGCCCTGGGGGTCTGTACACGGTGGCCAGAGTAAAATATAGCGCAGGTTTATTATGTATTTCATTAAGTACAACATTAATGACGAGAACTTCAAATGAGTTAAACCTGGGCCTTATTTTCTGAGTAACAGTGAGTACATCTTTGTAGATAGTGGCGACAACACCACCGTGACCAGTTAGACGGGGCTCGTGCTTATAAAAATATCCCGATGGAGTAGACTCATTCAGACCAATGTATTCATTTGGTTTAAGCCAGAGTGCGTCAAGGCAATAATCTGATATCATTTCATTAACAATAAGTGCTTTAGGCGCAAGGGATCTAATGTTGAGAAGTGCAAACTTTAGAGGTAGACTTCGATTACTTATTTGGCCTTTTTCTGGTTTAATGGTTACCAGATTGTTTCGGCTGGATTTAACGAATTTATTCTTTTTTCTCGCTATTCGGGAAACAGACACAATTTCTATAGTACAAGCTATGTGTGTGCATCTATTACTATGGTGGATTGTATTGTGGCTGATATCTAAAGAATCTGAGGTATGACTTACCGCCAGTCAGATGGTTCGTAATGTCCTGGAGATGTTGTCAGAGAGCACCGCTGCTCCAGCTCTGCTAGGGTGCAGGCCATCTGTGTGGTAGAGCCTAGGACGCTCCCAGAAAACATTCCAGTTATCAACAACGGGTAATCTCAGTTGTTGACACCAAGATTGTAACCATTCATTAAAGGCAAATAATCTACTGAACCTCTCGATTCCTCTCTGAAATGTCGGAAGTGGTCCAGATACGACGATCTTTGTCGTGGGCGATGTGCTGCAGACCTTCTCAACCAGGCTCCTAAAGTCCTTCATTAGGATCTCCGTCTGCCTCAGTCTGATGTCGTTCGTGCCAGCATGAAGAACCACAGCTCGAATGTTCTTCCTCAGGGCCGCAGGCACCTGTGCAGCAACATCAAAAACACGTGCACCAGGTAAACAGCGAGTGTACGCCTTACCTTTAGCCGTGGTAGCACGCACGTGCTGGACGATGGAGTCTCCGATGACCAACGCATCGTGTGCCGTCTCGCATAGAGGAGCGAAGCGGTTTCGGGTCGAGATCTCGAAGACTGGTGGTGGCGGAGGAGGAGAGGTCCTCGCCCGGGGCTTGGCGCGCGTCTTCTGCTGCTGCAGTATCCAGGCCTCGTGGTATCCCGGCGCCGGGGTGAAGGAAACCTGGGCGGGGTGCATCTTCTGCTGTAGCCGGGCCAGCTTCACCTGTAGGTCGCGGATCAGCTTCTCCACGGTCTCCATCTCCAAGTCCACCGAGTGCAGCTCCAATGTATCCTCACCTGCACACAGAGGCAGAGACACAACCGACATGGTGTCTAAAAATAGAAATAACCGGTGCGAAAGAGCGTAAACAAACTTGTGATAGCCGGGCTAACGGGCTAGCGATGCTAATGGAAAGCCGGCTAGATGCGGTGTGCTGCAAAACAATTAAAACTTATACGATATAAACTTATACGAAAATGATATAACACGCGTTTCGAGTGAATAAATTATAAGGTTGTCTGAAATACTTATCTGTTATACGTTTACTCTTCGTAAGGGGGCAAAAAAGTAGAAAAATTGGTCAGTCTGGCGGAGCTCGGAAAAAAGCAGCGTCTCAGTTAAGCGTGACCCCTATTTTGGCAATAGAATTCAGTCAGCTGGTACCGGAATCTGATGATTACTTTACATTCTATCAGAGTTTCATATCTTTAGCGTTGTCCCTTGAAAAAATATAATAAAATATTTACAAAAATGTAAGGGGTGTACTCACTTTTGTGAGATACTGTATGTATATGCGTTTTGCTCTACTGGCACAGTTTAAAGATGTTAGTGGTTCCACCCTCCCAGCTCGGGGTGAAGCTGTAAAACTGTCTGCTTTGTTTCCTGGATCACCAATTTACACCCTTGGTTTTGGGGTCTACTTTAAAGCATCTGGCCTTGTGAAGTTACTTGCAGCTTTCTCTCACAGATGCTCCTATCTGATCGCGAATCAGATAAGATTATCGAGTTGGCACCATGCATACTGGGATAGGGTCTGTCAAGCATGTGATCCATGGACTGCTGTCTTTCTCTTTGGGGGCCTTGTTATGGCCTTTTGCTCGGTGAGGTTTCGGTTGTAAACGTCAAAACACGTGCAAAAGCAGAAAAAGAGAGAACAGGCACACACACAAGACACAAACAACAACTCCATAACCAATTGAATCGTGGTGCATATCAGAGTTAATTCATATGGTCGCATTAAGAACACTTAAAACGACGTAGGTGTGCTGTTCTAGGCTTTATTTCGAGTTGGGTTGTTACGCCTGGGGTGACCATGGCTTTTTACCATGATTTAGGTTTGCTCTTGTTGAAAGGAGTCAACCTAATTTTGGGCCTGGACTTAAAGATTGTTAAAGTATTTCCCTGATGAAAGAAAAAAAAAAAACACAGAGGAAACGAAAAACATAAAGGAGGGAAAAAAAACACACAAGGACACAAAGAGGTTAAGGCAACATAACCGGTGTCACATGTGTGGGACAAATTTACTACTTGAGGTTGGGCCTGGCAGTGCAGCCAGAGGAGGGTGATTGGGTGTTTGTGTTCACAAAAAATAAATTAAAGACTGTATACCCTTCTAGAAGGACAGAACTATGTTAGTGTGGTGAAAGGTATAGGACAGTTGATCTGTGTCAGTGGTCCGTTCTTCCCCCTTTTCCTATTAGTTTGGAAAACTCTTCCATTATCATTCGAATCAGTAGTTGAGCGTCTTGATGAGGGTTATCGTCCACACGATCCATCCCAGTGGCAGCTCCACTGTTTAGGTCGGGTACCAGCATAGAAGTCTCGTTTTTTGGAGCAGATGGTAGTCAGTCTTTGTGTGAGCAGGCTGCCAGTCTTGGAAGCTGCACACTTCAGGACTGGATGTTATTCGGAGCCAGTAGAGTTTATCTTGGTCAGTGATGTGGGGTCTCTTTCCTAGATGGGGATCACTCTTTCTGGCATATTCGGCATGAATGTATCAAGGTTTTTCAAGGTCTGCGCTGTGCAATGCTCTGTCGCTGGAGGGAGCAGGTTCCGGGTGTTCTACCGTGAGGTAGGGTTCTTTGGAGGGAGCTGGGGAATGCGTCGCCCCGCCCATCACTTCTGTTCCATCCAAGAACAGGGGACCTGGTCCTGCCCAACAGGGGTAAGATGCATGCACGTTGTTACCTTGATGGATCGTGGCACCATTCACAGGCAGGCTTGAGTTCCTCTGTGATGCTGTAGGACTTTTCTATGCTATGGTCCAGTTGTCGCATAAGGTGATAATAATAATAATTATTATTATTATTTTTATTTATATAGCGCCTTTCCAGAGCTCTAGGAAACTTTACAATGAGGAAAAAAAAACATGCAGTGGACAGGTGGATTCAAGTGTAATATTCTGAGAACAAATGAGTTTTGAGTAAGGATTTAAATATGGAGATGTTGTTAACAGAACGGAGAGAGTGAGGTAGAGAGTTCCAGAGTTTGGGAGCGATAACACTAAATGATCTGCCGCCCATTAAAGAGAGGCGGTACCGAGGGACAGCAAAGAAACCAGAATCAGAGGAGCGTAATGAACGGGTCGGAATGTAGGGGGCAAGCAGATTAAACAGGTAAGTGGGATTTAAGCCATGTATAGATTTGAAAACAAGGGGAAGAATTTTGAATTTGATACGGTAAACAACTGGGAGCCAATGGAGATCAGACAGGAGGGGTTACGGATATGAGTGAGTATTCTAGCTGTAGAGTTTTGAATATATTGTAATCTGGAAATGGAGCTGGCAGGTAGACCAATTAAAAGAACATTACAGAAATCAATGCGTGATAAGTCGAATGCATGAATGAGAGTTTCAGCATCTTTGGTACTGATGAATGGACGCAGTTGGGCAATGCGGCGTAAATAAAAGAATGCAGATTTAGTGACAGATTTAATGTGAGGCTGAATGGAGAGTGCGGAGTCAAAGATTACTCTTAAATTTTTGACAGAAGTAGATGTTTTGATATGAGAGCCAGCAATCTCACAGGTGAAATTGGTGGAGATGTTGCTGGTGAGTGCTGGGGTTCCGATGAAAATGATGAAAGTTTCAGAAAGTTTAAGTTAAGCCAATCTCTAATGTCCTTCACGCAAGCAGAGATTTTGTCAATTTGGGCAGATGAAGTAGGTGTGCAGATAGAGTAAAGTTGAATGTCGTCGGCATAAAAGTGATAGTTAAGACCATGACGTTAAAGGATCAGACCAAGTGGGATTATGTAAATTGTGTATAATAGTGGGCCAAGAACAGATCCCTGGAGAACACCTCGCTTCAGTGGGACGGTGGGCGATCGAAAATCCCTAACAGTAATATAAAATTGTCTATCTGAGAGATAGGAAGAAAACCAAGAAAGAGCAGTACCAGGAGATACCCAGACCAGAGAGACGAGAAATGAGCAAATCATGGGAGACAGTATCGAACGCAGAGCTGAGATCAAGTGGCAGCAGTATAGACAAGGAATCAGAATCACAAGAAAAAAGTAGATAATTCACTACCTTTACAAGTGCGGTTTCGGTACTATGGAGGGGGGCGAAAACCAGACTTATAATGGTCGAAGTGATTATTATTAACTAGATAAGACTGGAGTTGGGCAGCAACAGTACTTTCCAGTATTTGGATATGAAAGGTAAATTAGAGATGGGACGATAGATAGATAGATAGATAGATAGATAGATAGATAGTTAGATAAGACTAAGGAGTCAAGGTTGGGTTTCTTAAGCACAGGTGTAACTGCAGCAGTTTTTAGTGTTAGAGGAATGAGATGCGTTAATAAAATGAGAAATAAATGCAGAAATGGCAGAGTGACAAAGTTTCAGGAGAGAAGTAGGAGCAGGATCAAGGTGACAGGATGAAGAGTTGGATTTAAGGCTTAGCCTAGAGACAGAATCTGGGGTCTTCAGAGAAAAACAAGACAGAGACTGACGGGATAGATTTGTTGTATGGCTAAGCTCTGTAATAGTAGGGAAACATTGGTGGACAGCATTAGTCTTCTCAAGCAAATAATCCAAAAAAGAGCAGAAAAACTCATTAGATACTAGAGCATCCTGAGGTGGGCAGTTGGTAAGTTTATTTATTGTATTAAATAATGCTTTTGGCCTGTTGCTCGATTTATTAATTGTGGCAGAGATAAAGTTAGAGCGGGCTGAGAAGAGAGCAGATTTATAACATTTACGATGATCTAGAAAAGCCAAAAAGTGAACAGTAGGACCGGTTTTCCTGTAAAGACGTTCAAGCCGTCTGCCAGTAGCCTTAAGAATACGGAGCTCAGGGGTATACCAAGGAGAAGAGTGCGTGGCAGGGACATTTCTAGTCTTAATAGGAGCATGCTGCTGTAGGATTTCAGAAATTGTAGAATTGTAATTAGATAGTATCATGGATGGAGAAGAAATACCAATGACATCAAAAAGATTTGAAGAGACAATAGAAGTACAAAATGATACAGTGTCAATTGCTTTAGAATTATGATATGAAATAACAGTTTTAAGGCATTTAGAGTACATAGGCAGATTGAGGCTAAAGTCAAGGAGTTTATGGTCAAATACCGGTGTCAGAAGCAGAAATGGATGTGATATCACCCCTTGAAGTACATATTAGATCAAGGGTATGACCACGTGTATGAGTAGGAATGTCAACATGCTGTGTCAAATTAAAACATTCGAAAACAGACAGTAATTGGGTGGTGTTGGGGCAAACTGTATCAACATGAATATTGAAGTCACCTAGCAGAAGAATAGGAGATGACAATGAGCAGGCAAGGGTTAACAGTACTCTAATGTCCTCCCAGGGCTTTGGGAGGACGGTAGAGTAAGACGATTGTGAGACAGTCAGCTTTTAAAACCATGTATTTAAATGAATTTGTATTGTGAAAATCAAGTTGTTTCAGATGAAGATTTTCCCGGTAAATGACAGCAAGACCACCCCCTTTGCCATGCAGTCGAGGTCGGGTGAGATACTTATATCCATCAGGTGCAAGAAGATTTAACTGAATAAAGTCCTCCGGAGCTTGCCAGGTTTGTGTGAGAAGAAAAATGTCAAGCTTATTGTCAGTGATAATTTCATTAAGATAAGGGGCTTTGTCCGATATTGACCGAGATTTTGCAGATTTGAATTTCAGATTTGCAATGCGATACTACGTACCAGTGAGATAAATTAGAGAGCGATGTACAGTACGACCAGCAGGAGGTTGTTTGGAAGCAGATAATATATAGTTAGTCCAGATGCATGGAAGGGCTTCGGGCTTAGAGCAAAAGGTACTCCTGAAGACACGGTGGATGTACCGTGGGCCCCGGAGAATCCCTAAACTCCGGCAGAGCTCATACGTCATAGAATCAAGACGCGGATGGCAGTTGAAGGCCCTTAGCTGTGATGGTGAATACCCAATATCCACTACGAAGGCGAGATGCAATATAAGGCAAAAAAGAGAGCAGAAAAGAAGGAAAAAAAAAGACATTATAGTATTGATCAAGTGAGAGCCAGACACTGCCTGACACGGGCAAAAACAACGATAGCCCGACCCTGAGATGCCACTTCACCAAAAACAGCAGACTAAATAGGAGACAGCACCCCCAAATAGTAAGCAGTAAGCAAACAGCACCGACTGAAAGAGCGATAACTCACCCATCAGAAGAGCCGAGCGTGATGGAGACGCTAACAGGGCAGAGGGCTGACAGCGGCCCGGTGGCGAACTCACAGACAGCAAAAAGTTGATAGTTATAGTCCAGTTTATTTCAAGCATCAGCAATATGAAATAGAATAATCCAACCAGGCAAGCAGAATGGCAAAGAGACATGCAGCAGGAACTAACAAACAAACAATCCAGGTATGAAGCGGCAGCACAGACACGCACAGCGTTCTCGTCCCGGGAACCGCAAAATCTGAAAACTAGAAACGAAAAAAGTTGGCTGATCTCGTTCCTTGCCTTGTCCAGGTGAGGTTTTCAGGGCTTTAATTCTGCTATTTTCTCCCTGAAGTCAGACTTGGCTTTTTCTAGTAGCTCTTCTGCATACTGCAGCCTGTCGGAGAGATCAGCATAGTTTACCTTGCCTTCCCATTCATTTCAACTTTACTGTAGTAGTTGCAAGGGGTTTCTTGCAGCACGGTGATTTCCACTTTGTCCTGCTCTACCTCGTCACCCCCTTTTCCGTCGCTCCTGAGCTTCCAGTTCAAGCTGCTTGATGCTTTGTTGTGCTCGTCAGCTCCTGCTGGAGATAAGCAGCGTTCCTGTTGCTCAGCTTGAGAGCCACGATAAGTGTGTGACGTAAGGAGCCGGTGTTGTCGGACAGTTCATTGGGACTGTAGCACTGACTTGGGTCTTGTCTCATACGTTGTCATCCAGCTGGTCCGGCGTCTGGTACTTTAGTGTTTCCGCAGCCTTAGGTAGAAGGCTGTCAGTTGCAACACTTGGCCATGTCTTCAAATCTTTTCAGCGACTGACAGGTCTGTGGTGCGAGACATGTTTTGATAAGGTTTTTAAACCACAACTGATTCAGATGTGAGAAAAAGAACCAAAACAGGAAAAACAAAAGAGAAAAAAAAAGCAAACAGATGTGTAGGTGTGCTGATGCTGAGTGTGGTTCTCTGTGACTGTGATCCTCTGGTGGGCGTGCTATTAACTGGGAGTCTCTGAGGGAAGAGCTAGTAAACACACAGTTAGCACGGCTAGAGAACAGGTGCAAAAAAGAAGAAGAACACACAGAGCGAGAAAGAAGAAAAAAAATAGGCGAAAGAAAACAATAACAATGACTGTATTGGTTAACTCAGCATAAGGGTTGACAACCATACAAACATTGAAACGCTTCTAGACGCAAATTTCAAATTTTATGGACAGTTTTCTAGCTGACCTGCTTTAACCCTGGCTTGGTAGGATCCCAGCCCAAACAGGGAAGGTACGGTGAGAGTCGGTCGCCTTTGAACCTAAGAATTCACGCTTCAACAGTATGTAACGTTTCTACGGTCCTCTGCGTTTGTGACTTTTACAGTAACGGTAATCAAACCAGAAGAGGAAACTGAGAAAAAGAGAAAAAGAAAGTGCGGGGTTTTCTCCTAATGTTAGGACACTTAACGGGCTTGACCAAGTGAGTTAAAACTGGGTGAGAAAAGACCTGGGGCCTCATGTATAAAACTTTGCGTAGATTTCATCCTTAAAATGTGCGTACGCACATAAGCCAGAACCTGCGCAAGGTTCGCTTTATAAATCACAATTATCTGAATATTCTGCGTAGGTGCACGTGCTTATAGCTTACCCCAATCTCCTGCTGAAATAACCATATTTGGAGGTTAAGACTGCCTATTTTTAATATGTATGATCTCCCTGCATATTAATACGACCGATAATTGTCATTGATCTGTTGGCTAAAAATGGAAAAACAGAAACGAAAAGCAAAAAAAAAAGAAACTTCACCGACTGCGAGATGGAGGTACTGCTGTCTGAGGTGGAGGGCCGAAAAAAAGTTTTATTTGGTGGGCTCTCTGCGGGCATTTCAAATAAAAGAAAGATGGTAGAATGGGAGCAAGTAACAGAAGCAGTCAATGCTGTTACATCGGTGCCTCGCACAGTCCAAGAGACCAAAAAAAAAATGGTCAGACATAAAAGTAGTCGTTAAAAAAAAGAATATGTGCACACAGGCGCAGTGTCGTAACAACTGGTGGTGGTCAAGGAATCACTGACCTCTCAGCCTTTGATGTAAGGGTGGGCGCGATTATAGGGGAAACAGGATTAAGTGGAGTTCCTCCAGAATTCCAAAGTGATACGGATGTGATTCGCAGTGACGATAATAAGTAATTGATTTATCTACACATTATATAAGTTTTTGTCTGTTTAAAATTCTGCTTTTTTATTGTGGATAATTTAAATCAACCAATTCAAATTCCGCGGAAGTGGAAAGTCCTAAAATATCCAAGTGACAAATCTAGCAATAGATGCAGCTGTCCTTAAGATACGTTTATTAAAACAGTCGATTTTCCTGTTTATTCATATGCAAATAAAAAATAACTTAAAAAGACAACACCACTTGTACTTGAACACACAGCGCGGTTTCTCCGCGAGGGTCTTTCCAATACTGGCCGTAATTCAGAACACAATTCCAAGAGAATGGCTCTTGGAAATAGAAATCGGCACATGAGCCAATCATCATCATGAGCAAGGAAATCTTCACGGTCTCTGAAAACACGCTCCCTCCGTAGAGCGTCATTAGCAAGGTCTTCTAACAGCGCTAGAGCATCCATTATGATGATATGTTATATACGCACATACCTTTTTATAGCCCATTCATTTAAAAAAAGTAAATTCAAAGTATTTGCACTTGGTAAAGAATGCTGATAATGATAATTCAGGTTGATGCAATTTGATTAATTGGGTGATGACTATTTTAAATAGTTGTTGCTATTTGGGCCAGTTGGTGTCGCCAAAACACATACTCTTTTAAAAGAGTGCGTACGCACGGTCAAGAGCATCCTTACGGTGCGCACTTATTTACGCCAAGTTTATTTTTTATAAATCCCGATATGTGCGTGGAAAAATGCGTACGCATATTTCTATGCCCATTTTGGGCGTACGCAACGTTTATACATCAGGCCCCTGGTGAGTAAGAAGAAAACTTGCAAATTTGAATTACGAATTATAAATTATAGCTAATTATTGAGCATTAATTAGCACTAAAATTGGTAGGAGCAAGTTGTTATTAACTCCATCGATCACCTATAATTGAATTAGACATCCAACTAAAAAAAAGTAGTTTTACTTAATCGATTAAAGGGGTCATCCAGACACATTTTTCATTAAATGTTAATATGATCTTTAGGGTCCTAATGAAAAGTTTGTAATATATTTAATAAAAAAATTCTCAATGGTTGTGTAAAAAAACCCACTAATTTTAACTGGTAAAAACTAGCTCTGTTCTCAGCTACCTGTTTCAGTACATGCTGCTTTAAATGCTTATGATCTCTGCTGAGCCCATTGCCCACAACGCAGTGCGGGCAATGCTTTGTGGGTAATGCAGTCCAACCTGAAAAATGCTGGAATATAGAGCCTGAGCCTGTTTTCTTAAGTAGTTTTTGGTTTAATTTAAGTACGGAACCTACGCGGAAGTTTGTAATATCGCCTGACAACGCAAAAATTAAAAGAATGGACATGCATCGACTCATTTTGTCTTTCTTATCACTGCATGGGCATGAATTAATGGGCTGTTACGCTGTCGCGAGCAACAACAACAAAAGCGAAGAAGCTTACTAAGTGTAGGTGCATGTTATTCACAAGTTCTGACGCGTGTCTTTAGTTACACAGTGTCACTGACGACATCAGACGTTTCGTTGATTTCTTTGTCTCTTGTTTATTTTCAACATCAAAAACAACGGTTGTTACAGTTTCTTGCATAAATCCACTGTAGTCACGACAAGTCGCTTGCTGTGTTCTGTAGCTTCGATAGATTACAGTTACAACAACTTATTTTACTGTATTCCTTTTTGCTTACTGTCTCACGTTATCACGGTCAAAAGCTTGTGTGCTCCACACCTTTCTGTATCCTTCCGTGTCTTAACAACAACTACAACTAACATGCGTGATAGACATGGAACTGCATAACTGTGGGGTGATGTCACAGAACAACACATGAAATGATGTCACAATACAAATTATATGTATGATACTTAGTGCTTAATGCTTAACTAATAAACTGAAATAAGATAAACATAACAACAAATCACAAGAATGAAATATGGCCCTTACATTTCCAGCCCCTAATTGACAGGCAGGAAGACTGACAATTACACACATTTTTCGTTTTGTTGTTTTTTTTTTTTTACAATTGGGCCACAACATTTACTATTGGATTAAAATTTGAATTAACTTTCTTAACACTTTAGAATTAACTTTCTTAACACTTTAAACATTTTTTTTTTAACGGTTTAACTTAAGGTATTCATATTGCTGCGTACCAAATGAAAGGAACATGACTACTTTATAAGGTAATTAACAGTCCATTTCACATATCAGGCACAGCTTATCGATGGGTCTTTCCAGGGTACTGGTTTTAGTTTTGACCAGTACACGCCTCACAAGTCCTTTTTTATCAGGGAACACTTTCGTGATCCGTCCGACGACCCATGAATTTCTTGGAGAAGACTCATCAATTATTAGAACTACGTCTCCAATCGAGAGGTTTTTTCTCACCTGAGACCATTTTTGGCGCTCCTGAAGCAAGGGCAAGTATTCACGCACCCATCGCTTCCAGAATAGGTCGGCAAGATACTGAATTTGCTTCCAATTGCGACGTGCGTAAGTGTCCTCTTTTTTGAAAAGACCAGGAGGCAAGTTTGGCTGTTTTTTCATCAGCAGCAGGTGGTTAGGTGTCAGGGGCTCCAGGTCTGTGGGATCGTCTGTAGCGGTGGTAAGGGGACGGTCATTTATTATAGCTTCCACCTCACACAGGAATGTGTGCAAGCTCTCATCGTTTAGTGTTTGTTCTTTTAGTACAGACCTCAAGATTTTTTTAACTGACCTTATCTGCCTTTCCCATATTCCACCGAAGTGAGACCCAGCAGGAGGATTAAGTATCCATTGTATCCCCTTTTGCATGAGGACGCCTTCAATTTTTGACTGATTCCACTGTTGGATAGCTTTACGCAATTCAGTCTCAGCGCCTATGAAGTTTGTTCCATTATCACTTCTCATAACTGACACCTGGCCTCTTCTGCACATGAAGCGTCGAATAGCATTTAAGCAGGAGTCTGTATCTAATGACTGCGCGACTTCAATGTGCACGGCTCTTGTTGTCAGACAAGTAAACAATACGCCATATCTTTTAACATTACTTCTACCCCGTTTGACCTCGAAGGGTCCAAAATAGTCTACCCCTACGTTAGTGAACGGTGGGTGATCTGGTGTTATTCTATCGCGTGGCAGTTCTGACATTTTTTGTTCACTATTCTTCGCTCTGATCTTTCTGCATGTCACACAACTGGACAGAAACTTTCTCACAAGGGAATTTGCTGTCGGAATCCAGTATTTCTGCCGCAATTTTGAAAGCATATAATTCCTTCCACAATGTCCGACCTGTTCGTGAGTGTTTCTTAAGATTAAAGTTGTAATGTGTGAGTCTTTGGGTATAATGACAGGGTGTTTTGCATGCTCAGGCATTGCAGACCTACCAAGACGTCCTCCTACTCTTAGCACTCCATCCTGCAGTACTGGATCTAGTTTGGAGAGACAACTGTTTCTTTTTACGGAAGCATTACCCTTTTGTAACATGGAAATTTCGTCTTTGAATTTTTGGTTTTGAACGAACTTAATGACTTCGTTTTCTGCCCTTGTTAAGTCCTTAATTGATAGAGACTTATGGTTTTCTATTATTGAGTTGTTTGCCTGTCCCTTAATCCTTTTCGTTCTCTGTTTAAGCATGTCTTTAACGCAAAGAATCCAGGCAACGGATCTTTTTAACTTATACCAGTCGGAGTGATAGTTAATCAGTTTACTCACGGCATCTGTGCTCTCTGTAGTTTTTACGAGATTCACTGAGGCTGAGTGTTTAATCTCAATGTCATCCTCTTTCGTCGACAGATCGTGAATATTCTCAGGCCATTTACTCTCTGGTGTTTTAAGAAAGGGGGGACCATGGATCCAATTGTTGTTTTTCATGAATTTTTCACAGGAAACTCCTCTGGAAGCAGCGTCAGCTGGGTTTTTTGAAGTGTTGACGTACCTCCACTGCTGTGGCTTGGTTGACTCTCGTATGATGGAGATTCTGTTAGCAACAAAGGTTTTAAAGCGAAGTTTTTCATTAACAATGTATCTCAAGACAGTTGTGCTGTCGGTCCAAAACACAGAGTCCAGCAGTTCTATTTCCAGTTGACCTTTCAACATTTTGTCGTTGTTTACGGCGACCACTGCCGCTGTCAATTCCATTCGGGGGATAGTAGTTTGTTTCAAGGGCGCTACGCGAGAATTCCCCATCATGAATGCACAGTGTGTAAGTCCATCAGCATTTACTAACCTAATATATGAGACAACTCCATATCCCATTTCACTTGCATCTGAGAAGTGGTGAAGTTGTGCTGTATTTGTGACTCCAAAGTCAACTGGTTTTACGCATCTTGCTACACTAAACTCAGACAATTGATGCAACTCGTGTAGCCAGGCCCTCCATCTTTTTATAAATTGTTCGGGAATGTCATCGTCCCAAGCGAGTCTCTCTTTACATAACTGCTGCATTAAGATCTTAGCTGGCAGTATGACTGGTGCAAGGAAGCCTAAGGGGTCATAAATTGAACTAGTGACTGACAAGATTCCTCTTCTAGTCACAGGCCGCTCTTTTAAACTAATCTTGAACTTGAGCGTGTCTGAATTAATACACCACAGCACCCCTAGAGCCCTCTCAACAGGGAGTACGTCTTTACTCAGATCTAAGTCCCTCATGTCTTTAATTCTCTCACCCTCAGGGATGGAAGCTAGCAATGTACGACTATTACTTGCCCACTTGGTGAGGTGAAACCCTCCACTTGCGCACAGTTTGGTGAGATTACTATATAGCGCAACTGCTTGACTATGACTAGAGACAGACTTCAAGCAGTCGTCTACATAAAAGTTTTTAAGTACTGTGTTGACTGCCTCGGCAGATGCATTGCTGCGGTTTTCTTCTGCTGTTTTCCTAAGGGCGAAGTTAGCTACACTTGGAGATGATTTTGCACCAAACAAATGAACAACCATTTTATACTCAACCAAGTCCTGACTCACGTCTCCGTTCGGCCACCACAGGAAACGCAACAAGTCTGTGTCCTTTTCCGGAACTCTGACCTGATAGTACATGGCTTCCACATCTGCCATCATGGCAACTTCTTCTTGTCTAAAGCGTGCGAGCACCCCAATGAGTGAGTTTGTCAGGTCGGGTCCCTGCAGAAGCTCGCTATTTAATGATATTCCCTGATAGCTAGCAGCACAGTCAAAGACTACCCTTAGCTTTTTCTTTTGAGGATGGTACACACCATGGTGAGGTATGTACCACACCTGCCCGTCTTGTCGACTTAGGTGGGGTGTGGGGACCTTGACTGCATGACCCTTCTCAAACATGTCATTCATGAAGTTTAAATACTCTTTGTGAAAGGAGCGGTTATGCTTAAACTTCCGTTTGAGGTTCAGTGCGCGCTGCATGGCTGCGCTTCGGTTATTGGGCATTTGAATAGCTGCTTTCTTAAATGGGAGACCGATGTAGAAGTGATTATCGGTAAATTGCAGGGAGTTAGTTACAGAGTCTAAAAACTGATAGTCCTCTTGTGACAACTCAGATTTGTCATCACAGTTCCGTTCAGGAAAATCATGGTTGTACTGTTGTATCAGCATTTGTTCCACACTTTCGATGGAGACTTTGTTGACTGCAACGCTCACTTGCTCATTGTCACATGTGCCTTCCTCGACCGACTCTCGAAGAGGTCCATTTATGGTCCATCCAAGAGCAGTCTTTACTGCATATGGCCCATTGTGCCTGCTGTTAATTACTCGCCATGGTTCTAGGAGCCTGTGCTCTTTGTTACCTATGAGAATTTCAACTCCAGCATTAATGTAAGGCAGTTTTACTTCGCTGAGGTATGGCCACTTATCAATGTCGTGCTGTTGTGGAATATTTTCCACTGAGACTGGGATACTCTTTTGTGTGAACACTTTGGGGAGTTCAACAAAGGTGTTTTCTTCCAGACTGCTAACCTCTAGATCAGTAAGCACATAGCTTTTTACTTGTTTCTTCGCGTTCAGGGTGCTTAACATGATGTCAATTTTTTTACCTTGTACGTTTAATCGCCTTGCTAGTGACTCTGTACAAAATGTAGCAGAGCTACCTGGGTCCATAAAGGCGTATACTTTTACTGTCTTGTTGCCTTTTTTGGACTTTATTTTAACAGGTACTATGGAGAGAATACAGTCATCTCCAGCCCCGATACACGCACTCGTTTCGTGACTCGCTGCAACAGGCAATGTTTGAACTGGTTCGGTTTCGTCAGCCTTTACGATCGCTTGAGCTGTGTCCTTTGCTGCAATGTGTAGCATGCGAGGATGTTTCTTTGAGCACAACTGACATGTAATTTTCTTCGTGCAGTCTTTGCTTAAATGTCCTTTTACTAAACAGCCAAAGCAGAATCCATTCTTTTTTAGAAAGTCCAATTTGACCTTATATGTCTCATTGTTAAACTTGTGGCATTCGTCTAGGGTATGATCTTGCTCACAGGATGCACAAGGTTTAGTGAAGGCACTAATAACTAATGCACCACTACTCTTTACTGTGATTGAGTCTCTATGATTTTTACCAACCTGTTTTACGCCGGTCGCAAAGCTGCTACCTCTCTTTTCTTCCATTTTTTGCTTGAATCCTGAAGGGGATTTGTTGCTGTGCTTTTTACCACTAGTCGTTGTACCACTAGTCGAAACGTTCAGGTCTCCAAAAAGTGGGTTAGACATTGCCTTTGCTTCCCGTTCTACGAATTTCATCAGCTGCACGAACTTAGCTGTTTCTTCATTGCGCTCTTCGTACTCGTATACGTGGCTTCTCCATTTTTCACGCAATTTGTAGGGCAGTTTTGAGGCAACACCTCTCAAGTTGGTAGCATTGTCTAGCTCATCCATGTAGTTAATGCTTGACATGGTATTGTAACATTCTACTAGGAACAGGGAGAAAGTTTTTAGCGACTTTCCGTCCTCTGACTTTATTTCCGGCCAGTTGAGTGCCTTTTGCATCAGCGTTGTAGCGATTATTTGTCTATTTCCGAAATTGTCATGTAACAGTTTCATAGCCTCTGCGTAGCCACGATGTTCTGGCATGAGCAGGCAGCTTCTCACTAGGTTCTTAGGCTGTCCTTCAGTATACTGCTCGAGAAAGAACAGCCTATCATGATTGCTATCAGTGTTGGTTTCGATGGCATGTTTAAAAGCTCTTACGAAGGACGTGAACTTAAGAGGGTCACCATAGAATGGAGGAACGTTGCGCGAGGGTAAGGAATGTTGCCTCTGACTCTTTGCAAACATTTCTGTAAGATCTGCCTGGAGTGGCATCCTACCCTGAGGCTCCACTATGTCAGTGTTGTAAAGTGAGTGTTCGTTACCTTGGGTGGGCCGTTCCATTAGGGTGCTTGACATTATGGGTTTGGCACTCACTGGGATGCTTAAGTGGGTTGCTCGGAGGCGTGATGGCAGCTCGAGGTATTCCGTTGCCGAACTGTGGTTGCAGTGGTCGTTTTGCTCTGGTTCCGAGGGGCGTGCACCACTCGTTTCGACGACCACGCTCCGTCTGGCAGGATGTTGTTTTTTGCGGTTCTGGTAAGAATTTAGTTCAGCATCGACCATTGCAAGCGCCGTTTCCATTTCCAGCCTTTCCTTTTGTGCCTTTAATTGTGCTTGTTTAGCCTTTAATTGTGCTTCCTCCAGCTCCAGCGCCTGCCGATCTCTCAAAGTTGCTGCTTTAGCCAGCAAAGCTGCTCTGTTGGCTTCTGCCTTTTTTAGTCGAGCTTCGGATGCTGCTGACGTTAAGGACCTCTTAGATGCCGCTGACGTTACGCTTCCTTGCCTTTGGGGGGCGGGCGTCTTACGCTCCGCCATTGACACACTGTCGTTTGGCGAAACTCCATCGTCAACTGTTTGAGACAGCTTAAAGCGATTACTAGTGTCCGCGATCCACGACTCCACTCTTATCATGAATTCTGTGCAGCGCGTTAATCTAGGGTGATACCAGTGGTGCTGATCGGTTTCACGCTCTTCATCCTTTGCGCACGATCGCACTGTTACATTACTTTCAATAAAGTCATTTAGCAGCGCTTTGTATTGGCGGCGCTTGGCTTTAACGTCATGCAAATTGCAAGCATTGTCCATAAGCGCCTCTAGTTCATTGTATAATACAGTCAACTGACTCCACTTGCCTTCTCTGGCGCTCTTCAGTTCGTCGAGCACCATCACCTGCTCAGATTCGGCGATAGCGGCGTTGTCCTCGCCGTGTGACATGGTGAAGTTTAAGGCAGGCAAGTCCTCTTCTCGCTTTCGGTTGATGCGCGTTTTTGAAGTCGCACGCGCGCTCTTCACAATCTTAAATCACTTATCTTCATTTCTGCGGCGGAGCCAAGCTTTTGACTTTAATGTAGGTGCATGTTATTCACAAGTTCTGACGCGTGTCTTTAGTTACACAGTGTCACTGACGACATCAGACGTTTCGTTGATTTCTTTGTCTCTTGTTTATTTTCAACATCAAAAACAACGGTTGTTACAGTTTCTTGCATAAATCCACTGTAGTCACGACAAGTCGCTTGCTGTGTTCTGTAGCTTCGATAGATTACAGTTACAACAACTTATTTTACTGTATTCCTTTTTGCTTACTGTCTCACGTTATCACGGTCAAAAGCTTGTGTGTGGCTCCCCGTCGGGGAATCGAACCCCGGTCTTCCGCGTGACTGGCTGAGATACTGTGGGGTGATGTCACAGAACAACACATGAAATGATGTCACAATACAAATTATATGTATGATACTTAGTGCTTAATGCTTAACTAATAAACTGAAATAAGATAAACATAACAACAAATCACAAGAATGAAATATGGCCCTTACACTAAGAGAGATACAAACGCGATGTGTTTACATGACTTCTTAATCTTTGACAGACATTGTTATAAACCATCTAACGTTACAAAGGTAAGCATAATATAGTTTTCCGACTACGTACACAGTTTGCAACTAGACAATCCCCTTAATGCATTGTTTATTATAAACGGGCGATTAGGGACTATATAGAGACCGATGTACATAGAGAAGAAGCCATAACCATGTTCTATAAGAGTATAAGTTAACTTACACTCCGCATTTATCGTGATTATTAGAGAAGGCAATCTGGAAAAGGAATTACCAAGCCTGGTAAAGATGAAGCAGGAACACGAAGCGTTAGTACAGATCTATTTTTCAGGAGCAGCTTCCTAGCAAAACCTGCTTTATATTGACCCGCGTTTATAAAGCAGACAATGCTTAGTGCAAAAATGATTAGTGCAAACATGAACGCATTTAGGTAGATCAGCAGGGACGTTAGCTCCAAAAACAAAATTCAGCCACTGCGTCCTCAGTGGCTCAGATGTCGGTAGTAAATGACGACTGCTGTGTTCGCTATTACACCCAACAACTCTACACCACACTCGCTTAGGCGGCATTTTGCTCCAGCGGCGAAAAACAATGGCCGACAGCTTCTTCTCACTCGGGGCGGGTCTTTGCTAAAACACCAGTGTCAATCAACTATAGTAGGAGCGGCCTCTTGCGGTGTGGCGTCACATCGACAGGCATTTGCGATTGGCCTGATTTCAGAAGGGGCATCTTATTTTAATAAATGAAAAAAAAATCACTGGGCAGCTCTTTATTATCGTAGAGTGGTTGTGTACACACTCTCCTAACACACAGTTCAGTCCAAACAGCTTAAAAAAGTGCATGTAGGCCTGTATGACCCCTTTAAGTATACGGAAAGTAATGAAGAGGGGTCAGAAGAAAAAAGGGGAAAAGACCCACTGGTGTGAGTTAAAGTTGGATGTAAAGAGGTTAGGTCACTTTAACAACTTTCGAACAGTGCATTCAAAACTAAAAGATGCTATGTGCTAACCGCTAGCCTTCGATGCTAGTAGCATAGATGCTGCATGCACACAGACTACAATGTAAACACTTTAGGTTTGCTAGCGTAGCTCATGCTAGGCTTTGTTTACAACTGATTTTAAATGCTGCTGGCGGACTGCGCTTGCGCATTTAAAAGTCATCCCAGAAGAACTTGTTTAGAGTTTCTGGGTCACAGTCGTTGCTATGGTTACGTACACTTAAACAAACGTGCTAGTTCAACAGTTATGGGTGGTCAGTGAAAATGGCAGCGCATTTAACAATGAACAACCCGAACAGCAGTAGTTAGCTCTTTATCTGAACGACGTCAACTCCACTCGTTAGAGTAGTGCACACAAATTAGTAGTTACTACATTTAAAACAAAAAACGTGGCTGGACTCTTGTCGGATCCCAGCCCTTAGACAAACATACCAACATTAAACACAAAAACAAACATGGCTTTTAACCGCAGATTTTACTTGAATGAATTTGCAAGTGGAACATCGCACACAGGCAGATTCACTATTGTCCAGGGGTAGCTCAGTGGTTAAGGCATTGGACTACGGTTCGGAAGATCCCAGGTTCAAACCCCACAACCACTAAGTCGCCACTGTTGGGCCCTTGAGCAAGGCCCTTAACCCTCAACTACTCAGATGTGTAATGAGATAAAAATGTAAGTCGCTCTGGATAAGAGCGGCCAAATGCCTAAATGTAAATGTAAATATTGGGGCAAATTAGCCGCACAAAGGTGTGTGTGGCAGAGTTGACCAAGACAACAGTTCTTTATAAAGAAACGAAAATTTATTTGACTAATCTACATTACATGAAACTACGCTACTTAAACGCATGCATGCACACACACATATACACAAACAGTTTCGAAGGTGAAAATGAATGAAGTTATTCTAGTACTGTTTACTAGATCAACGAAAGTCATAAGAGCAGAGTCTTGGGTTTAATCTTACGGTTTAGTTATAAAACGAGCACAAAAACATAAAAACAAACGTGGCTTTTAACCGCACATTTTACTTGAATGAATTTGCAAGTGGAACATCGCACAGGCAGATTCACTATTGAGGCAAATTAGCTACACAAAAGGTGTGTGTGGCAGGGTTTCTTCCCTGCCTGTTACACATTAACAATTACAAACAGGGTTTCTTCACTGTTTGTTACACACTAATTGGACTTTAAGATTTGTGCAAATTAACTGCACAAAGATGTGTGGCAGGGTTTGTTCGCTCCCTACACACTTACAATTAAAAACAGGTTTCTTCACTGTTTTAATGATAATATAAGGCCTTTAAAAGATGATAAGAGGAACATTGCTCAAATAAATTTTTAGGAAGATTCCTTTGTTTCAACAGGTGATCTTGATAATATTAAAATGTAAAGAGATTTCTTCGTCTTTATAGTACAAGTTTAATATTATTAACTGCAGTTTAAGGCCTTTAAAAGATGATAGGAGAAAGATTGCGGTGAAGGAGGATTTTTTTGTTCCAACAGGCGATCTTGATAATATTAAAATGTAAAGAGATTTCTTTGTCTTTACAAGTTTACTTTAACCATTAACCATGACTAAATGTTAGACAAATAGCAGCTGTTAAAGTACAATGCTAAAAATGGTTTTGAACCATCCCATCATGAGAGTAAATTCGCGTTGCATTTCATTTATTTATACGGTGGTGTGCCGCAAAACAAGTATGTATACAGTATCGCAAAAGCTCCGTTTCTCCGCCTCTAATCTATTTCTGGACAATTGAAGAGATACAGTAAACGGTCTTGGTTTTATGAATTCTTACCCCAAACAATGCCTGCGTGCATTCTCCACCATTAAATGTAGAGTTTACATAATAAAGACAACGAATGACGGTCGCATTGTTCATCAAAAAATGTAGACATTTTAATGTGGACACAATTCCAATGCATCCTTCACCATTAAAGTGCCCTAATTATCCTATTTTAAAGGTTGCTAATATTGCTTAATGAGTCTCTTAAAACAGGTTTACATGTATGCAAGGTCAAAAAACACTTTGATTTTTTCCAAAAATAAATTAAATTTTACCCCATTTCTAAATGATTTGTAAACGAGTCGTGTGAAGCAGTTTGAAGATTCAGTAGGTTTATACCCCTCCTTTCCGTGAGCCCTCAATGCTGTGATTGGTTAGATGTCGGAAAATGAAATGGACATGACCATAACTGAATGACAGCTCTGGAGACCCGTCAATACATAGAAAAGGTGGCGTCGGTTTTAGAGTGTAACGACCAGCTAATTTTATATTAAAATGTCAAAATACAAACAAAGGCTGGACGGACCAATCGGTGGCCGCGTTAAAGGACGCACTCGATGACGCAGACTTGGGCATGTTCAGGAACAGCTCCGATGATGACGTCAGCGTGTTTACGAAAGCGGTTGTGGGATTCATTGGGAAGCCGTGGGTGGATAAAATCCTCCGCGACGCTCTGAGATCTCGCACCACTGCCTACAACACGGGACTCGCGTCGGGGGACATGGAACCATACAAGGCTGCGTCGTATAACATCCAAAAGGCAGTGAAAGAGGCGAAGCAGCGCTACGGGAGGAAACTAGAGTCACAACTCCAACAGAGTGACTCCAGGAGCCTGTGGCAGGGACTAAGGACAATTACTGATTATAAAGCGCCAACATCCGGTATGACGAACGTGGACGCGACTTTGGCAGACGAGCTGAACACCTTTTATGCTCGCTTCGAGGCTGCAGCTAAAGACGCTAGCAATGCTAATGCTAGCGGCGCTAATGGCTGCAGACAGGAAAACACTGCCAGCACTGGAAACGCGTTCATCATCACCAAGCATGACGTGAAGAGAGCCTTCAAGAGAGTGACCACCAGGAAAGCAGCAGGACCAGACGGCATCTCAGGCCGTATCCTCAGAGCCTCGCAGACAAGCTAGCACCTGTGTTCACTGAGATATTCAACATCTCTTTATCTCAGTCGGTGATCCCCACATGCTTCAAAGAGTCCATCATTGTTACTGTTCCGAAGAAACCTCATCCTGCTTCTCTCAATGACTATCGCCCTGTAGCCCTCACCTCAGTAGTGATGAAGTGCTTTGATAGCCTGGTCAGAGACTTCATCATTTCTTCACTACCAGACACACTCGACCCACTAGCGTTTGCATACCGCCAGAACCGTTCCACAGACGATGCAATCTCTCATCTCCTCCACACATCACTCACTCACCTGGACACCAGGAAAGGGTATTATGTTAAAATGCTCTTCATCGACTACAGCTCTGCATTTAATACCATAATTCCCTCCACACTCACCACCATGCTGGAGCACCTGGGACTCAGCTCATCAATGTGTCAGTGGATCTCCAATTTTCTGACTGGCAGACCACAGGCAGTAAGGATGGGCGGACATCATGTCTCAGCCTCACTTACTCTCAGCGCTGGAGCCTCCCAGGGTTGTGTTCTGAGCCCCCTGAGACGCCCGGCAGCGTCTCTACCACCTCAGACGCTCAGACTGCCTTTTATGGTGCTCAGGAATTTCTACTCCTGTATCATAGAGAGCGTCCTGACGGGAAACATCACAACCTGGTTTGGAAACAGCACCATGCAGGACAGACGAGCTCTAGAGAGGGTGGTGAGATCAGCTGAGCGCATCATTCGCACTGAGCTCCCTGACCGGCACTTGATCTACAGCAAGCGGTGCTGGACCAAGGCTAGGAAGATCGTGAAGGACCTCAGCCATCCCAACAATGAAGTGTTCTCTCTGTTGCGGTCTGGGAAGCGATTCCGCTCCCTTAAGGCCAACACAGAGAGACTGAGGAGGAGCTTCTTCCCGCAGGCGATAAGGTCTCTCAATCACACCACACAGGAGTAATATCTTTTAAACATTGACTGGACAGTCATGGACACATTCATGCAATACATATTTACATATCTGAAACCATTGCACATGTCACTTTCATAAATCACTTTATACAATACATGTTTATATATATCTGCCATTTTGCACATGACACTTTGCCACTTTAAAACATTTTAATGACACTTTAAAACATTTTTAAAAAATTATATATATATATATATATATATATATATATATATTTTAATATGCCCTTATTTGTACAGTTTGTTTATTTTACTAGTTACATTTATTTATTTTTGTATTTCATTTCTTTTTATTAATATTTATTTATTATATATAGTTTTTATTTTCTTTTTAAGGTCACCTGCGGTCGTACAAGCATTTCACTGCATATCACACTGTGTATGACTGTGTATGTGACAAATGAAATTTGAATTTGATTGGATTGGATTCAAATGAGGTCAAAGGCTATAATGTATCCTGCATAACCCTTACATTTAACATCTGATGCACTTCTGTTTTAATTTTACTGTATCTTATTACTTGTACATCCTATAAATTTGACAGATAATGTTTTCTCTATTTGTGTAATTTTTCCTTTCATATTTTATTTCCTTATTAAATACTCTTTTCTTTTTTTGTAGGTCACAGACGGTCATGTAAGCATTTCACTGCACATTATATTCTGTATAGCTGTGTATGTGACAAATAAAATGTTAATTTGAATTTGATTTTTATGATACAACATCATGTGATCTCTAATCTCTAATCATGGTCATTTATGTTTTTTTTTCCAACCATATTTCAAATTTCAGTAATTTCAGCTTTCTTGTTAGTGATTTTGTTTGCTTGATGCAGGAACAACCGTTGCGTGACCAAGGC
The DNA here is from genome assembly GCF_024256425.1 of Clarias gariepinus. Classification (NCBI taxonomy): domain Eukaryota; kingdom Metazoa; phylum Chordata; class Actinopteri; order Siluriformes; family Clariidae; genus Clarias; species Clarias gariepinus. The sequence goes on along the minus strand of NC_071113.1, from coordinate 20,526,173 downwards.
ATCCCTAACTTGTTTAAGACATTAAAAGCTGTTTACTAGTACAGTTAGGATAAGTAGTATTGTTGGCAGCTAAAATAAATTAATTACTTCACTAGCTTCAAATGCTCTTAAAAAGTTGCTCATTAAATCCTCAAACAGTGACTTTTTGGTCAGGAAACCATAAATGTAAAATGGCCAATGAGTGATCAAATATGGGATATAAATGAAATCTATACAGCCGGCACTGTAGTGTAGTGGTTAGCACTGTCGCCTTGCACCTCCAGGGTGTGGTGAAATCTATACGGTATATCGGCACCCTTAACTTAATATTTGTTTGCACACCCTTTGGAAAAAAATAACTAAATCAGTCACAAAATTATTGGCACACTTTCTTAACCCTCAACTGCACAAATGTGTAATAAGATAAAAATGTAAGTCGCTTTGGATAAGAGCGTCGGCCAAATGCCTAAATGTACCCTTAATTCCTACTACATTTTCTAATCTGTGAAGATGAATCCCATGATCAATGGTGTCAAACGTTGCACTGAGGTCGAGTAACACAAGCATAGTTACACAACCCAGATCAGAGGCCAATAGTGAAAGCCAATGCTGTATGTTGAGGTCATTTACTACTTTAACGAGTGCTGTTTCTATGCTGTGATGAGGCCTAAATCCTGACTGATACAGTTCATGTATGCTATTTCTATGTAGATATGAGCATAGCTGCTCCGCTATTATCTTTTCGAGAATCTTAGAGATGAGCGGGATTTTTGATATTGGCCTGTAATTGGACAGTTGACAGGTGTTGAGGTCGGGTTTCTTAATAATCAGTTTAATAACTGCTAATTTAAAAGATTTGGAACATACCCAATGCTGAGTGAGGAATAAATTATTCTCAACAGGGGTTCTGTTACGATAGTGGTAGTTTTATTGTTTGGGGCTGCTTGAGTGCTGCTGTTACTAGGGGGCTGTGGTTCACCACAGCATGTACTGTGACATTTCGAAGCAGAATGATGCCCTCTCTTAAAAAACTGGGCCAAGCATCAAATTTTCAACATGATAATGACCCCAAAGACACCACCAAGATGACAACTGCCTTGCTGAGGAAGCTGAAGGTGAAGATGATGACGTGGCCAAGTATGTCTCCAGACCTGAATCCTATTGAGTACCTGTGGGGCACCCTCGAGCGGAAGGTGGCAGAGCGCCAGCAGCTCTGTGATATCATTATGGAATAAAACAAATCCTGTACTATCAAGCTGCTAATCACATAAACATGATGAATAGGAAAATTAACTTAAACAAATGTACAGCTAGAAAGGTTAAACAATGTACAGCCGTTATTACTAGGATATTCTCACTTTTGTTGCCAGCTATTTTGACAATAATGGCTGTATGTTGAGGTATTTTCAGAGGATAGTAAAAGCTGCCAGGGGTAGCTCATTGGTTAAGGCACTGGACTACGGTTCGGAAGATCCCGAAAACCCTGTGAATGTGTAATGTGTAATTAGATAAAAATGTAAGTCGCTCTGGATAAGAGCATCTGCCAAATGCCCAAATGTAAATGTAGTAAAAAGCTCTACATTGACTACTCAAAAAATATATCCAAATTTCATTTATACAGTATTGTCCTTCAAGAAGATATACTAAAATGTTTGCTGAAATTAGAGGGGTATACTTACTTTTGTGACTTAGATACTCTGTATCAAAGGGGTGGTCCTAAAATTCGAATCATCATATGAAGAAAAATATTTGCCCAAATCATGTCTTCAGAAATCTTTTTTTTTTTTTTTTTTAACTGTCTGTATAGTTCCATGAGATACAGCTAGGGTTAAAACCAAGGCAAAGCATTGTGAAATGCTGTGCATGAAATATGTGCCAATGGGGCATAGCTCTAGGCACACATTCTCCCAGTAGTAAGAAGAGTGTTGCGCTGTGCAGTTGTTAGAAATGGGTCTCTTTATGGAGGAAAAAGTATTCATAGTTGAGTATTTCCACTCATACTGAAGTGATTGTAAATGGGAATTTTATAAAGATGGCAGAACAATTCTAAGAAAGATTTAATAAGACAGCACCAAGTAACACATATATGCTGTTTATTATTGTGAAATTTTGTCATTCTGGTAGTGTATTGTATCAACATTATGCAATCAAATCTCCTTTTGCAGGAGTCTGCAGCAACCTTTATTCCGGGATGTGTGTGAGAATCTGCATGAACAATATAAACACTTTCTACAGCGAGGCGGTGCATACTTCATATGCTCACATTATGCATACTGTGGTAAATCAACAAGCTAATAGTGTGTATGTTAGTTTCCATCTGTGTGGAGGATACTTAAAGCACGAGGAGTGGTATGCAAGAGATGCATTGCTATTCGCCCACGACTTCAAAGGCATGGATGAAATGGCGCCTCCAATCACCGCATTGAGGACAGCAGGGGAACACAGCTGAAGCTCCCTCTAAAGCAGAGCTAGATTTAGTGACCCTGCCCCCGAAGAGAAAAAAAGGCAGTCGTATGTTCCTTGACCAAGCTTATCGTTCCAGCCGGGAGGGCTGCCCAGGCGAGAAGTGAGATACTCACCGGTCGCCGCACCAATGAAAGCTGGGAGGAGCTGACTGAGGAAGCTCACAGGAGTCACTGCCCACGTGGGCCCACTCTGCCACCTCTCACCTGCCTGTGCACACAGGTCTGCACATGTATCCTTTCCTTCTCTGTCCCTTCCTTCCTCCTTTTAACCCCATTCCTTCCCCAATAATACTAATAAAATTACCTTTTGTCCATAAGACCTTGTCTCGTGTCCGTGTCTTGTCAAAGGTGACCATTGGATTTATTTCTATTTTGTACGACCCAGTCAACATTCACACACTATAGGCAATTTGGAAACGCCAGTTAGCCTTATCTGCATGACTTTGGACTGGGGAAGGAAACTGAAGAATCCCACCAAGAACAGGGAGAGAATGATGGGTAGGCCAGCTGTAAGGAGAAAGAATGGATCTGTATAGATGCTATGTTCATATCAGCACTGTGTTAGTGTCTTTGCTGGACAATATGAAATATCACCATAAACTGGAATGTAAACATTAAGTAGACCTCACATTATTTTAGCCTGACAAATGATGCAAAGCTGTGATGAACTAGTAACAGGGGCTGTATTCTTGCAGTTGGATATGTCAGGAGCCCCGCAGGCATCTTTTATTGCAGAAAAGGAAGTGAGGTGCTCTTCTAGGAGATCAATATGCTGCCAGTGTTATGTATCCACAAACAGTGACCCATCAACAGTGACTCCCTGCTCTTAAGTCATAAAATCGATACTAACCACATTTTAAACTAATTATGTGGTATTAACACTTACACACCTCTGCACAAACACATATGCACAATACACCCATATCTTCAAGTCTTGTTTATTTAAGGCTCCATGATTTTTATTTCTTTTTACATTGTAAAGCAATACTGAAAGCATTCAAAATATGCAATAATCTCCTTTTAACAGTTAACTTTGGAGATGTACAGGGGTTGGACAATGAAACTGAAATGCCTGGTTTTAGACCACAATAATTCATTAGTATGGTGTAGGGCCTTTTGCAGCCAATACAGCATCAATTCGTCTTGGAAAATGACTGACACAAGTCCTGCACAGTGGCCAGAGGGATTTTGAGCCATTCTTTTTGCAGAATAGTAACCAGGTCAACTATGTGATGCTGGTGAAGCAAAACGGTTCCTGACACCCTCCTCCAAAACACCCAAAAGTTGCTCAATAATATTTAGATCTGGTGACTGTGCAGGCCATGGGAGATGTTCAACTTCACTTTCATGTTCATCAAACCACTCTGTCACCAGTCTTGCTGTGTGTATTGGTGCATTGTCATCCTGATACATGGGAACCAAAATGGTTTGGTAGTCCATGGCAGTGACAAGCCCATCTACAGTAGCACAAGTATTAGGTCTAGGGAATGCCATGATATTGCAGCTCAAACCATCACTGATCCTCCCACATGCTTTACACTGGGCATGCAACAGTCTAAGTGTTATGCTTCTTTGGGGCTTCTCCACACCGTTACTCTCCCAGATGTGGAGAAGCCGACTTTTGGCATTAGCACGAGTGACTAAAGTGATCCAAAATTTGAGTGGTAGTGTATGTACAAGTTATAATAATTAACTCTGCAAAGGTATGTGGAAGCAAAAGAGAGTATTCATTCCTTCAGCATATTGATGAAATGGTGCCAGCGTAATGAGTCTACTTATATTAATAGCAGAGATAATATTACAGAAAATTTGATATTTATTGCCTAAAAAATAAGATGAATGTTACAAGGGGGTGCTCCAATATGGTGTCACCGAATATGTTGTTAAGTGTGGAAGCCCCAAGGCAGATATTAGAGGGGAATGTTAGGATGTGGGGTGATTGTGTGTACTTTGGCAGGGATTAATCAATTAAGGCGAACACTTTGCAGCACTAAGGAAATGGCATTTTTACACTGCTTGGTAACTCATCCAACTAAATGTATTTCTATATATAAATTTTCCCCTCTTTTCCTTGTGAAATAAAAATGTTATTTTTTACTTTTTATTTTATATAGATATATATTTTGTCTTTTATGTTTCTTTCCAGTTTTCTCTTTTCCTAATCTTTTCACTTTTCTTTTTAGTCTTTTCTCTTTAGTTTTATATTTTCTTGATCTTTTACACTTTTCTTTTCTTTTCTCCTATACCGAAGCAATGCTTCCAAACCTGGTGCTCTTAATGTTTGCACGTAGTGCACTGGTTTCTGGGGGCTTAAATAATTTACTGGCCAGGTATAGCAAGTTTGGTTTAATTGGAAACATGGCTGGGTTGCCTAGCAACTGTGCCTGTCTGCCTCTCTGCCTGCCTATAAATCCGCATAGTCGTCCGCGGATTTGCCATGTTACAGTACCCAACTTATTTTGTTTTACAATAGATCTTTCATAATGAATGTGTGTATATGTGCTTCATATTATTTTTATAATGAAAAAAATTGGATGCCCAAATTCGTGCTTTGAAATTCATAGTAAGTTTCTTATATAGTCTTTGTAATGTCTTAACAGGGACAAAACAATGAAAGATATGGCACTCGATGCGGTTTAAATGGTCTTGAAATTAATTTAATTTCCTGATAGTAGGCTATCTGATAGTGTTAACTATGCAAATGTACTGAACGTGAATATGCCAACATATCTTATTTAAAACGTAAAACTGTGTCGCCATCATCAGAAATTAGAAGTCATGAATGATCTATCTATCTATCTATCTATCTATCTATCTATCTATCTATCTATCTATATATATAATTTCACACCTATAGTAAATGGAAGGTGACATAGGGATCACAGTAACTGGGGTTCTGTGGGTGTTCACCTCGGATCACGCTGTCGCGTTGTATTCAGATAATAGACTAAAACGAAACAATGTTTGCTTTAGCATTGGAAACGTCTCGGGTTACTTTGCTGTAACCCCGATCCCTGAGAAAAGGACGAGATGCTGCGTGAAAACGCTATAGGAACGCTCTTTGCACGACCAGTTGTTGAAGCATGTAAAAAATTTGGCATATATAACCTCGGTCAGGTGACGTCATTTGATTAGGTGCACCTGGAGGTTATGAATAGGCATGAACCGGAAACATCCTCAGGTCAATTTTTGTATAAAAGGACATCCAGTCACGCATACAGTGCAGAATTAGAGCGCAGCGTCTTGTTTCCGCTCCTTCACTTTCAAAAGCTACACTCAATGCTGCGTGAAAACGCTACGGGAACGAGAATACCAACGCCACTGCACTGCAAGTGTCTGGACCCCCAGGGTTGTGTAGTGTGCGCACAATAGCCAAAGAGGTCTCAGACATAACTTTGGAATGCTAGGATACTGAGTAGCATGGACATCCAAACTGTAAAATCTAACAAATGTGCGTGGAGAGGACCAACCTGCCGCATGACACACTTTCTGCAAGAGGACACTTATTGCCAGCACAATTGATGAAGCAATTCCCCTGGTCAAATGAGCCCTAATTCCTAGAGGCACAGTGTGACCACGCGCCTCGCAGGCAGGGGCAATAGCATCTCTCACCCACTGTAATGTTTGCACAAATGTCCTGCTCTGGTTTGTCCTGCTCTGATTTAGGCCACTAGATGCATATACTGTAAATCTGAAGAGCACGAACTGGACACAGTAAATTAAGTCTTTCCTGCTCCGGAGCTGTAAATGGCAAGAGGCAGAGGCTTTGAGAACAACTGGGTGCATAGTCGAGAATTAAACCTTCGGAAGATAGTTGGGGTGAGGATGCGAAATAGCACTGAAACAATTTGGCAGTGGACTAGGTCTACATCTTTTACTATGCACCCTTAGGGGCTGGACGTGAAGGTAAAAGAGCTTGGTCCAGGGATGGAATGTTGTCCCCTGCGCCTGAGACAGAAGCTTCCTCCTCACAAAAGAGATAATAGATCTGAACACCACCCTGTGTGTCACAGCTTGTCTGGACAGCAAGTCTGCTCCCATATTCATATGCCTTGGAATGTAAATCATCCTGAGGGACAGGAACTTGTCCTGTGCCGCAAAGCAGAATCTGGTGCACAAATTTTTCCGGTGGTGTGAGCATAGTCTACCCAGGCGATTATTTGCGAGACTACCGTAGTGTTGTCCACCCGCACTAGGACATGGTAGCCTCTCAACTGCTGTAAAGAGTACTTCAGAGCCAAAAATAGTCATCGTTTCGAGGCAATTAATATGCCATGCGAGAAGATGACCTCTCCAGATCCCCTGGAGCTGGATGGCCATCTAAGGCCGCACCCCATTCCGTAAAAGAAGCGTCTGTCATCAGCAGCTTACGACGACAACACGGTCCTAGAGTGGGTCCCAGAATCAAAGACCGGGGTCTGAACCACATAGGAATGTTACGAAGCTCTCAGCGCGTAACCCTCATTGCCTCTGGGTATTGGCCCTTAAATTTTATCCCCTGGCTTTTAGCCACAACTGAAGCGATCTCATGTGCAGAAGGTCCAAGGGTATCACTGTGGATACAGCTGCCATGAGACCCAACACTCTCTAAAACTAATAAAAAGTTACTTTATGGCCTAGCTTGATCTCCTTTAGGGTATTGAGAATGGATTCGACACGCACAGGAGACAGCTGTGCCCGCATTGCATTTGAATCCCATGTGACACCCATAATATGTCGTACTTAAGCAGAAAAGAAAACGCTTTCATGGCATTGAGTCTCCTAAGAATCGAAGTGAGCTAGGATGACATCTCAATGTCGAAGCGCTAGCTGCTAAGACTGAGACAGAATCAGCCAGTCGTCTATGTAATTCAGGTATGAATGCCCTGGAATCATAGAGCCAGGGATGCATCCGTACATTTTATATATGTTCGGGGTGACATGGCTAGGCCAATTGGAAGGACCCAATACTGGTAGGCTTCGCCCCCGAAAGGGAACCTCAGGAACTTCCTGTGTTGTGGCAATATTTTCATATGAACCTATGCGTCCTTCAGGTCGATTGTCACAAACCAAACCTCTGGCTGGATTTGAAAAACAATCATTTTGGCTGTCAACATTTTGATATTCAGCCCACAAAAATGTAAAATTGGACGCAACACGTGTTGATCTAACGTGTTAGATGTTCGGCATCCTCAAACATGGCAGGAAGAAACTGAACGCTGAAGACCGCTGCTCTCCGAAACACCAGTGGTGGCGGAGATTGAACCTCCTCCTGAGGGTGCCAGGAAGGAGTTTATAATCCTTATTAGAATTTTTACCTCCTCTCCGGGAGGAGACACCCTCATGGTCCTGGGCACTTAAAAAAGGGTTTTCCCTTTTTAGGGAGGATAAGATCCCAGGAGAGAGATAGCCTGCAAGCGTCTCTTCAATCTGGGGCATCATCATATAGAACTGTGCTTTTTGCATCAACAACATTGTCAATAGCACAAAAACACAGGATGAATACGGCTTATTCCATAGTTCATCATGTAGTTGACCAAAGAAGGGGAAGGGCCCTCGTTAAGGCCCCTCCTCCAACCGCCTGACAGAAACCTGTCGTCTAACTTTGAGCGTTTGGGTTTTTTTTATTCTATTTTATTTTTATGGCGAATCAAGGTGTAATCATTAGACTGCGCGTGTTACCATCTCTAATGACAACTGATAGTTTCCATCTCTATGGAAGTGAGAGAGAAAGTTTCTTCCGCCCCTTCACAAGAAGCGCCGGAGCGCGCTTGAGAAGTGAACGGTAAAGGCTCATGATCTGGCGAGAGAAAAGAAAGATTCCGTCTTATGCGCCTCTGCCAGATCTGCACGTGAGAAATGCGCCGCGGCTTGCTGTTTCATTTTTAAAAGGCCGAAGCGTGAAGGACTTTAATAGGGAGGAGATCGCAGTGCTCACATGCTCCCTCAAGCCTGAGAGAAAAAAAAAATAAAAAAAAAAATATATATATACAAACAGTTTGGAAGGTGAAGATTAATGAAGTTATTCTAGTACTATTTACTAGATCAGAGTCTACAGAGTCTGACGCTTAAAGAGTCTTTACAGAGTCTTGGGTTTAATCTTATGGTTTAGTTAGGAAACGAGCACCAATTTCAGCAAGGTATGCAGCTTTGTTTCTTTACTTGCATTACGTTTCACTCTCATCTGGTGATTCGCCTCCAGCGGAGTGAATCACAGCATTGCTGATTGGTTGGTGCCCTGTTGTAGGAATGACGTATTTCAGGAAAGCCCTAGTTGGTTGCCTAGTTATCGATGGATGAACTCTGGAACTTCTCCTAAGGGACTTTGGAGAGCAGATGATGCCAACATTGACTACTACTGGGCGTGACAGATCAAATAAATTTCAGAATGAACACATGCATCCCCAAAACAAGTGGAAATTCCTTTTTTTTTGCCTTCAGTTGAAAAATATCTAAAGACCCTAAAAAACAATAACTGTAGGATTAAAAACAAAAAACTTTAAAAGATCTATACTTTAATTATATAATATGTTAAAAAATATAAAAAGATGTATAAAATTCACCTGTCAGCATGTAGAGATTTTTAACACCTAAGGTACATCTCTCTACACCCCATATCTTAAACTCATAAATGTCAATCACCCAAGTGTCAGATAGCATCAGGCCACAGGCGGCAAATGATTAAGATACTCCCCCACCCCTCACCCCATTTTTTTCTCTAAAGCTGCTCCATGAATAACTACCATTACATTACAGTGAGCCTATTTAAGACTTATCATTAAGAGCTCTCAAATCAGCACTGTGATGGCTTAATTTACTGCTGTGCCTTCAAAGTACAATTCAATCAACTTCTTTATCAGCTCCCTATGTATGAGCTTGCCACTGCTACAGAAGCTTAAAGATGCATTTTCACATCAGCCTCTCAATCGCTTGATCTCAAAATTTCCACACTACCACAATTATCTAAATGGAGCCAGATCCTATTGAGACCCCAAAAGAAATGCAGTGTTTTTAAGTAAAACATGTGTGTGTGTATTTTATGTATGACAATGCAGTTGAAGTTAAAATAACAAGACAGATACCTAGTAGCATCACAAGGGTTTATCTCAATCACCTAAAGTAATTAAGAAAACAGAAAACACTTGTGATTAAACATGACATATTGCCAATATTAGTCAAGATCTACTGTGTTGTCCTGTCAAACAGGTTAATTCTTCGCTTAATTACTGTACGCTTAAGTACTTTATTTAACATTAGAATTAACACTCATTTATTTCCAGATTGGTTTATATCTAAAGTTTTTTTTTTTTTTTTTTTTTTTTAAGATATTAAGATACTGGATGAATAACTGAAATGCTATCTTTACCAATCTGACAGGCTGTAAATTATAACTGAGCCAGGCAAGTTCAACCAAGCTTAATGCTTTAATATTTACTTGTTTAAATAACTGGCCAGCCATATTGCCATTATAATAGGTCATGAATTATATCCCTTACATCCAGCAAATTGACCTGTTGAAATCACAGCAGCATAAAAGGTTAAAGTGCCACTGTTATGCTTTTTTAAATATTTTCTTTTATGCAGTGTGTCATGTAGCTGTATGTGAACATAAACTATTTGCACTATCTGTGACGCTGACAGTGCACGATAAATTAAGTTTTTGTCTATTAAAAAAAAAGAGTCGGCTGACGTTCGCCTAAACGAGTCATTAGCAAATCTATTTTTACTCTGTTATGGATCCACGTCACTCCGTAACATATTTGCACAACTTGCCCGCCAGCTTATAATTAACGTTACCACACTTTTATTAATGTGACCGAGCATTCTTGCCGGGTTCGCTTATAAACACGGACTTCGGACATTTTCCACTCATTCACATTCACATACACATACTGTTTATTATATATAGTTTGTAAATATTGTTTATTTGGTTGTAGTGCACCTTTTTCAATTACTTTATTTAGTTTTGAATCATACACGTTTGCTTTATCTACTTGTTTGTGTTTGTCCTTTTTGCTTTTTTTTGGTATGTACACACCTACAATAAACACAGACTTCGGACATTTTCCACTCACTCGCGTTCACCCACACATACCGTTTATCATATGTAGTTTGTAAATATTGTTTATATCTTTGGTTGTGGTGCACCTTTTTTGTTTACTTTATTTAATTTTGTATAATACACTTTTGCTTTATATACTTGTTTGTGTTTGTCCTTTTTGCTCACCGGCCTTTTAACGCAACACAGACAAAAAAATAAAAAAGACCTCTCGATTTTTGTAGCCACAGTTAATATAAAATTAGCTGATACATACATGGTATGTATTGACAGGTCTCCAGAGCTGTCGTTCAGTTATGGTCATGGGCGTTTCGTTTTCCGACACACGCTGTAGTGGTAGACCAGTCATGAATGGCCGCGCCATCTGACCAATCACAGCAGTGAGGGCTCACGGATAGGAGCGGTTTAGACAGACTAAATCTTTGAACTGCTTTACAAAAGTCGTTTACAAATCATTAAGAAATGGGGTGAAATTAAATCTATTTTTAAAGAAAACTTGTTGTCAAAATTAGCAACCTTTACAATGGCATAATTGGGGCACTTTAACAAAATGGTCCTTTCTTCCCTTCTGTCTCTCCTACTTTATTTATTTAAGTTGAAGCAAAAATTATATCCTTGCATTTATACAATAATACATTTAACATTTACATATTAAAATAATAATAAATAAATCAAACGCCTAAACACTTGGTAAAATTATACTGTAAAAATCTGAAATTAAAGCTATTTTTAATAGTGAAAAAGGTACAAATTTGAATGTGTGTGTTTGTGTACCTTTTAAATAATAAAACAAATGGTTGCATGTGTTCTGTTTCCTAGTTACTCCATGACTAATCACTCAGATTAAAGGCCTGGAGATGGTTCTGAGTGTTACTTTTGCATTTGGTAGCTGTTCACTGGACCTCTCAACATGAGCTCCAAAAAGGTCAACGTCTATGCAAGTAAAAGAGGCCATTGTTAGGCTGAAAGTAAAAAAAAAACTCATACAGTAAGAGACACAGAAGAAAACATTGAAAGCGGCCGATACAACATTTATTTTCGTTAAAAAGTAGCTACCGTACATTTTTAACAATTGGAAACAACAACAAAAAAAAATTGGTCAAGCATAAGGATTTGAGTGACTTTGACAAGGGCCAAACTGTAATAGCTGGAGGACTGGGTCAGTGCAACTCCAAAATGGCATGTCCTGTTGGATGTTTGTGATCAGGTGCTGTGGGTGGAATGATGTGTGTGACACTGTGTTTGTAACAAGTCGGAGCGAGAAGGTTTCTTTATAGTGAGCTTACTGGCTGTAAGCCTGCCCTCACAATGTACAGTATTTATATGTGTGTTTCTATAATATTGAAAAATGTGCTTTCATAAAATTGGGTATTATATTTCTGTAGTATAATAACGAGACAGTCGCTTTTAAAAGCATTTCCATTAGGCCACATGTCGTAAAATATCACAATATTCATTTATCTAGAGAGCACTCCCATGGGGCACTGCTTGCTTTTAACACAGCCTAATGAAGCATTTTATTTAACAAGAACAAAATGTGGAAAGTGAGAGAATTAGATAGGCAAGTGATTTATTTAACCAGAAGATTCTGTTTCCTTCTTGCTGATGCTTCCACCCAGAGTTATTTCACTCAAAGTTTAATGAAAAAATGTTAAAACTAACACCACAATTTGGTATGGAATACAATATAAATTAAATTTGTTAAAACAATATAATTTCAATAATCTTTTTTAAAAAGTAAATTCTTTTTACATACAACATTTAATTTTTCTCTGCAATTGAAAAGCTAGTGATTACCATTAAAAAAGCAGCTCCACCATGAAGTGACAACAGACTTTAATTGAAATTGACATAGTAATTAATTTTTTAGGCTATTGCATTAGGTTTCCTCATGTGCTGTTTATAAACTATTAACTTGATTTTCATATTCCAAGCCTAACTGGATAACTTAAATAGCCTGCTAGAAGGCATTATTAAGTGTTGTATTTTTGTCTCTACTCTCTTTTCTACTTTGCAATAACTATATAATATATACAAAAACAGATATGGATGAATGGATAAATGGATAGATTTTTATTTTATTTATCTGACATGCTTTTAAAGTAACTGAAGAAATGCAACAATCACATTTGTCCTTTTTATCTCCCATTTACCCGTACTATAAAACTTGTAAAATGTCCAGTCTTAAATAATGACAAATTACCACCCAATGCTAAATACATAATTCAGAAGACAAAAGTAAATTTTTGAGCTGTTAAATAATTTTACTCATAATCAATAGATTTGATTCATGCTTTGTCTGTTGCATCATAAGAGCTTGTTTTTTTTTTGGCAGCAGAGCCAGACAGGTTCCCATTGGGCCTTGTAGGCTTTAAACCCATGTACCCTCTTCTTTTCCTTAGGTCTTTTTGTCTGTGAGCTAATAGTGGCTAAGACAGGAGTAAAGGAGAGTTCACAAAAGATTTATTTACTTACAGACATTAACCGTAACATGTGACATGTTCCGTAATGTACAGTTTAGTAGGCAAAATGACTAAGGAAAATATAAATGTTCATTAAATTAATAAAGATTTTTTTATGAATGGCATAATTAATCTGATTTTTATTTTCCAATTGTCTATATTACACATATAACACATTTCAAAATGAATTTTCAAACTTTTTGAGTAAAAAAGTGGATTCAAGTTTGGATCTGTATATTCATGTTCCGTAATGTACAGTGACTACACTGTGTAAAATTAAAAGGTTTGTTAGACAATTTCAATTTAAAGCTTTTGTTTCTAATGACATGACATCAATGTCTAGCTTCATCCACTCCAAAATGGAAATGTCAGACATTTAGTTTAAAAAGACCCAAATTACACTACAACAGACTTTGCAGCTAACTGCAATGTTACAGAATTCTAAAGAATAACAATGTTTTATTGTTTAATTGTCAATGTTGTCCCAAGTTTAAAACATTAAAAAACAAAAACCACACATGGAAGAATTCATACAGAATTTTTTAATACTTGTGTATTAAAATAATTAATTAATACACCAATATGACAGTTTAAAAATCAATTGTTGGTTTGACCTTTAAAGGACTAGACAGAAATCACAATGTTGCAGAGTTTTGCATGTTCTCGCCATATGGGTTTCCTTCAGGTTATCTGGCTCCCTAATATATGCGTCCAGATGGACTGACTACTATGGCCTCTTCAGATCCAAATTCTAACATGGTTTGTACTTTGTGCTCACTGTCTCCATTTATTAGCACCCTATCCAATATTCCCCTTCTATGCTTCAGATATTTCTGCCACCTTGGTAGTAGACCTTGCTGATGATGAATGACTGAATAAACAAAATTCAAAAAGATATTCTTTTCTTCTTTTTATATAAATAAGAAGAACATTGCGCAAATAAATTATGGAATAAAATAGAGGAAAGTATTTTTCTAATAGATGATCAAATGACCTTTGTATGATTCGCTTTAAATAAAGTCTGAATTATAATGTAATTAAAAAAAAAACAAAAAAATAACATACCTAGTAGAGCACAGTGTAGGCCCTGCATGACATTCTTTTAACCTTTTTTTCCCCCCCTAGAACCTTGGTCATAAACAATAATTAGTATTATAAGCAACACCATGACGGTATATGTAATCATTTAGCAAATATAGTCAAACATGCCTTTTTACAGTCCTAATTGCCTAAAGCTAGCCTCCATGCTAGCAGTGGTATCTGTATGCATAACAGAACTGTAAACTCAGAATTCATTTACCAAGGCCATATGTTACTGTTGGACAAAATGTAATTCAGATTAAAAATTACTGTCTTTAAAAACTATTCAGTTAAATTACAGCGTTACTTTCTGATAAAAGTAACTAGTTAGAGTACTTTTCCATTGCAAAAAATGAAAACTCCTTTGTGATTCTTCATGCATGTTGTTTTAGTCAAGACCTTTATAATTATTCTACCATCATCACTCAGCGAAGTTTGGCCCATAATACCCCTATCTCACCTACGTGGGTTCGCGCGCTGGCTGTAAGTTCAGAGCATCATGATTCACTGCATGTTTTGGCGCTGTGCTTCGGTTTCCATCTTTCTGCGCATTGGTCCTCGCATAGTCAAACCACATAAGTGGAATAGTGGTATAAAAGCAGGAATAACAGAGGGGAGCGGGTTATTAGGACGACTTTCACACACCATAACGGATTGGAAATGACTGCTGTCTGCTCAAGGAATACATAAATTGTAATTATAAATAACGGATTACATTTTAGAAAAATTAACTAAATAGCTGAATACTTAAATGGCAGACCTAACATGTTAGATCACGCGTTACATCAAAAAAGTAATCCAAGTACTCTTGTAATGCGTTACACCCAATGCTGAGGATGATATACAGTTAGTAGATCTGTCCATGAAAATAATTTTATTATATATATATATATATACATATATATATATATATATATATATATATATATATATATATATATACATACACACTGTTTATCATGTACAGGCTGCATGAATCGTAACGCAAATGTAAATCTCTCCACCAGACAAATCTTATCAGTCTTCCCTTACTTCCTGTAATCTCAAATGCTTATCTTTTAATCAAGTTTATGACAGGCATGACGAGGAATAACTTTCCTATCCCTCTTAATCCGAGCTGGCAGTTTGGCAAGCCATATGCTTGCTTATTGGTGGGGGTGATGAGTTGAGGGAACACAGTACCAGTGCTGGCACTATGCTCGGGGAATGCTGTCAGGCCACAGCTTCACATTATCAGAGGCCGACGTTTGGGTCAATGCAGCAAACACTGAGTCTGACACATGCTAATGGAACCCTCTCATCAGGTATTCAGTCCAATATATTCCAAGAAAAAGAAAAAAAGAATTAAATAAATAAAAATGTCAGACTGTTCAGCAATTTCTGATGGAAGAAGTAATACTGCACTATATTAGAGGGGGAATATTTACTGACCCTCACTATCACACAGATGACCTAGGCAGTGACAACTTTCCTTAATTATGTATGCAAGTAGGGAGAGATGGATGGAGGCTGATGAGTTTTGACTTTTAAATAGCAGTTGTGAGAAAAAAAAAAAAATAAGCCATGCAGTATAACCTTTAGAGTCTGTTTCAATAAAATTAAACAAATACAGTGATGTTAATGAGATTTTATCACATTTGTGTATTGATGCTGTATATTATTGCAAAAAATGGGAGGTGAATTACATGCTCATCACTCTATTGATTTACTACCTGCTATTTAGTCTGCTTAAAATAGACACTTGGTAAAAAAAAGAATAATTATTATTTAAACATTTACTCTTTTGAGTGACTCTGTTAAGTGTGCTCACATTACTGTATTACTTAAGATGTTTCCAGTGATGAGCACACAAATTAAGCCTCTTCAAAAGTAAAAGGGAAATGTCATATGCAATTTTGCTATTTGAGACTGGCAACTCATAAGCAGTAGTGGTAAAAAAATTAAAGTATCATCTGAAGTAGATCAGTTTTTCTGGAATAATTCTTCACAGCTGCCATTCTGAGACCTACAGTAGTAATCTGTCCTGCTCCACCGTTACTGTTCCGTGCAAATCAGCCAATGATTTCCTTTATAAGACCAGTTATTACATCCTAAATGACCAAATGTGTCATAACAATTAATGATGATACTGAGACAGAATAGTATAGTGGTATTAATATTTGTTTTGCACATACTGTAGCTGCAACTTTTTAGCTGTAAATCTCTCTCTAGCACATGCACAATTCTCTCCCAATCAAGTTTGTTGGCTTTTGAGTGTTCTTGTGAGTATAAAAGAGCTACATGATTAAACTTATCCAGCTGTAAATGTGTGCTAATTTCAATCAGATTACATGAATATTATTTCTCTCATTACGTGCTCTGGCTGCAATACACATGTGTAGCAATGTAGAGATTTGATTTCGAGATAAAAGCTCTATAGGATCTATGTTTAACCAGCATTGAATAAGTTAAATTTGTCAGTCATTTTCATTTACACTTAAAAAACATGGCATCAATATATTTTTTTAAATCTATCCCCGCCCCCACCCCCCAAAAAGTCTTTTGGTAGACATTGTGCTGTAGATATCAGCCTTCATTTCCATTGTGTCCAGTAAATGCAGCATTATTGCTGACATGTAAGTTACAGTTTTCATTCAGATACTGTATATGGTTATACTGTATATGTTATTCACTGTGTTTTGAATAAATAGATTCAATCTGATTTGCACTAAGCCATAGAAGCGCTATCTTAAGACATGCAAAGGTAAATAGGAACTATTTACTAACTTTGGTATAGTAAATACCAAATGACAGCCTGGGGGAGGAACAATGTTCCATAAAAACCCTGTTTACTAAACTCTAGTTTATGTGTTACAAATAAATAAGTAAATAAATAAATAAATACAGTTAGTGGTTTCATTACTATTTTGCTATTACCCAGTTATTAAAATTAATGCATGTGCCAGAAAATACTTATTTTGTCATATCCTTCTAACATGTACTGTATATAAGGAAATTTAGTAGTGTTCTTAAATATTTAATGAAATTTGTTTTTGTTTATTGAAACCAGCTGCATAAATTAGGTTCCTAAACTTTGCTGAAGTACAACATTCTTTAAAAGGTTATTTGATATTGCTTGGCTGGAGCCTTCAGATATGCAAGGTCAAAGACATTTTCCTCTAAACCTGCAGGGATTTTTATAGCTTGGCATGTTTTGGAGGAGCTGCATTTGGACCTCTGTTGGCCATTTTCTTAAATGCCAGTATCTTCAGCTTTTGTGGTCTATCTGAATCTTCAGGCAAGGCATGTCATTTGGCTCAAACACTGCCAAACACAGAACCATGCTGCAGCAGGTGGGGTTCAACACGGGCCGCTTGATAAGCACATTGACCCAGACACAAAGTGCCAACGATCAATCATGCAGCCAATGAAGTGAACAGGAGAAGTGTGGAGCACTGAGGCATAGCAAAGCAATATTGGGTTGGCATCTGGCCAAGGTTGGAGGTGTGAGAGGAGTAACTTTTAATGGTGGAAAATAACAAAAAAGCACTGGAACTCATTAAAGAGAATAAGCAAGGAAATACTTTGCTCATATGTTACCTCTATATATGATGTTTTACAAAATAAATCAAATGTATTCTAAATAATATAACCATGTTCTATATTTGGAAATGAACAGTTTGACAGCAAAATGAGATGAGTTTTTTTTTTTTTTTTTTTTAAATTGAAACAAGAATTATTGCAGACTGATAAAGAATAATTTGTGCAGGCTATATATCAACCTTCAAGTGTATTTGTGATTAAGTTAAGTATGCATGATTTTTGTTCTAATAAAAAAATATTAAATTACACAGATTGTGAAGAACAACAAATAGTGGCAGCAAATTAGTTTAAGGAAAATGTGTTACATTTGTTGAGTTTGTTTCAGTTTAGTAAATAACATTCGCTCTTTATAATAGTATAGGTTGGCAACATATATCATCTATTCACGCATCAACCAATTGCATATTAGTGATTCCCAAAAGTTATAATATAACAGGAGTAGTAGACAGGACCAGACAGACAGGCAACACAACAGCTTCTCACACACAGTGCATGCACCTCATGTCTCGCTTGTGGAAAGTGATTTATCTATTATTCCTCTATTTAATATTTTGTTACAAAATGTTACCATGAGGGCATCATGGCTCCTAAATTTAGCAAAACCAGTTCAAATGATAGCAGGAACAATAGGGAAAAAAAAGAGATTTTGCAATTTGGAAATGAAACAGAAGTTTGTACTACAAACTAACTTTGTTACAGTATTTAGACTACAGTATCTCATATATGCTGTTTGCCATTTTAATCGCATAATGACCTATTTCACAAAACAAATCACAGATTTTAGGGATGATAAGAATTTTCATTTTGGAGCCAGTATGAAATAGATACATTTCCTTAACTACACATGTGGCAGTTATTTTGTGGATTCTGTTTATCAATATGTAAGAAATGCTGAAAATACTGATAAGTCCTGTCAATCACAAACATGTAATTACAACTTTTCTGTTACTAGGGGATAGAGTAGGGAAATAGCTAATAATCCACATAGCCTGGCAAGAAAACAAGCAAACATTCAAACAAACAAACTTAATACATTTTGTTGGACTACTGTACTTGTAATTTTGATTACAGGATGCAATTAATGTGCCATAACTTCTACAATTTTATGGTATAACACATCATTAAACTTTATCATGAGTTGCATTACTTTTTGGTTTGAGATGCATTTTTCCTCATCCCATGATTTTCCCATCGCTCTCTAGAATAGTGTAAATCTGGACTCAGACTAAATGACTAACCAGCAAATAGAAGCCTTTCTTCTAATTATCCTGACCTTCTGATTCTTCTAAAACTGCAGTACTGGATAAGGCTTCCTCATAAGAAATGAGATGATACTCACTACATCAATTAAGGTTAAAAGTTCAGTCGGTTAAGGCTGTGGGTTACTGATCGGAAGGTCGGGGGTTCAAACCCCAGCATCATCAAGTTGTCACTGTTGAGCACTTGAGCAAGGCCCTTAACCCTATCTGCTCCAGGGGCGCTGTAAGCTGGCTGACCCTGCGCTCTGACCCCAGTTTCCTAATTGGGATATGCGAAAATTGAGCTCTGGGATTAATAAAGTTCTAATTATTATTTAATTATTTACAAGTACATACCAACTTTAACTTTTCAACTTAAATTTTTTGGCTAGGCGTTGTATAATTCAAAAAGGCTAATCTTATCTAGGGTTGAGATTGCTTTAAATGGTATAAGAGAAGAGCTGAAGGTAAAAACTTGCTCTACTATTGACTTTGTCACAATAAAACCTATAACTTTGTTTGTTTGTTTCATTACAGGTGATGATTTCACAACCCGTTGACTTCCTAAGCTGTATTAAAAGAAGTACCTCAGAAACACCAGGGTTTTGCTTCAAACCTGGTGCCTCCTTCACTCACTTTTTCTCATTAGCCCAGTCATAAACCTCATTGTTAACTACTTTTTCCTCTGTGCCCTGGCTCTCTTATTTTTATCTACTAATTTTCTTCGGACTATAAAAAAAAAGAACTGTTCCGGACTGCCCAATGCTGAAGAGCAACAGTCTGCTGCTGTTCCTGTGCTTCCTGTTTGAGAAGAGTTCTCTGGCTCCTCTCCATCCTGTGCACCCAGCTCACAACCAGAGCCAGCTGGGACTCAGTTGGCTCCATAGATCCATTTCTACAGCAAGCAACAGAGAAGAGAATGGAATCTTTCAGAGGGTTAAGAGGGGATGGGTATGGAACCAGTTCTTTGTCCTGGAAGAGTACATGGGATCTGACCCACAGTATGTTGGCAAGGTAAGAAAAGCTGCTATTTTGTAAATACCAAGTTAGGCAAGGTTGGGCTGCAACCAGCATTTAAATATAATAAAGTCTTACACTTTACATTACCTTTCCAATTTCTCTCAAAAGGCTTTACACAGTTCAATCGTTAAATCAAGCATGAAAGTGGCTATTGAACTGAATAATACCTTTAGACAGCAAATGGATCTAAGAAAAATCACAGTTGGAGCAAAAAGGCATGGACAGATGTATTATAAAAGAGGTAGAATGTCGGGCAGGATAAAGAGTAGTAGAGATTAAGGGGCAGACCCACAAAGAAGCATATTTTTGCTGTTAATTACACAAGCGTATTACATTGTCTGTAATGGGTGATAATTAAAAAAAAACACAGATTTATTCTTTTGAGTAAGTATTCTGGAGGTACAATATAAACATATAAAATAAACCCATATGCTGGAATACATTTTCATACTGAGTTGCACTATCATAGGGATAAAACCTTGGGCTTTTTGATGGGTGAACTAGAATATGTCCTGATATATGTATGTCGATTTATGTAGTCCAGGATAACTACTTACCCTCCACATAATCTGGAAAGGTAATATAGGCCAAGTTGACCCAACAATCTTTTTGGTAAATTATTTTGCAAACTACTTTTTACAGTTAATTTTACAATTGGCCCAATTTGTAAGATATAATACTCAAAATATTTATATATAGCTTTAGTGGCACAATATACTGTACAATATGTCAAGGCTCTTCAACTGGAGATCCAGTGTCCAACACAATTTGGTGATTATTTTGCTCAAACACAACTGACTCAACAAATTTGTTTATTATTGTATAAATTGTTATAAATATTGTGGCGTGGACAGGGTTTCGATTAGGAGCCATCATGCTTTGCAGGAGGGGTTGTTATGTGTTCACCCTGTTGGGAAAAGGTGTTTGGGTTAGTGGCTTCGGCCAGGTTGTGTGCGTGTGTGTTAGAAGTGTGTCTTGTTAATTGTGTGTGACCTGTTGAATGTGCCGTTTATGTCATCTTAGTGTAGTGCTGAACAAAATACTCCCAGCCATTTGCATTGGGCAGCAAGAAAGCTCACTCATCTCTCCACGTTCCTTGGTAGCCATAAAAAACGCTACAATTGGTGTCAGAAGTGGGATGGAGAGAAGTGGGTTAGAACGCACCCCGGAGGAAATCCGGAGGATTCAAGTAGGCCGCCGAGTAGCAGAACGGCTAAGGAGGGAGAAAACCCTCTCTGATGGGGTCAGCGCGAGCAGAGAGCGGCGACCGGAGTGGAGTGGCGCGTTTCAGGTTCCGGCACTGGACCTCTGAGGGGATTCCTCCAGTGACGCAGCGCAGTCAACGGCGCCGTCGAGCCCCACGCGTTCCTCGCCCAAGTGGAGCTAGCCGCCGACTTCGCGGGCTGGTCCGGTAAGAAGGCTGCGTATGAGGAGCTGGCGACCCGCGTGCGGCGCGCCTTCGAGCCACTGGGGGCGTTCGCTATGGACATAAGATGTCTCGCACGCTGGGGCTACCCGGAATTCGAGCACGACAAGCAGGAAGAGCTAGCCCATCGTGCGGTCCTTCGGGGGCTCCGGCGGTAATCAGCCATCCGAGCCGGCGTGCAGCCGAGTTAATGCGTCGCCTAAACCATCGCCTGTAGTCGTTTCGCCTGCGCCACAGATGGACTGTGATCAGCTACTCGCCGAGCAGGATACGGCGCTGCAGCGGGTACTAGGTTGGGTTAACGCAGACCAGGCGAATCTTTTCTGCTGCTGGTGCGGCGGAATCTGCGGGCACGAGTGTTAGGAATGGTTCACGGGCATGCGGTGCGGGACACTTCGGAGTTACTAAAAGGCTGCAGCGGTTGCGCACTCGCTTCTACTGGCCGGGCTGTCACACTGATAGTGAACTCTTTGTTCACAGATGCGACGTCTGCACGGCAAAGAAGGGCACTACCCAGCGCTCGTGAGCACCCTTGCAAGACTTTCGGGTGGGGGCACCTATGGAGCGTATGGATGTGGACATTCTTGGGCCGTTTCCCCTCTCCAATCGCGGGTATGTGCTGGTAGCCATAGATTATTTCACCAAGGCGTTTGCTGTTTCTGACCAGAGCGCTTTCACCACGGCTCAAGTGCTTCCTTGACCTTTGTTCAGGAAATTGTCTTTACCAGGACCACACCCCTAAATTCATTGAAGCAACTGCCATGAGGTGTTCAGCTGATTCGGCGCCCCGAAGCAGTTGCACAGCGACCAGGGGCGTAACTTTGAGGCGGAGGTGTTTGCGGCGGTGCGCGAGCGCCTCGGGGTGAAAAAGACCCGCACCACGCCCCTTCATCCGCAAAGTGACGGCCTCGTGGAACGCTTCAATCAAACGCTTACCACCCAACTCGCCGTGCTCACCAGCAACCGGCAGAAGGATTGGGACGAACATTTGCCTCTCGTGCTTTGGGCTTATCGCACAGCAGTGCAGGAGTCCTCACAGCTGACACCAGCTGCGTTAATGTTCGGTCGCGAGTTGCGCATGCCCGTGGACCTTGTGTTCGGGCCCCCTCCATAAGTGGATTTACCTACGAAGCCTGGTTTGAATTATTTTTGTTCTTTAAAAATGCTTGCATTTTTTTGGCTATTTTTTTTTACATTATAAAGTGGTAATAGAATTTACCAGACACATAATTTTAAAGCCCTGGGAATAAATTTTAATTCACTGTCTATACAGTTCAATCTTCTATTAGTTTATCTTAAGGATGCTTTAACTGATTTCTGACTGTAGATTTCTTTACTTCATTAAAGCAGCCACACACATTTGTTAAGCTTTTTGGTTAAAACAATGCAGAATGCTTATACACTCACCTAAAGGATTATTAGGAACACCATACTAATACGGTGTTTGACCCCCTTTTGCCTTCAGAATTGCCTTAATTCTACATGGCACTGATTCAACAAGGTGCTGAAAGCATTCTTTAGAAATGTTGGCCCATATTGATAGGATAGCATCTTGCAGTTGATGGAGATTTGTGGGATGCACATCCAGGGCACGAAGCTCACGTTCCACCACATCCCAAAGGTGCTCTATTGGGTTGAAATCTGTTAACTTTGGTGGCCATTTTAGTACAGTGAACTCATTGTCATGTTCAAGAAACCAATTTGAAATGATTCGAGCTTTGTGACATGGTGCAATATCCTGCTGGAAATACCCATCAGAGGATGGGTACATGGTGGTTATAAAGGGATGGACATGGTCAGAAACAATGCTCAGGTAGCCCGTGGCATTTAAACAATGCCCAATTGGCACTAAGTAGTAGCCCATCCGCCTTAAGGTTGTGCGTGTTGTGGCTTTACAAATGCTTTGCTGCATACCTTGGTTGTAACGAGTGGTTATTTTAGTTAAAGTTGCTCTTCTATCAGAATTGAATCAGTCGGCTCATTTTCCTTTGACCTTTAACATCAACAAGGCATTTTCGCCCACAGGACTGCTGCATACTGGATGTTTTTCCCTTTTCACACCATTCATTGTAAACCCTAGAAACGGTTGTGCGTGAAAATCAAAGTAACTGAGCAGATTGTGAAATACTTAGACCGGCCCGTCTGGCACCAACAACCATGCCACGATCAAAATTGCTTAAATCACCTTTCTTTTCCATTCTGACATTCAGTTTGGAGTTCAGGAAATTGTCTTTACCAGGACCACACCCCTTAATTCATTGAAGCAACTGCCATGTGATTGGTTAATTAGATAATTGCATTAATGAAAAATTAAACAGGTGTTCCTAATAATCCTTTAGGTGAGTGTATATATTTATTCATATACACAGTTTGGGCTAGTTATTAAAATTGGATAATTCCTATTGACTGTTGTATCTGCTTAAGGCTAAATTTAGGGCAAGATAGGCTGACAACACACCACCAAAGTCTGTCACACCACCCAAATAATAACTGTGATATGTTTTTTTTTAATCCTTAATTATAAGATTGAAAAACATTAAATGCTGTTGTCTATTCATTTTACATACATTCTTATATAGGGAATAATTATTACCTAATCCTTCCAACCAGCCTTATCTTTGCTTGGCATTGTTGGCTTCTAATGAACCACCAGGAAGGTCATCTAAAATGTATTCATCAATCAATGAGTTGATAAATCAAAAACATGTTCTTTCTGCAGTATTTTCTGCTCCTAGTATTTAGTTTTCACACTGACAGCTTCAGGCAATGCGACACAACAAAGCTTAGATTTCTGCAAATGAGAATCCAAAGTGGAAGAAATATTGAAACCCTTATGGTTTACTGTCTTTTAAATTTTTTAAAAATTCTTTTTCCCCTCTGTAAAATGTTCAACTAATATAAAGGTTGCACATATAAATTTCCATTCCCAGTAGTGATGCTTAATAAAGAAAGCTATTGACTGCTGGATGTATCAAAATAGAATGGCTCCGTGTTTTTTGTGCAAATAGTTTGCTTGTTAAAAACTATTCAATTGTTAAAAAAAAAAAAGATCGACCATTATTCTTCAATCTCAAAAGATTCAGGCTGCCACAATACAGGTATTAAAATTCAGGGTGACAAAATTCGAGTATTAAAATTCAGTTTGACAAAATACAATTAATGTCAATAAATTTCGAGGCAATTCAGGATGACATAAATTAGGTAGAAAAATCCATAGTCTTCACATCCGGGATATTACAACAAGAGTAATAGATTGCTGCAGTCTGTTCCACAGTAGGAAACTACTTCCTGATCTGAATGCAGCACTTACTAACTAACTGGCTGGGTTGCCAGTTGAGTGGCAGAAAAAATGCTCTGCGCTAAAATGACCCCTTAGTCATGAAATAAGATTTTAAAAAAATTCTTAACTTTTGTGGCAAATTTTTCCAGTACATGATCTCCAAAATGCAATCAAGTAAGCATGGATTAAGCGAGTGACACTAGAATACTGCAGTATTGCAGACATATTTTTGACTCTTGATCCAGTAGGCCTTGGAGAATACAAGACTTCATACTAATATTGTTTCAGAGCAATTGCATTGCATAAAAGAGAAAAATATTATTAGTATCTTCATTGTCATTATAAAAAAAATAATACCATTTAAACAATTATCTTCACTTGTGTCTACCATAGTACTATACTGTTGTATACTGTTATAATATATTGTATTCGTTTATTACAAAATCATTTCTGTATCCTTTAAAACGCTCCTGGGAACTTAATCGTTATGCCGGACTTAATCACTGGCATAACATACTAAGAATGATAGTAAAAAAAAAAAAATCATTAAATCCCCACTAGTACTCATACTCTATACTGTAGTTATGTTTGTAAGGGCACTTGTTAATACACAGTACAGTAATGCATCAAACACTTACTTACTGGTTTGTTTTATTTAAAATATTGCTTAACTATGCACTATTCAACAAAACAAACATTGTCTATGACAAATTTACTGTGAACGTCTAATAAAGAGAAGCCTCTTCAAAATAGACTCTTCAAAACTCCTGCCATCACCGTGTAAATTATTTAAATATTGATGTATTAAAAACTAAAACATGCTCTTGTGTTTAGGACTGCTTATAAACAGTTATATTTACAAGACAGCAGTTAAAGTGCCACAGGTGAGCATGTGTTAGAGAATTGAGAGACAGAAATATTTGTACAAGCAAGTCGAAAGAACGCCTCAAAAACACAAAGCAATTAGCAACATCTAGGTAGTAGGTGGACAAACAGTATGTTAATTTTACAGTTGCGGCGTATAGCGACAGCATTTGGGTTTGTGTGTTTGCTGGCTTTTACCGCTGAGTGGCACTATATAACTATAGTCGTGGCCAAAGGTTTTAAGAATTACATAAATATTGAAAATTGAAAAAGTTGCTGCTTAAGTTTTAATAATTGCAATTTATCTGATCACTTTTCATAACATTCTGGAGTACAGTGGAACCTCGGATTACGAGCTTAATTCATTCCGGAAGTGGACTCGTATTCCAAAACACTCGTAAACCAAATTTAATTTTCCCATAGGAAATAATGGAAACTTAAATTATTCGTTCTACAGCCCCAAAAAATAAATACATAAACATAATTAATACAAAATATAAAGTAAAAATAAAACAAATTAACCTGTACTTTACCTTAAAAAAATGTAAAATTAAACCCCGACAGATAAGGGTTTTCGTTTGTGCATGCAGAGCGCTCTCACACACACACACACACACATTAACGGATAGACCGTTTTTAAAACCATTTAAAAATTAGCAAGGAACATTCCTAGTCACACTCACGTGAGCGCATACTAACAGGATCACTGCTGTAAGTAAAACAACAACAACAAAAAACAATTAAACACCTTCTCACCTTTGAAAACAATCGCGACAGAGAGAAGTTTGTGTGTTTATTTGGCAACCTGAGAGGAGGGGGGATGAAGGGGGGCTCTCTCGCGTTTACGGGCCCCCTTCTCTCAGGTTGCCAAACAAACACACAAACCCTCTGCCTTACACAGACACAAACACACACACTCAAAAACACTGCAAGCACTAAGACCCAGCAGGGGAGACAATAGGTCTCGGCTTTACCGCTCCCCTTCTCTCAGGTTGCCAAATAAACACACAAACTCTTCTCTGTCGCGACTGTTTTCAAAGGTAAGGAGGAGTTGTTGTTGTTGTTGTTGTTTTACTTTACAGTAGTAATCCCGTTAGTATGCACTCACGCGAGTGTGACTAGCGATGTTCCTTGCTAATTTTTAAACGGTTTTAAAAACGGTCTCTCTGTTAATGTGTGTGTGTGTACATCTCTCACACACACACACACACACACACACAGCGCGTGTGTGTATTCACCCAGCAGGAGAGACGATTACCTACAATTCTGCTGCAAGAGAGAGAAAAACCGTTGGCTCACTTGTGATGACGTAATGCTCGTTGTTAAAACAAGAAGCGCATGCGTGAAACATGATACTCGGTGCTCGTTAACTAAGACAATGCTCGTTTTTCAAGTAAAAATGTATTAAAAATTGTTGCTCGTCTTGCAAAACACTCGTAAACCACGTTACTCGTAATCCGAGGTTCCACTGAATATGCAAATTGCTTAGTCCTTCTTTGCCATTAAAATTAACTTAATCCCAAAAAAACCTTTCCACTGCATTTCATTGCTGTCATTAATGGACCTGCTGAGATCATTTCAGTAATCGTCTTGTTAACTCAGGTGAAAATGTTGACGAGAACAAGGCTGGAGATTATTATGTCAGGCTGATTGGGTTAGAATGGCAGACTTGACATGTTAAAAGGAAGGTGATGCTTAAAATCATTGTTAACCGTGGTGAGCTGCAAAGAAACGCGTGCAGCCATCATTGCGATGCATAAAAATGGCTTTACAGGCAAGGATATTGTGGCTACTAAGATTACACCCAAATCAACAATTTATAGGATCATCAAGAACTTCAAGAAAAGAGGTTCAATTCTTGTTAAGAAGGCTTCAGGGCGTCCAAGAAAGTCCAGTAAGCGCCACGATCGTCTCCTAAAGAGGGTTCAGCTGCGGAATCGGAGTGAGGCGAAGACATTTGGAAGATGGCCTGGTGAGAAGTAGGGCAGCAAAGAAGCCACTTCTCTTCAAAAAAAACCCCATCAGGGACGGATTGATCTTCTGCAGAAAGTATGGTGAATAGACTGCTGAGGACTTGGGCAAAGTCATATTCTGTGATGAAGCCTCTTTCCGATTGTTTGGGGCATCTGGAAAAAGGCTTGTCCAGAGAAGAAAAGTGAGCGCTACCATCAGTCCTGGGTCATGCCAACAGTAAAGCATTCTAAGACCATTCATGTGTGGGGTTGCTTCTTATTCAAGGGAGTGGGCTCGCTCACAATTTTGCTCAAAAACACAGCCATGAATATAGAATGGTTATTCTCCGGTGGAAGCGCGTGTGGAATTATAACATCGCAGGTGACATGGTAAAGGACCCAGCCCCTTCAGGGTTTTTATCCAACTTTTGTTTATCCAACTCCTGTATGCAAATCATGTGACTGCAACTCAGGTCAGGTAAATTGCTGGCTTGTGTTCTTGAGAACAAAGCACTATCTCATGGTGGCATTCTGTAAGGGAATAAATAGGGCTTCAATGGGCGTGGTCACTGTGAAATCTTGACATGCCTTTCTGGCAGGAGGGGGAATAACACCATCCGAAGGGCAGACCCAGGCAGAATTAAGTGGCTACTACTGTACACTGTGGTACAGATTACAGCAGTCTGCATTTAATTGCTCTTCTTGTGATATCAGAAGACCTACTTTTTTTTTTACCCAAATTTTGTCAAAATAAATTTGAGGACTTATATTTTGGCAAACTTAATTTTAATATGTACATTTTGTCAACCTGAATTTTTATACCTGAATTTATCCAGCCAACAGTGTTTGTTTTTAAAAAAATATATATATTTACGAACAGCAGTTTAGTAAGGTCCATGTACTGAATTTTAAATGCTTGAATGAAATTTTTATTTGAAATATACAACCACATTAAATTGCAATGCTGAAATTTTAAAGCATAATAAATGCTGTAAAGATTTATTTTTTATTCAGATCAAATCGCATATAACTATTTGTTTAGTACTTGTAATTTAATATGCTATTTTGTTTTGAGGAATTTTGGCACTGTTATACTTCCATAGCAGAATTACTATTGATTTTAAATTGATATGATTTGAAAACTCATGAAAATATGAGGCTATAATGTGGAGAATTAATACATATTAATTCTATTTAAATAATGCAAGCGAAAGTGGCATATGTGGTATACAGGGTGAAAGTTTAATCGATTTGTATCATGTACATCTCCGGAAAAAAATAGGAGACCTCTGCAATGTACTCCAGAAAACTTCTTGAATGCCATCAAGCAAAGCTGAGCTGTTTGTTTTTTGTTTTTTGTTTTTTTGCAAAAAGAGTGGTATCAAGTTACCCAACAGCAATGTGAATACCTAGTGGAGAGAATGCCAAACGCATGAAAGCTGTAATTGCAAATTGGGATTATTACTCCAAATACTTTTAAAAAATAATTTCTTTTCATTATTTAGCCAAACCATTAACACAATTTGTTTACAAATTATAGCATTTTGTTTTATTTTAGGTATTAAAGCTCTGTAAATACTGCATGATCATAGGTTATTTTAATGTGTTGTAATGTTGGCCTTTCCTTTAAATACAGTGGTGTGAAAAACTACTTGCCCCCTTCCTGATTTTTTCATTCTTTTGCACATTTTTGTCACACAAAATGTTTCTGATCATCAAACACATTTAACTATTAGTCAAAGATAACACAAGTAAACACAAAATGCAGTTTTTAAATGATGGTTTTTATTATTTAGAGAGAAAAAAATCCAAACCTACATGGCCCTGTGTAAAAAAGTAATTGCCCCCTGAACCTAATAACTGGTTGGGCCACCCTTAGCAGCAATAACTGTAATCAAGCATCTGCGATAACTTGCAATGAGTCTTTTTACAGCGCTCTGGAGGAATTTTGGCCCACTCATCTTTGCAGAATTGTTGTAATTCAGCTTTATTTGAGGGTTTTCTCGCATGAACCGCCTTTTTTAGGTGGGTTAAAAAAGGATTCAGGTCAGGACTTTGACTAGGCCACTCCAAAGTCTTCATTTTGTTTTCCTTCAGCCATTCAGAGGTGGATTTGCTGGTGTGTTTTGGGTCATTGTCCTGCTGCAGCACCCAAGATCGCTTCAGCTTGAGTTGACGAACAGATGGCCGGACATTCTCCTTCAGGATTTTTTGGTAGACAGTAGAATTCATGGTTCCATCTATCACAGCAAGCCTTCCAGGTCCTGAAGCAGCAAAACAACCCCAGACCATCACACTACCACCACCATATTTTACTGTTGGTATGATGTTCTTTTTCTGAAATGCTGTGTTACTTTTACTCTAGATGTAACGGGACACGCACCTTCCAAAAAGTTCAACTTTTGTCTAGTCGGTCCACAAGGTATTTTCCCAAAAGTCTTGGCAATCATTGAGATGTTTTTTAGCAAAATTGAGACGAGCCTTAATGTTCTTTTTGCTTAAAAGTGGTTTGCGCATTGGAAATCTGCCATGCAGGCCGTTTTTGCCCAGTCTCTTTCTTATCGTGGAGTTGTGAACACTGACCTTAATTGAGGCAAGTGAGGCCTGCAGTTCTTTAGATGTTGTCCTGGGGTCTTTTGTGGCCTCTCGGATGAGTTGTGTCTGCGCTTTTGGGGTAATTTTGGTCGGCCAGCCACTCCTGGGAAGGATCACCACTGTTCCATGTTTTTGCCATTTGTGGATAATGGCTCTCACTGTGGTTCGATGGAGTCCCAAAGCTTTAGAAATGGCTTTATAACCTTTACCAGACTAATAAATCTTAATTATTTTTGTTCTCATTTGTTCCTGAATTTCTTTGGATCTTGGCATGATGTCTAGCTTTTGAGGTGCTTTTGGTCTACTTCTCTGTGTCAGGTAGCTCCTATTTAAGTGATTTCTTGATTGAAACAGGTGTGGCAGTATTCAGGCCTGGGGGTGACTACAGCAATTGTACTCAGGTGTGATAAACCACAGTTAAGTTATTTTTTAACAAGGGGGGCAATCACTTTTTCACAGAGGGCCATGTAAATTTAATTTTTTTTTCTCCCTTAATAACGTAAACCTTCATTTAAAAACTGCATTTTGTGTTCAATTATGTTATCTTTGACTAATAGTTAACGGTTTTTGATGAGCAGAAACATTTAAGTGTGACAAACATGCAAAAGAATAAGAAATCAGGATCAAATAGTTTTTTACACCACTGTATACAATCTAAATAATAATAGTTATATTTTGAATTTAGGAAAAATATTGTCAGCAGTTTAAAAAAACAACAAAAAAAACTGTTCATCTCACCAATACATGCACCTTTAAGAAGAAAAAATGTAAAAAAACAAAAAAAAGATTATTTTGTAGTTATTTTTTTCCAGAGCTGTACTTATGACAGAAGTATTAATAATTTAGAATTTGCTGCAACTAAGTTGCCTGTGAACTCATAACCTTCAGAGGACCTTATATTGCATTTATGGGTAGCATCTTGTAATAAATCAATACACATGTTTATCCAAGATACATGATTTGGATTTCTTTTTGCCAAGCTATGCCATGCCAAGCTGGCAAATCAGTAAAACACATCTCTCCTGAAAAAAGAAAGAAAAAAATATGCTTGAAATATGCTAAAAGATTCTTCTCGTCACCTCTAAGCACCCCATTTTTAATATTAAAAATATATATTTTACATATTTTTTCCTATAAGACATAATGGAAATCAGCATACTTTTACGGGTGAACTTTTTCTTTTATTTGTATAGCACTTTTAACAATTGACATTGTCGCAAAGCAGCCTTACACAATCAACATAATTATTTAAGTTTGTATGAGATGTGAACATGTATGAATCAAAATAAGATAATTTGACTAATATACAAATAATTATTCTGTATCAACAAAATACGTTACCCATCCCATTTAATTATGTCCCAATCAAGCATGATACAGAGACTTAGTTTTACTAAATGCCTATTAAATATTATACTACTATGTTATATATATTGTTTACAATATTCTACTGAACAAAAATAGAAAAACGCAACACTTTTGTTTTTGACAGATTTGTAAACAATATTTGAAAGATATGGTTATTTTGTGTATGTAGAAAATGTAGAGTTCATCTCATAAAAAATGGGAGCAAAAACAAAAGTGTTGCGTTTATATTTTTGTTCAGTATAGAATGTTATAGCCATTAAATGTAGAATGTTGACATTGATTTATAATTTTTTTATTATTCTTTTTTTATTACTCTCTCTGGCCTTTACCTCTGGATAAAGTGGATTGTTCCTTTTTTTAGTATCTAGCTGTAAAGCTTATTGTAATTTTTATTTTTAATTGGCCATCAACCCTGCTTTTTTGAGTTCTCATAAAACTTCCTAAAGGTGGAACAGGTGCTCATCCCAGCTGAGCGGTACAGTCTTTGCCTAATGAGATGTGTGAGCCCGGGGTCGGTAAAGAACACGTCTTGGAACTGATCTAACATCTCATTCAGGCCTTGGTGTTGTGCAGCAGTTAGTTCCTCTTCATGTTGTACCACTTCGCACCCTAGAGCTGGGTCTCCTTCCGAATAGTAGTTAAAACGGCATGAACCCAGTGAAAGCTTGTGGTAAACAAGCTCAAAGAGGACGTACAGGAGTACCTGGTCCCAGTTTTATCCTCCCATCTCAATCACTCGCTGTAACATCCTTTTAAGCGTTTGATTAAATGTTTTCACCAGGCCGTCAGTCTGTGGATAGTATACGGAGGTGCCTAGCTGTTTGATCTGAAGCAACAATGGACAACTTATGACGTGTCGTAGCTGGGATACGTGGAACGTGGGGTGGATCCGTCACATGGACTAGGGAAGTAGAAGTCAGACTGCGCACGGGTTGATTATCCTGGTTATAGTAAAAGTTCCAATGAAACGGGGGGAGAGCTTGCGTGAAAGCGTCTTCAAGGTGATGTCCTTCGTGGTCTCCTACACGGTATCTGGGAGCTTTGGTGTGGTGGCGGTCCGCCTGTTTCTTATAAGAGGAGATGGCTCCTAGCAGAGTTCGTCTAGTGCATAGCCACGTTTGCCTGCAGTGGCGGACAAGGTGTTGGGCTGACGGGGTCTCCACCTCTAATTCTTGGACTGGGAAGAGTGGAGGTTGGTGGCCTAAGCAGCACTGGAACGGGGACAAGCCTGTCAAAGCGGAGGGCAGAGAGTGGTGAGCATATTCGACCCAAGGAAGAAACTTGCTCCAGGTGGTAGAGTCTCGGGTCATCATGCAGCGGCCTCTAGACCTCTAGTGCTTGGTTCATACCTCAGTTTGTCCATTGGACTGGGAGTGGCCCCGACGAGCCTGCAGATCGCGCCCCAAAACGGAGAGGTGAACTGAGGGCCCGGTCTTACACAATGTCCGTGGGGAGGCCATGGAGTCTAAATACATGGAGGACGAGTAGTTCTGTAGTCTCCTTGGCAGATGGCAGCTTAGGAAGGGGCACAAGGTGCACTGATTTGGAAAATCGGTCCACGATGGTCATAATGCAGTTGTTGCCGTCGGACAAGGGTAGGCCAGTGACAAAATCAACCGCAATATGGGACCAAGGGCGTTGAGGAACCGGTAGGGGTCTAAGAAGGCCAGCAGTTGGTTGGTTGTCATTTTTACAACAGGTCACAAGCTGCCACAAATCTGGGCACGTCCTCCCCCAACGTGGACCACCAGAATCGTTGCTGGATGATGAAGCAAGTTCGGGCAGCGCCTGGTGACAAGATAGCTTGGATCCGTGGGCCCACTCCAGAACTTGTGAGCGGAGGCGAGGGGGAACGAAGAGACGGTTAGGTGAAACATCACTAGGTCCGGGCTCCTGGGCCAGGGCCTGCCGAACCTTGCTCTCAATGTCCAGTTTCATGGCAGTGGCGAGGCAGTGGGACGGGAGGATGGTGTCATATGACGTGGGCTCTGGGAGGGTAAAAACTGGCTTGGAATTCCTTAAGCTCGGCCGGTAGGGCAGGGTTAAATTAAACCTGAGTCTCTTGGCAGTGCGCAGATACTCCAGGTTCTTATGGTCGGTCCATACTAGAAATGGGAGCTCACTCGCCTCTAGCCAGTGTCTCCACTCCTCCAGGGCTAGCTTGATGGCTTGAGTTCTCGGTCCCCCACGTCATACTTTCTCTCAGCTGGGGTTAGGCGACGGGAGTAGAATGCGCATGGGTACATCTTGTTGTCCTGGGTGGACCTTTGGGAGAGGATGCCACCAACCCCGGGATTGGAGGCGTCGACCTCCACCACAAACTGATGGGATGGGTCAGGGATATTGAGAATGGAAGCAGAGGTAAATCTTTGCTTAAGGTTAGCGAAGGCTTGGTCGACTTCCTTATCCCAGCAGAACCGGGTCTTTGCGGAGGTTAGCGAGGTCAGGGGGGCGGCGAAAAAAGTTGGCAAAACCCAGGAATCGTTGGAGGTCTCACCGCGAGGCTGTTATGGGCCAGCTAGTGATGGCCTGGACCCTGGCTGGTTCCATCTCCAACATAGACGGGGAGACGACAAAACCCAGGAAGGTGGTGGAGGATGTGTGGAACTCGCATTTCTCCGCTTTGACATAGAGGTTGTTCTCCAAGAGTCTCTGAAGAACCTGACGAACATGGTGACGGTGTTCCTCCAATCATTAAGAGAAAATTAAAATGTCGTCCAGGTAAACGAATACAAATAAATTGAGGAAGTCACAGAGAACATCATTAATGAGGGATTGGAAGACGGCGGGAACATTGGTGAGGCCAAAGGGAACCACCAAATATCCATAATGTCCCGTAGGGGTGTTAAAGGCAGTCTTCCACTCGTCTCCCTCACGAATACGGACAAGGTGATAAGCATTTCCGAGTAAGTCGAGTTTCGTAAATGTGTCGGCCCCCTGGAGCAGCTCGAAGACGGTCGCCATGAGTGGAAGTGGGTAGCGGTTCCTGACTGTGATCTCGTTGAGGCCCCTGTAATCAATACATTGACGAAGGGACCCGTCCTTTTTTTTTCACGAAAAAAAAGCCTGCCCCGGCAGGGGAGGAGGGTGCGCTGATGATTCTGGCGGCAAGGGCCTGTGTAATGTATGTGTTCATGGATTCTCTCTCTTGGCGAGATAAGGAGTACAATCAGACTTTGGGCGGGGAGGTGCCCAGGAGAAGGTCGATGGGGCAGTCGTAAAGGCGACGAAGAGAAAGCGACATGGCTTGGGTTTTGCTGAAAACCTGCTGGGGATTGTGATAATGAGCGGGGACGTTGGAGATATCTGGGGCGTACTAGCGATTACGAAGAGCAGTGGAGAGAGAGGCATTGACTGTTCTTGGATGAATGAGTGCGTGCGTGCCGAGCCGGGAAGTCCACTGGCGCTGGAAACTTGCTGCAAGTATGGAGCTGGGTCGTAGTCGAGGAGAGAGCGCGTTGGGTCGTGAGCCGTGAAATCCGTCAGCGTGGTGTCTGTGCCGAAACGTGAAGAAAAGCCGTAGTCGAGAAAGCGCGCATTGGGTCAAGAGCCGTGAAATCCGTCAGCGTGTAGTCTGTGCCGAGACGTGAAAAAAAGGCAAAGTCGAGAGAGCGCGTTGGGTCAAGAGCCGTGAAATCTGTCAGCGTGGTGTCTGTGCCGAGACGTGAAGATAAGCCGTAGTCGAGAGAGCGCGAGTTGGGTTCTGAGCCGTGAAATCCGTCAACATGGCAAACAAATTAGAATTGAAAGGCGATGAGAAGTGAAACGAGAATCGGGAAAAGAACTTGGCAACGTGGAGGCTATTAAAATAAACGCGAGAGAATTGGTTCGAGATATATAATGTATAATAATCTGGCAAAGACATGGTGCGCTGCACTTCCTTATAAGCTCAGGGAAATCAGCGCTAAATAAGAAACCGGAGTGCAGACGGGGCGGACCGGGGGCGTGGGAAGTGACATGACAGCGTGGAAAAACAAGGGTACGTGATGAAGAGCAATGACAGCGTGAAGCGCTGAGAGCGCGACAAACAGGTAGATAAGGCATAATCCCCGCGACAGTGGAGGACTTTTGGTCCTCCACTGTGAAACGAGCCGCCGGAACCTTAGTTTCCATGCACACAGGTAATTCAGAGGGCCTAGAGGATGCACTGGAGTGACGGCACTTCCAGTATCAACCAGCGCTGGCAAGGGCGTCCTGTTGATTTAGACCCAGCGGGTGGGTGTGGAAAAGCTCTCTTCTGTTTTGTGGCTCTCTGCCCAGAGACCACGAGAAGACGAGGATTTAGCCTTCAAGCTTGGCGGTTCTCTCGAACGTCTGAAGATAAGCTTTGAGATTGTTGTGAGGTGTCAGCTTTAGAAGTAAGTTCTGGGCTTCTCTTTGTGGGTCTGGAACGGGGATATTACATACTCCCTGCTGTTGCAGCCTCGTAAGTTCTGCGGTAGTGGCCTGAAGACCCTGTGTGAGCTGTTGCAAGATGTTTTGCTGCTGGATCTGGTTTCAAACAGGTGTCCCAGGTAATGTTCAGGAGGGTGTTGCCCCTCTGGGTCCGCGGTTTGTGTCTGCATTCTCCACCAATGTAAAGCTTATTGTAGTGGGCACTAATTCATGCACACGCGGAGGCACAGATGCAGAGACCAAGAGCGACAAGAGCGAGTAAGGTTAGCGATGTGTGGGGAAAATGACAAATGATTGTCCACGGTTACCCCAAGATTGCGGGCGGTGGCTGAAGGAGTGATTTGGTTGTTGTCCATGGATATTACAAGGTCTTGACCTGGAGATGAGTAAAGTATGTGCACGTTTATTTACAGATGGCTGAAGGAGTGATTTGGTTGTTGTCCATGGATATTACAAGGTCTTGACCTGGAGATGCAGTGAAGTATGTGCACGTTTATTTACAGATTTAGTGTATCACACTCGTATTTCTATGATTATTACTGCCTATTGGACAGGTAGGAAGGAAATTAGGAGCAGAAGACCCAGCCGGCAGACGGCGACCCAAATTTAGGTGGGCCCGAGGGCAAGCGGCCTGGGTTGAAGCAGAGGCGGCAGGTGCACGCGAGAGTAGGCCCCTTCTCATAGGCATCCACGAACAATAGCTCCCACTGGCATCGGAATCGGTAAAAAAACATAAGAAAAAAACATATATGTGGCGCAAAATATACCCTTCACTTACCGGCACGCTCTGCTAGGGAGGTGAAGGGTAGTGATCGACAGGTAGATTCCTTCCTGTGGCCGATGCCGTTGAATGGTGGCACGCCCCGCACCTTTTTGGAACGTGACATGGTTACTGCTGGCTTTTGCTGTGTTTTGGGGATGGCTTTTCTTAGGCAACCGGGGAGGCTTTTTCTTATTGTGTGCACTGGCTGCAAGCCTATCGCCACACAAGCATTGAAAAATAAGACTTTATTAAAGGTTTTTTTTTTTTTTTTTACATCCTTGTCCTTCACCTACAAACAAGAATGTGGAAAAGTGGATAATGTGACCTTTGGCTTGTCATAGCCTGTCTTGTTAATATTCAGATGGTCCATATGATGTTCTATATATATTTAAGGGCAGAATAATGCAGTCTAAAGACAGAGTGCAGTTCTCAGAAGAGATAAATAACTGAATCCTGTTTACAAAACTTTTAATACTACTTGTATTAGCTTTTAAAATGTCTCGCTATATGTTAGTCAACTAGTTAGCTTATATTCATTAAATGAATACTATGATAGTTATAAGATCCCCTCCCCCCTATTTTTTCTTTTCTTCTCTTTGAGGGTAAACAAGCAGGGGGAAATGCTTTTTTCGATTTTTTCCCCACCGTGGTGTCAGTGGAATAAATCAAGTAGAATAAAAATTAAGTGCTTTGTATTTATTCAATCGTCCTTTAGCCTTGGGATATAATTATGCTTACACTTTTTAACCATGGTGGCATGCCCATTTCTTTCAACATTGTAAATGGTCTTTTAGTGTAACAGACATGCCCAAAATGTTAAGTTTTATCTGAGCTACAAGCCATAAGCAAACTTAAATACATGCTGTCAGGAGGAATAAATTGTAAATTTAAGTACATTTTATCACACATTTGCAATAGTCAATTTAAAATAACATCCTGATCATGAAATAACTTACATATGGTATTGTTATCCTTCACCCAAAAGAGATGCACAACTATAATATCTAAATACCTATGGACGGTATTCAAAAATCCTGACTAACCCTTGCTGTCAACTTTAGTAAATGCAAATTGAGATACTGGATAAAACATAAACAAATATAATAAATAAAGCAATGATATATACAGTAATTAAGAAAATAGCAAGCATTCAAATAAATATTAAATAGTAGATTATTACATTGTCAAAATGATGCTGCATAAATAGAAGTAGTTATAAATGGCACATTAGCCACATCTTTTACTCTTCTTCTTTTTATTATTATTATTTCTGAAATATGAATTCTACTTCTAAAATCTAGCATGGATGTAATATGCTGCAGCCACTTAATGTTTTACTTACATTGGTATACTGTTATTTTATAATTTTATTTTCAAACTATTTTGGTCTCAAGATAAACAGTGGGAGTTTCTCAAATTAAGATTCTATACTATTTGGAATTTACATTTTTTTTTCATTTACTATTGTTAAATCAATATGATGATATTAGTTAATTTATAATGTTCTTGAATAGTATTCCTTTTTATGATTACACTTACACTTAAAGATGAAAACTAAGCTAAATGAGTTCAGCTTGACTTATGTTTATGTTTAGCTGTCAGTGGTGCAGAATTGCTGGACTTCATGCTGCACCTCACTACATGTAATATTTATAGGTGATAAATAATTAAAAAACTATAAAATATATATATATATATATATATATATATATATATATATATATATATATATATATATCAATTTGCTACCCCCAATGGTACTTTTGTAGACTGATTGGTTTATTCCAATTGCTTGCAGTGTGTGATTGGATGTCTGTGTTCACCTGGGGTTTTCAATGGATTGGCACTCAACCAGGGTGCACCCTGCCTTGTCCCCTGGGCTTCCTGCATCCCACACAGAATAAGCAATATGGAATATAAATTAATAAATGACTGAATAAATAGCAGATGTAACTAGTTAAATAAGATGTAGATGTAAATAAGATATAAGCCCCATATGCTGTGTACCCATACGATGTAAATATTTACATTTACATTTAGGCATTTGGCAGACGCTCTTATCCAGAGCGACTTACAAAAAGTGCTTTAATGTTTACATAATTGGATACATACTTACACTGGGTTAACTAGGTTAATAACTAAGTGCCATTAGTCCAACACAACTAAGAGGAGTTTTTTTTTGTTTGTTTTTTGGTGGGGGGTTAGTCCAAGTACTGGAGAAACAGATGAGTCTTGAGTCGTCGTTTAAAGATAGTCAAAGTCTCTGATGTACGGACATCTAGAGGAAGTTCATTCCACCACCTAGGTGCCAGAACAGAAAAGAGCCTGGATGAATGCCGCCCTCGATCCCTGAGAGATGGTGGGATAAGGCGAGCAGTGCTGGAGGATCTGAGGGAACGTGGTGCAGTGCGTTGTGTAATTAGCGCAGAGAGGTAAGTGGGTGCTGGGCCATTTTTAGCTTTGTAGGCAAGCATCAGTGTTTTGAATTTGATGCGGGCAGCTACAGGAAGCCAGTGCAGGGAGCGGAGGAGTGGAGTGGTGTGGGAGAACTTGGGGAGGTTAAAAACGAGACGTGCTGCTGCATTCTGGATCAGTTGCAGAGGACGAATCGTGGACGGAGGCAGGCCTGCCAGGAGTGAGTTGCAGTAGTCCAGTCTTGAAATAACAAGGGACTGAACAAGCACCTGAGTAGCCTGTGAAGAAAGAAATGGGCGAATTCTTCTGATATTGTAAAGAAGAAATCGACAAGAGCGAGTAAGGTTAGCGATGTGTGGGGAAAATGACAAATGATTGTCCACGGTTACCCCAAGATTGCGGGCGGTGGCTGAAGGAGTGATTTGGTTGTTGTCCATGGATATTACAAGGTCTTGACCAGGAGATGAGTCACAAGGGATAAACAACAGTATGGTTTTACTGAGATTGAGCTTCAGCTGATAAGCAGCCATCCAAAATGAGATGTCTGCCAGACATGCTGAGATCCAGGTGGAAACCTGAGTGTCAGAGGGAGGAAAGGAGAGAACAAGTTGGGTGTTGTCTGCATAACAGTGGTATGAGAATCCATGCGATGATATGACCTTACCAAGAGACCGGGTATAGAGGGAGAACAGAAGAGGACCAAGTACTGAGCCCTGCGGGACACCAGTAGAGAGTCTACATGGGGCAGATGTAGATCCCCTCCATGTTACCTCATATGACCTATCTTTTAGGTAAGAAGCAAACCATTGCCACGCTGTTCCACAAATTCCAAGGCTTGTAAGAATAGATAATAGAATCTTGTGGTTCACCGTGTCAAATATGCTTAGTAACTTGGTAACTAGACTCATGTTATATCACTTCTTTCACTTGACTGCCTCCATAATGGTTCAAACCACATAAATAACTTTAGTAAGATATGATAGCTATAGCTAAGCCTATTTTCTCTAGCTAATGAACATACCAATTTATCCCAACAGTTACGTAAAATAACACATGGCAAAACCCCAGTGTTGGGTTAACACCCTACAGTTTTTATTTAGGTCTAATTTGACTTAGTCCAATAACGAACTCCCAGAACAAGAACATTTGCTTAGTATGTCACATTAACTGTATCTTCGGTCAGTCAGTACAGCTTTCAGTCTGAAAACAGGACAAGAACAAAAAAAAAGGTATATAGATATTTTAAATGCAAAGTAGTCTTCTTTCATACTTGTAGTGATTCTTTATTTAGAGGAAGGGACTTTAGCATTATGGCTCAGTACTGTAAATTGATTAGTAAAAGGCAGTGGATTTTATTTCCATATACTGTATGTGCAAAGGGGTCTGTAATCAAATTAAATGATTTGCCACTGTCCAAATGATAATTTGTCACTGTACAAATTATGAAGTAGCATACGAAGCAATATTTTGCTTTAATAACTTTATGTGATGTATCTAGCTTGTAAAATATATAAATTACCTTTGAATGTTACTTTACATACTAAAATTGACCTGTTTGTCATGCCTTTACTTTACTTAGTGTCAAGGCAACAGAGCTATTTTGGTCATTTCTAAATATATAACTATGGAGATTAAAAAAATATATATATATACAGCCCCTAGCCCAGGCTGAAGTGCATCAGAGGATTGCTCGCCACTACCCCACCTACTCAGCGATTTTGCCTTCCTCTTTTGTCAGCCCAGTCCACTGGTACCACACGCTACTGTTGCCTGACTTTGAAAGACGACACTGTTCACTCCTTTGAAGGAAATGAACCCGTCTCACTCTGCATTTATTTACTCACCCAAGCTTCACTGATCACTTAATTCAATAAACCAGCACCTGTTTATTGAATGAAGTGCAACTGCCATTTCTGTGTCTCTGTCCCGCTATTAGAAGGCTTTACATTGGTGGAGTATCTGATGCAGGCCAGGGGGCACCACCTGCCCGGATCAAATCATCAACCAACTGCTTGAGACCAACATAAAACAACACATGGTGCTGGAGCAGATCGTGCAAAGGCTCCAAGTCATCACCGCTGAGCTCTTGCGGCTACAACAACACGTTTCCCTGCCCGACCCAAGGAAAAAAAAACACAACAGCTACTGACCAAGCTCTTGTCCCTGCCAAAGGTACACCCTTTGTTTTTAAGCTAACGGCTGTTGCAAGTAAAGCGTCTCCGCACCTCAGTCTACCATCCACTAACAGATGGATTAGTGGAATGCTTCAACCAGACACTAACTTCTGGCCAATGAGAATGGCCAGAATTAACATCAACTTTTTACCTCGCTCTATCTTCTGTTCGGAAGGAGACCACCAGGGCTAATCAACATTGCAAAAAAGGAATGGGAAAAACAGCCTTCCCAGTTCTCCAGTAAGTAATTGAGTACGTACAGAAAATGACAAACATCTAGTTTTTCTACTATTGCTCCCAATAGTACGCCAGCACATGAAGAAAGCACAAGAAGAACAAAGGAAATTCTAAGACCATCCGGCACAACCTTGTGAGTTTTGGCCTGGCAGGTGCTTTTTTTGGTGCACTGTGCTAACTGCAAGTTTCTGGCTTTCTGGCAAGGCCCCTTTACCATCACTGAATGTGTCAGAGAGGTGAACTACGGACTGCAAAATTAATCGACCGAAATCAGGATGTATTTTCCCTGGATCCAGGACTCACACGCCAACACGATATCAAGACCATGTCCGGCATTATTGTCGCCACGCAATCTAAGCCGAGGTGGATATGTTATAAGCTGGCATCGTCAAGGAGCTAGTAAAACCCAATCGTGGTGGTGCTGAAATCCGGCAGTAGCCTATGCCTTTGTAATGACTTCCACTGCCTCAATGAAATCTCGGAATTTGATGCGTAACCACTGCC
Organism: Clarias gariepinus; assembly: GCF_024256425.1. Lineage (NCBI taxonomy): Eukaryota > Metazoa > Chordata > Actinopteri > Siluriformes > Clariidae > Clarias > Clarias gariepinus. Next base: position 20,484,336 of record NC_071113.1, on the reverse strand, counting down.
CCGCGTTGAACACATTGGGCATTTGGGTAAGTCCCGCTTTATGTCCATGTTGGATTTAACGAAAAGAAGTTGAAAAGTGGTTACCCCAGAAGCAAAAGAAGAAATTTGCCTTCAGCACTGAGCGCGGCCCCTGGCATATCAGGTACGGAGCCCCTGCCACTTTCCACAAATTAATATACACTATGCTTTGCAAACACTGCCTGTATGCCGCTGCTTATCTAAATGATGCTATCATTTACTCGTGCAGTTGGGATGACTAAGTCTGTGACTGTGTCTGTGCCCCGCTATTAGCAGGCTTTACTATATAAACCGTACATATATATGAAGCATGGGGGTGGAAACATCATGATGTGGCTGTTTTTCTGCAAAGGGACCAGGACGACTGATCTGTGTAAAGGAAAGAATGAATGGGCCCATATATCATAAGATTTTGAGTAAAAACCTCCTTCCATCTTCATTTCAAGGTCCTGGAGTGGCCTAGCCAGTCTCCAGATCTCAACCCCATAGCAAATTTTTGGAGGAAGTTGAAAGTCCATGTTGCCCAGTGACAGCCCCAAAACATCACTGCTCTAGAGGAGATCTGCATGGATGAATGGGCCAAAATACTGTATCAGCAACAGTGTGTGAAAACCTTGTGAAGACTTACAAAAAACGTTTGACCTCTGTCATTGCCAACAAAGGGTATATAACAGTAAGTATTGAGATGAAATTTTGTTATTGACCAAATACTTATTTTCCACTATAATTTGCAAATAAATTCCTGTGATGTGATTTTTCTGGATTTTTTTTTTTCTTATTTTGTCTCTCACAGTTGAGATATGAAATTTACAGGCCTCTCTCATCTCTTTAAGTCATAAAAATCTTATTTGCATATAAAGTAAAGGAAAATTTTGGCCAATTTATGTCTATTAGTGTGTTTATGAACATTTCTTTTTGTTTAGAAAACCTGCAATATAGTTCCGCACATGCTGCTAAAGGGTCAAAATCAAAACAGCATATCCGGTTAAAAAAAAGGCAATTGACCGCTATGAGGTAATTACTGTGGTTGAACTTTTCTTCAAGAGCCATAAAGGTTTAAGGATTGTCTCCACCAGCTCATCCATAGTTTGGAGAAGTGTGCCACTTTAGGTAGGACTAAGCTCATGACCATCATTTATTTTTCTTGCAGTATTTTTTTTTACAATAATAACTATTTTACAACCACCTTGTATATGCAGCCTTGTATTTATTATCAATAAATGAATGAAAATAAGACAATATAACAGTGGTTCATCCTAATGTAATATTGAATACACATAAGTTGTAAATTTACAAATTTCTTATTGTTTCTAGAAAACATTAAACACACACACACACACACACACACACACACCAAAAGTTTAGACAGACCTTATAATTCCATGTTGTGTTTTTTTACTTTAATTTCGTTCTACATTGTAAAACAATGCTGGAGGGATTTAACAAATGCAATAATCTCTTTTGAACATTGATATTGAGATGTGCCTGCTACTTTTGGTCTGTAAAGCTTGTAAGGGCTCTATTTTGGTGCTGTTTATTAATTGGTGATTTCTGACGCTAATAACTCTAAATGAACTTCTCCTCTGCAGCAGTGGTAAGTTATGATCTTGCTTTCCTGGAATGAAACCCAGAGAGCCAGTTTCATCATAATGCTTGATGGGTTTTATAAATGCACTAAAGACATTTGTTCTACAAAAACTATTCCAGAACAGTTGTGAATGAATAATTTTATCCATAATAATAATAATAATAATAATAGAAGTCAATAAGACACTTTTGTTGGAAGGGACACTCCTCTTTACCAATATTGTGTGTTTACTTAAGCAGGACATGAACAGAAACAGAGACTTTAGTAAAAATAAAATGCTAGAAAAGAAAAGCTTGCTTTTACTCCCAACATATTAGAAAAAGAGGAAACTTGAAACTTTTCAAGGCTCCATATGACTGGCATTTAGATCTGGTAATGTAAATGATTTAAACATGAAAAAAATAAATTTTATTATTTATCTTATTATATAATAATAAATAATATAATTGCATTTAAAACCTGATAGACGTTTGAGAAATTCTGTCCATCACTCACACGTTTTCTTAACATCCCATTTCAGATTATTATCTGAAATTTCAGATTATTAAAAGCTGATATCAGCTTTTATCTTTTTCTTTTTTTTTTTTTACCGAGAGTGGCTGTGGAGCTTTTTCCATTTAGCCATATGAGTATTATTATGGGCAATACCTGGTATACCTGTAGCCATGTAGCAATACCTGTAGCATTATAAATCCCCTTCATTGGAACTGCTCCAATGAAGGGGAATTATAATGCTACAACATTCAAACACATCCTATGCCATGGAATTCTTAAAGCTTTGCATTTGGTCATATTGTGTACATAAATAATAACAATAATAATAATAATAAGAAGAAGAAGAAGTAGGAGGAGAAGAAGAATCACATGATAATAATCCAACTTTGAAACAACATTATTCATAAATGAATAATGAGTCATAGGTAGTAGACGACCCAGTATATTACTCAAATATGAATATTTATGAAAAACAAGAAAAAAAATTAAGATGAATTTTACAGTATATCATGACTATTTTTTTATTGTTAGTCTATAATTAATGAGCAACATAATTACTTATAAATTATTTTCAAAGCTTTTACTGTTATAATACATATAATGTTTACACTCTTGTCTTATATACTGTAAAATGTACTGATTGTATGTAATTAATTTTAAGCTGTCATGTCTAGGTGTGATTTTAAGTATGATGCAAAGGTAAACACTCCATAACCACATGACCTACAAGCTACCCAAGCCATTACTTGCGTAATACAATCACAGCTTCTGTTCCACACTAATTGGGCTCAAATGACCAGAGAAAGAATCTCTCGGCTGACCTACACAATAATCAAGGTTACTGTGCCCATGAAGCCTAAAAAGAGCATTACAATTATCCACTTGCTATTGCTTATGCAGCATGTCTAACGCATTAGGTGAAATTGTCACCGTCATGGTCAAGTACATGTTTATTTCATTTTGTTTTATTTTTTAAATGGCGCTGTTTGCCCTGTGCAATGACTGTTAGATATGGATAGCTATACAACACCTGGGCTAATGTGATTGCAAGAACTATTACTGCTTAAAACAAACTTACATAAACAAGTAAATGTGTCAGCATCGATAGATTTTAGACTTGACATATGGTTTGCTTGAACACTGATAAAAGATAATATACTTATAAATAAAATAGTTGTATTATTAAGGACAAATCAGCCAACAATTAAGTTTTATGTTACAGTACAACTGCTATACAAACCATAATTCTTGTTGTTATATTAAGTGCAAAAATAGTCAGAGGCCACACACACTGATGTTTTTACTCTTCTGTTGCATTTAGACCTGATGCCAAACTAATTTGGGGGCTGCAGATGTGAAATCGTTTGTGAGGATTACCCTGCCTTCAATTATGCATTTGACTTGCCAATAATCCAGTGAGCCATTATAATATGTTTAAAGACTAAAAGACATTTACAGTGGTAATGCATGTTGATGGCAGAGTGCGTAACACACTGAAAAGATTATCTTAAAAATTAACGGTTAGCAATGATATCTATCTGCAATGCCAACATATTTTTCTCTTCATGTTTTGAATTGACATACTTTAATAATGGAATTTCTGCTTGATTCCATCTTTAAGCATATAATAGACGCACTAATGCTTCAATTAGTACAGTTGTCGGCAAAAACATATTTTGTGTTTATTGTTGGGCATGGTGCTTAGAAAATCTGAGTGAAGCAATACCCTTTTTATGTTATTAAAAATGGTTTTCATTTATCAATCTTTCATTACGTTTTTTTTTTATATATATTTTCAGAAACACATGCACATACACAGTTTACCTCCATTCCATTCTCTTTGCCTTTTTTGGCACATTTTCTCTCTTTAACTGCTGCTTAAACACTGTAAACATGGTGCTGTACTGAACTGACCATCTGTATTACCTGTATTATTGATGCTAACCAGAATGCAAACCAAGTATATGTACATTTCATCACTGACTCTAGAGATGTGTACTGGTGTGTCCTGTTGTGTTTGACTCTGTACTGTTCCAATTACACAATAAATAGTCAAACAGGTTCACAGAAGAGTTGACATACACTAAATGATGGCAAAAAGGACATAATAAGTAAAAAAAAAAAAAAAGAAAGCTATGTTAAATTTTCTGGTAATGCAACTTAGTGATTACAGCACTTTGGCTTGCAGACAAACACTAACTCTTTCTTTCTTTGTTGGGTGCCATTTTCTCCTAATCTAATTTCTATTTGTCTATTTAAAATAAATACAATTCAAAATTGTAATCCTTATAGACAATGGCAGTAACTCCTGGTAAATAAACAAGATTTTTTTTACCCTAACTGGATTTTTATCATGACCATATTTCTTATAGAAACAGCATATGATTTGCACTAGAGTATGATTTGCAAACAATTTGTTCATACAGATGTGACCATTGAGAATGCGCGTGTTTTCCCACGAGATGCTTTAATTTGGTGCACGGCGTGTCGCGACTTGCCGCAAACTAAATTCGGGAATTTAAATAAATGTGTTGTGCTTCACTGAATATCTGCCAGATGGCGCATGGAAGGACTTCATCTAATCAGAATCAGAAAGAGTTTTATTGCCAAATTTGTTTTTGTGACAAAGCTTCCAGAACAAAAAACAAATGACAAGACAGAACAGCACACCACAAAAAAAAAGGTTGACATCAAATGGAGTAGATTGTGAGATACTTTTAAATAACTTACATAAATATCTGAAATCTGTGGTATTATACAGTATATTTATTATATATAATTATTTATTACTGTACACAATATTGCACATATATTTATTGACAGTTAGAATGATTTTTAACTGTTCATGAAGTAGATTGCCTGGGGGAAAAAAAACAACTGTTTTTGTGCCTGACTGTCCTAGTGTTTGGTGCTCTACAGCGTCGACCCGACGGCAAAAGTTTGAATAAAAGGTGGCTTGGGTATGAGGGGTCCAAAGTGATATTCTGAGCCCTTTTCCTCACTCTGGATGTATACAGTTCTTGCAGTGTGGGCAGGGTAGTGCCAATAATTTTTTCAGCAGTCCGAACCATTTTTTGTAGTTTTCTGATGTCTGCTTTCGTAGCTGAGCCAAACCAGACAGTTATTGAAGTGCACAGGACGGATTCAATGATGGCTGAGTAGAACTATGTGAGCAGCTCCTGTGGCAGGTTGAATTTCTTCAGCTGGTCAAGGAAATACAAGTCTTTTTAACAATGGAGTCCCACTTCAGGTCCTGAGAGATGGTCGTGCCCAGGAACCCAGAATGACTCCACTGCTGTCACAGTGCTGTTCATAATGGTGAGTGGGGGAAGTGCAGGTGGGTTCCTCCTGAAGTCCACAATCATCTCCACTGTTTTGAGCGTGTTCTGCTCCAGGTTGTTGTGACTGCACCGGACAGCCAGCTGCTCGACCTGACTTCTGTATGCCTACTCGTCACCGTCCTGGATAAGGCTGATGATTGTAGTGTCATCTGCAAATTTCAGGAGCTTGACGGTGGGGTCTGTAGAGGTGCAGTCGTTGGTGTAGAGGGAGAAGAGCAGTGGGGAGAGAACGCATCCCTGAGGGGCTCCAGTATTGGTGGTGTGGCTGTTGGACATGAATTTCCCCAGTCTCACTAGCTGCTGCCTTTCTGTTAGAAAGCTGGTGATCCAGTGACAGATAGAGCTAGGAACAGAGAGCTGGTTTAGTTTGGTCTAAAGCAGTGCTTGGATGATTGTATTAAAAGCTGATGAAAAGTCTATAAACAAGACCCTTGCATAAGCCCCTGGTTTGTCCAGATGTTGAAGAATAAAGTGCAGCCCGATGTTGACTGCATCACCAACAGATCTGTTTGCTCTATAAGCAAACTGCAGGGGGTCCAGTAAGGGTCCTGTGATGTCCCTCAGATAGGCAAACACCAGTCTTTCAAATGACTTCATGATCACAGATGTTAGGGTGACTGGTCTGTAGTCATTAATTACTGTGTTTTTAGTTTTTTTTTGGAATGGGGAGGATTGTGGAACGTTTAAAGCACAAAGGAACTTCACATTGTTCCAGTGATCTGTAAAAGATCTGTGTGAAGATGGGAGCCAGCTGGTCAGCACAGGATTTTAGACTTTTTCAGATTTTCAGGTGTTACGCCGTCTGGGCCTGGAGCTTTCCTTTTCTTTTGTTTCAGAAAGAAAATCCTTTTCACAGACCTGGAGTGCTGGAGGGTGGTTGTCAGGGATGATAATGGTGGTGTAGAAAGAGGGTCAGGACAGGGGTGTGGTGTGAGACTGGGAGTTTCAAATCTACAATAGAACTTATTCAGCTCATCAACCAGTTGTTGATTCCCTACAGAGTTGGGGGATGGCGTCTTGTAGTTAGTGATGGTTTTCAGGCCTTTCCACACTGAAGCACTGTCGTTTACAGAAAACTGATTTTCCAGTTTTTCAGGGTAGCTTCTTTTAGCCGCTCTGATCGCCCTTGTTAGTGTGTTCCTGGCCTGGTTGTACAAGATCCTGTCCCCACTTCTGTAGGGCATCCTCTTTGGCCTGACGAAGCTGTCTGAGTTTTGCTGTAAACCATGGTTTGTCATTGTTATATGTTAAAAAAGTCCTGGTAGGGATGCACACATCCTCACGGAAACTGATGTTACAGATGTTAGGAAGTTACAGAATCTGTGAGCTCGTATACGTAGATTGGTGGCAGCAGCTTTAAAAACACTTCAATCAGTGCAGTCAAAACAGGCCTGTAATTCCTGCTCTGCTTTACTGGTCCATCTCTTTACTGTCCTTACTACAGGCTTAGCAGATAAAATTTTTTTGCCTATAGGTCGGGAGAAGATGAACCAAGCAGTGGTCAGAAAGTCCTAAAGCTGCACTGGGGACAAAGCGATATGCATCCTTTATTGTGGTGTAGCAGTGATCCAAAGTATTTTTATCTCTGGTGGGGCATGAAATTTGCTGTTTGTATTTAGGCAGTTTGAGGTTTGCTTGTTAAAATCGCCAAGTATAATTATAACAGAGTCCGGGTGTTGCTCCGTATCTGTGATGTGAGCAGCCAGCTGTTGCAATGCTGCGTTCACACACGCTTGTGGAGGGATGTACACACTCACAAGAATAAACGAGGTTCATCTAAAAGCCAGACCAAGTACAATGAAGAATTGTGTTATTAATAAGAATTGTGTTATTACAATTGATTAGCGTAAAACAATATTTTTTCCAATGCTGAAGCAAACATGAATTTTATTTGGTTTTACAACAGATCTCTCATGATGAATGTGCATGTATGTGCTTTATATTATTTTCATAATGATGAACTGAGATGCCCAAAATGGTGGTAGAGTTTTTTATATAGTTTTTGTAATGTCTTAACAGGGACAAAACAATGAAAGACATGGCAATGCCTCGGTTTAAATGGTCTTGAAATTAATTTAATTTCCTGATAGTAGACTATCTGATAGTGTTAACTATGCGAATTTCCTGATTTGTGACTATGCCAACATGTCTTATTTAAAACGTCAAAATGTGTCGACATCATTAGAAGACATGAATGAACTAATATATATATATTAAGTAAATATTCTTTTATAAACACGAAGTGCTTCAGGCTTTTTATAATAATCATCTTGTTTTTTGCTCTTTGTGTCCAGCCTTAATTAATTATTTTATACATTATTTAACCACAGCTGGAAATACGGTTACAGACAACTGGAAATGGTAGATCTGTATCTAACTTGATAAACAAGGTTAAATATTTAAAACACTAAAACACAATTCATAAACTGTATGACACTGAAAAAGCTATGAAAGAGAGGCAGTTGGCAGAAGCTACTTTTATTGCACTTACTCTAGACTATTGGACATAAGAAAGTAGCCATAACTACAGTACCCTTGTGTAACAGCACACCTTATCAATGACAAATGGTAACTGTACTTATTCACTCTGGGTATGTTAAAATAAGAGAAAGTTAACTAAATTATCTAAGGTAAAGTAATGGACATGATCACCACTATAGGAACAGACAGGGCTTAAAATATGATTAGCTCTGCAAAGGGTCTAACATTTTTACATGGCCTCCACTGAAAAAGATCCAACTAGATAAATGTTAAATAAATTAATATTGTATTGTTGGCCCAACTTTTTTCAGTGGTATTCTGTGGTATAACATTGTGTTCTTGTGAAAACTTTGAAGACAGAGACTGAATATACCAAAAAAAAATGAAGGTGAGCCAACAATTTACCCTCGCTTAGATGCAATCATCTAATTTATAAGACACTCACCCCACTTCCCAGTCGGACTGACGCTACCAAACTGGACTAGGGAGGTAAAGATGGCTGCTTCATGAGCTCTTTACTTTGGGTTAGTATTATTAAATGAAATAAAATATGTTTCAGTTTGCTTACAGGATATTTTAGACAGTTAGTTAGCATTATATATGTGAGGCTGGTGTGTTTCTACTCTGACATTACTCTTAGGCTAACCGTTTACAACCGTATCGATCTTTACCCCACTTTGCCTTGACTTTTACCCAGCAACAGGGTCCTGCTCCAACCAATCACAAAAAAACCCAAAAGTGTTTAATAGGTGAGAAGCACTAACTCTGTAAATTAAAGGATACAAAAGCAGTCGCTAATGCTTACCCTAGTAAAAAAAAAAAAGTATACTAAGTATATTAAATCCTAGCATGCCAAAGCATACTTAAATGTACTTGCAGCCAGACTAATGACTAGTATACTTCAAGTTTGCTATTTTGGAACAACTAATTTTGTACTAAGTGTATTTAAGTTGTAATTAAATTGTACAAAAGTACAATTTGAAGTGTATTAAGTATACTTTTGTGTGCAAAAGTGGAACAACTTTAAGTATATATAGTACATCTAAAGTATATGCCTGTGTGTGTACTAACGTACATACCTGACAGTAATTAATACAGTTTAAGTATATATTTAATATATTATAAGTACATTACAGCTATTTTTACTGTGTTTCAAATACATGATTAATATACTATGAGTATATATTTTTCTTACAGCGGTAGCTGTTATACTTCTGGTCAATTACAAATACTAAAAAAGTACACTTTGTGGTTAATACAAATATACTTTATTGTATCATACAGTACATAAAACCTTCTATATTACAGTATTGCAAATGTATTACCAGTACACTAAAGGTGTTTAGGATAATTTACAAATGCTGAATGTATTTTCTACACTATAACATGTTTTTGAAACACATTACATTAGTACAGTAATTATGAGTGAGATTTTATTCATGAGTTCAACAGAATTAATTTGCACAAGGTTACAAAAAACTGTCCTATAGTTTATTTGTATTTAACAAACACACAAACTTAAATTTAAACTGTAGTCTGAACACAGAAAGACATTAGTATTAGAGTATACAGGTACAGTATTAGTTTAAATGGGTCATACAGGCCTACATGCACTTTTTTAAGCTGTTTGGACTGAACTGTGTGTTAGGAGAGTGCGTACACAACCACTCTACGATGATAAAGAGCCGCCCAGTGGTTTTCTTTTCATTTATTACAATAACATGCCCCTTCTGAAATCAGGCCAATCGCAAATGCCTGTCAATGTGACGCCACACCACAAGAGGCCGCTCCTACACTAGTTGATTGACACTGGTGTTTTAGCAAAGACCCGTCCCGAGTGAGAAGAAGCTGTCGGCCATTGTTTTTCGCCGCTGGAGCAAAATGGCGCCTAAGCGAGTGTTGTGTACAGTTGTTGGGTGTAATAGCGAACACAGCAGTCGTCATTCACTACCTAGGGTTAGTGACCTAGGGTACCTACCTAGGGTTGGGTATCTGAGCCACTGAGGACGCAGTGGCTGAATTTAGTTTTTAAAGCTAACGTCCCCGCCGATTTACCTAAATGCGTTTATGTTTGCGATAATCATTTTTCACCAGACTGCTTTATAAACGCGGGTCAATATAAAGCAGGTTTTACTTCTAAAAATGGATCTGTACTAACGCTTCGTGTTCCTGCTTCATCTTCACCAGGCTGAGTGAGTGTAATTCCTTTTACTATAAATCTTTGCAGATCGCCTTTTCTAATAATCACGATGAATGCGGAGTGTAAGTTAACTTATACTCTCATAGAACATGGTTATGGCTTCTTCTCTATGTACATCCGTCTCTATATAATCCCTAATCGCCCGTTTATAATAAACAATGCATTAAGGTGATTGTATAGTTGCAAACTGTGTGGGTAGTCGGAAAACTATATTATGCTTACCTTTGTTACATTAGATGGTTTATAACGATGTCTGTCAAAGATTAAGAAGTCATGTAAACACATCAGTAAACACATCGCGTCCATATCTCTCTCGGTAAGTTTCTCCACTTTATGTTGTTGTTGCTCGCGGCAGCGCAACAGCCTGTTAATTCATGGCCATGCAGTGATGAGAAAGACGAATCGAGTCGATGCATGTCCATTCTTTTAATTTCTGCGTTGTCAGGCGATATTACAAACTTCCGCGTAGGTTCCGTACTTAAATCAAACCAAAAACGACTGAAGAAAACAGGCTCAGGCTCCATATTTCAGCGTTTTCCAGTTTGGACTGCATTACCCACAAAGCACTGCGTTGTTCAGCAGAGGTCATGAGCATTTAAATTAGCATGTACTGAAACTGGTTGCTGAGAAGAGAGCTAGTTTTTACCAGGTAAAAGTAGTGGTTTTTTTACACAATGCTTTTAAATTTTTAATTAACGTATAATACAAACTTTTTATTAGGACCCTAAAGATCATATTAACATTTAATGAAAAATGGGATGTGTAGGACCTTTAAACCTGGTGTGTGGACACAGACAGACATTAGTATTAGAGTATACAGGAACAGTATTAGTTTAAACCCGGTGTGTTGATTCTAGCTGTTACACAGAGACTGAAAACAGGCCGAGAGCTATGGAGCCATTAAACCACAAGCAAAGTACATAAGATTTAGCAACAACACATTAGACAATACATTCTATAGTTTAAAGTATGTACTTAATTACAAATTACCTAACAAAAACCGTTTACCTTATGCAGATGAAAATAAAATAATAACGATACGAACTAACGCACGCGATGTTGCAGCTTCCAGCCGTTAATTCAAACTAGAAGTGGAGGACTGAGGGCCAATCAGAGACTTTCTGAATCTGCCTGCCTACAATCTCTGATTGGCTGGTGGGGCGCCGATTCTAGTCTATGGTTGGCTGGAATAGATACAGAGATATCAAACTGCTGCAGTGTGTCACTTTATTCTGTGAGCGCACAGAAGAGTGAGAGAGTGCAAGCATAAATTATCTTGATCAGGAAAAAATTATTTTCAGCGCACAAAAACGAGTTTAACATCGCGCGCGCGAGAGAGAGATTCAGCGTGCAGAAACGAGTCTAAAAGCACGAGAGAGTAGTGCACTAAATATAAGTACATTTAAATTTAACTGATAATATACAGAGTATTAAAATTGTCTTCTAATGTATACTTTCTGTACATTTGTACAATGATTATTTCGAGCATATTTTTAAAAAATATATCAAAAATACATAAAAAAAACAAGTTTAAATAAGTATACTTTGGAAATTAGACCAACCTTTCACTTAAAGTATATTTTCCTATAATATATTTTTGGAAAGTGTACTATAATACAATTATTTTTAAGTATATTAAAAATTTAATTCCAGAATTTGGTAAAAGCATGATGTTAGTATACTTTTTATATATTAACTGATGGTACAATTTTTTCTTATTATATTTGCAATGTACTATCGAGGATTTCAATATATTTGTAATACACTAAAGTGTATTTTTTTTTTCCACTGGGGTATCTACGAGTATTATATCTGTTAACTTATTTGTATAAAAAACGAAATGAGTAAATACCCAGTTATTTTAAGACATCACTTCAAACATGTAGTTGGGTCAATGACGTGACGCCCCCTTTTTCTGTCCGGGTTAATTTTATTTTGCAGAAAAAACTAAAAAATACATAAAAATTTCTCATCTACTTGTTATACCTTCTTTACCTACTAAACCACTCTAACGTCTCCAAATTTTTAAGTTTTTCATCATTTTTCTGCTATCCGAAGTGCCAAAACACCATATGGGGCGACCGTCCGGCCTTGACTTTAGTTAGGACAACTGGTTTAAAAACACTTTAAATCAACTTAAATATATCTCTTTTCCTAGTTGGCATAATTTTAAACATCCATTGACAAAACTATAAAGCATTTGCTCATATATTTTTATCATGATATACAAACGAATGTTGTCCGAATTATGTTGATTCTATCCATTTTATCCGGGGCGACCATCAACAAACCACAATTTTGGGACCTTTATTTTAAAAAACATCTCAAGGATGGGATACTGCATCAGCCAGACACAAGTGAAGACCCCCTGGAAACAACTGTATGGTAAATCAGTCTCTCTCATATAGTAAGAAAAAGCTGTTTTTTAACCGCTGTGATGTCGTAGTCACTTTTGGTCATCATGTGGGGCGACCACCCCAAAACTGTGAATTATAATTCTTTTCCACAAATCTATATTTTGATGATAAATTTGATAGTGCTTTGTCACTAGAAGAAGCTAGTTTGGTTTCTGAGGCTAACTGTTAGCCTGTTATACTTGAGTAAACTTAAAAACATCATATGGGGCGACCACTGCTAAATGTTTTAAATGACAGATATATGTCCTATATTTGTAGTTTTCATATTCTATACATCAATTATATACATAGAGTTAATTGTTTAAGTATAATTATTTGTATATTTTATCTTTTTCTTTAAATTCAGCCATTTTCCATTCCTTTTATAGGGATAAACATTTATTTTAACTGGATAATGAAGGAGACTCTGATATTATAGAATAAACTTGTGAAATAATGGTTTTCATAAAATGAAAGGGCACTAAAGTTTATCTTTCTTCATCAGTTTATCTACTTACTAATATGAGTTCAACTAGTCTTAATGATACATAAAAATGTGAATTCTGAGATATATTACGGTCGCCCCAGATGACTTTTTTAGTCTTTTACACACTCTGATGGTATACAGCACAGCCTTATTAATATCTTTTATTGTTATCAGAATTAAATATTGAGGGCCTGGGTGATTGTGCAGCAGTTTTAGGAGTGAGGATTGGAAAGGTCTGTGACTGGACATACACTTATGAAGCCATCTAAATTATTTTTATTGGACTTGGAAAGACATGCTCTACTCAGATTCATATGTTTAGAAACAAAATCTTATTGCCATAGACTTTTTTTAAACTGATGAGCATCTGGTGATATCCAGGTATTTTACTGACCTTTAAACAAAATAGAACCTGTATTCTCCTGTTTTATGCAGATACTGTTTTACCTTTGACTAGTTTTGAAAGAATAAAGTTTTTTTTAATAATGTATGTGTGTTTTAAATTGTTGGGGTATTGTTAGGCCAATTTGTTTTTATAGAAAAAAAAATAACTTGAACCAACAACATCAGTGGACTACAATGGGGGACAACTGAGAAAATTAATTAAGCCCACAACCAATCCTTCTGACTTAAATATTTTAATTACAAGTTAAGGCAACTTGAGATTTCAACCTAGGTACATGTTGTGTCATGTAAACAGCAATGTGAAATATTTTGTTTGGGCAGCAAATTTCTATAAAAGTTAAGTAATTATTACTTTTTTTTTAGGTTGAGGCCAAACAGTCACCCCTTAGATTTAACAAAATGAATTCTTAAGAGTTTTGAATTGTATAAGTACTGCAGTCAAAGTTACTAAAGCCTGGCTTACTACTACTAATAAAAATTATTTCAATGCCACCCATGGGTCTAAATCACAAAATCAGCCAACGCTGTAAACAGATGACAAATTATATACTCTGAAATGTTTATTTGAACATTTAAAAATGAAGGGTCAAGTTGAGGGTCAAGTTTACGGGGCTTCTCTGTCTTTCGTTAATTTTACTTCTGACTCAAAACCAATATGGCTTAATGAAGATGCACTGTTTTATTGGACATGGCTGTTTTGTAATGTTCAGCAAATAAACACTGTCTATGGTTCGAATATCTGAACGTCTGAAAGTCATGATGTAATAGAGACAAGTCTCTTCAGATCCTTCTGTACTAATGTTATCGTGGTGTAAATGATTAACGTATTGATGTATTTCACTTGAGGACAAAATAGACCATGTGTCTGTTTAATATTTATTTTAAACAGCTGTGTTCATAGGTTTTACAAGACAACGTTGAAGCACTAACGGCTAAAGTGCCACCGGTGTGTGTGTGTGTGCTTCTGCATTCCTCAGAATTGTCTGAGCCGGCTTTGTTGTTGTCGTTTTCTTAAACATGATTTTCCCAAGTAGCCGTTTATAAAGATTCAGACAGACTGAATTTAGGAATGCACCCCTGGGAACACACACACACTGAAGAGCAAAGCGGAGATTTTTGCAATATGGTGCCGGTGAGGTCGGCTGCCGTCACGACTGCTCCGACCACCTTTTCTCTGTTTTTGTTTTTTAAGTTAGTTTTCAGTGTTTTAAAACCGACAAAATTACCACCATGGAGTACATTAGTTATGATAGAGACACTCTTGTTTCTACTGGTATACAATGTACTCACAATTCAACATTTTTAACTCCGGATCCGAGCTGGCCGAGTGAGATCCTGAGGGAGAACAAAGGACGCGACGCGAAGCGGCGGCCCCGAGGGAAACAAGCCGGCGTCAGGAACAGGCTGAGAGCCTGTGCACACTGCACACCTCTGCCTAGCATCCTGCTCGCCAACGTCCAGTCACTGGAAAACAAGCTCGATGACCTCAGGGCCAGGAAAAAGTTCCAGAGAGACATTCGGGACTGCAATCTCCTCTGCTTCACCGAGACATGGCTGAACCCAGCGGTGCCGGACCACGCCATCCAGCCGGCCGAGTTCTTCTCGGTTTACCGCATGGACAGGACACGAGACTCGGGGAAGTCAAGGGGAGGCGGCGTGTGTTTAATGGTGAACAGCAGCTGGTGCAACAGCGCAAGCGTTGTTCCTCTCACACGCTCCTGCACATCAAATCTGGAACTACTGTCTACTGTTGCTACTGTCCATCATGTGTCATCCTTTTTATCTACCTCGGGAGTTTACATCGGTCATAATCAGCGCCGTTTATATTCCACCACAAGCGGACACGGACACTGCCTTATGCGAGCTGCATGAGGCACTCACACAGCAACAATCACAACGCCGGGATGCAGCGCTTATTGTAGCGGGGAACTTTAACAGTGCCAACCTCAAATGCGCAGCGCCAAACTTTTATCAGCACATCACCTGCCCCACCAGGGGCGAAAGGACACTGGATCATTGTTATACAACGGTCAAGGACGGCTACAAGGCACAATCTTGCCCACCGTTTGGTAAATCCGACCACGCCGCCATCTTCCTCATGCCAAAATACAAACAAAGGCTAAAACAGGAAGTTCCGGTTCAGAGGGAGGTCGCGCGCTGGATGGACCAATCGGTGGTCGCATTACAGGACGCACTCGATGACGCAGACTGGGACATGTTCCGAAACAGCTCCGATGATGACATCAGCGTGTTTACGGAAGCGGTTGTGGGATTCATTGGGAAACTAGCGGACAATACCGTAGAGAAAAAGACTATTAGAACGTTTCCCAACCAGAAGCCGTGGGTGGATAAAACCATCTGCGATGCTCTGAGATCTTGCACCGCTGCCTACAAAACGGGACTCGTGTCAGGGGACATGGAACCGTACAAGGCTGCGTCATACAGCGTCCGGAAGGCGGTGAAAGAGGCGAAGCAGCGCTATGGGAGGAAACTAGAGTCACAGCTCCAACAGAGTGACTCTAGGAGCCTGTGGCAGGGACTAAGGACAATAACGGATTATAAAGCACCAACAACCGGTATGACGAACGCGGACGCGACTCTGGCAGACGAGCTGAACACTTTCTATGCTTACTTCGAGGCTGCAGCTAAAGACGCTAGCGATGTTAATGCTAGTGGCGCTAACGGCTGTAGACAGGAAGACACTGCCAGCACCGGAAGTGCGTTCATCATCACTGAGCATGACGTGAGGAGAGCCTTCAAGAGAGTGAACACCAGGAAAGCAGAAGGACCAGACGGAATCTCAGGTCGTATTCTCAAAGCCTGCGCAAACCAGCTAGCACCTGTGTTTACTGAGATATTCAACATCTCTTTATCTTAGTCGGTGATCCCCACATGCTTCAAAGAGTCCATCATTGTTCCTGTCCCAAAGAAACCTCATCCTGCTTCCCTCAATGATTATCGCCCTGTAGCCCTCACCTCAGTAGTGATGAAGTGCTTTGAACGCCTGGTCAGAGACTTCATAATTTCTTCACTACCGGACACACTCGACCCACTACAGTTTGCATACCGCCAGAACCATTCCACAGAGGATGCAATCTCTCATCTCCTCCACACATCACTTACTCACCTGGACACTAGGAAAGGGAATTATGTTAAAATGCTCTTCATTGACTACTGCTCTGCATTTAATACCATAATTCCCTCCACACTCACCCCCAAGCTGGAGCACCTGGGACTCAGCTCATCCATGTATCAGTGGATCTCCAATTTTCTGACTGGCAGACCACAGGCAGTAAGGATGGGCGGACATGTCTCAGCCTCACTCACTCTCAGCACTGGAGCCCCCCAGGGTTGTGTTCTGAGCCCCCTGCTGTACACTCTTTGTACACCCACGACTGCGTGGCCACTACGAACTCCACCGCCATCATCAAGTTTGCTGACGACACTGTCGTGGTGGGCCTGATCTCTAACAATGATGAGTTGGCCTACCTAGAGAAGATTGTAAATCTGGAGAACTGGTGCCAGAGGAACAATCTCCTCCTGAACGTCAGCAAGACAAAGGAGCTGATAGTGGACTTTAGTACAAAGCAGGAGAGGAACTACCAGACCCCCATCATCAACAGGAGCCCAGTGGAGGGAGTAGACAGCTTCCGATACCTCAGTGTTCACATCACGCAGGACCTGTCATGGTTGTCACATCAACACCGTGGTAAAAAAGGCCCAGCAGCGTCTCTACCACCTCAGACACTTGAGAGACTTTAGACTGCCCTCTAAGGTGCTCAGGAATTTCTACTCCTGTACCATAGAAAGCATCCTGACGGGAAACATTACGACCTGGTTTGGAAACAGCACCATGCAGGACAGCGGTACTGGACCAAGGCCAGGAAGATTGTGAAGGACCTCAGCCATCCCAACAATGGACTGTTTTCTCTGTTGCGGTCTGGGAAGCGATTCCGCTCCCTGAAGGCCAACACAGAGAGACTGAGGAGGAGCTTCTTCCCGCAGGCGATAAGGTCTCTCAATCACATCACACCACACAGGAGTAATATCTTTTAAACACTGACACTGACTGGACAATCATGGACACATTCATGCAATACATATTTACATATCTGAAGCTATTGCACATGTCACTTTTCATAAGTCACTTTGTACAATATATGTTTTTCTGCCATTGCACATGACACTTTAAAACATTTTACATATTTTGTGATATTTTTACATGCCCTTATCTGTACAGTTTGTTTATTTTATTAGTTACATTTATTTTCCTTTGTATTTTATTTCTTTTTATTAATATTTATTCCTTATATATAGTTTTTTTTTTTTTTTTTTTTTTTAAGGTCACCGGCGGTCGTATAAGCATTTCACTGCATATCATACTGTGTATGACTGTGTATGTGACAAATAAAATTTGAATTTGAATGTGCATTCACACCTTAGATCGTCTTTTGTCATTCACCTTCCAATTACCCCCATCACACACTCTGTACACTGTTGCTATGTTTGTTAGGGCACTTGGTTATACACAGCACTTTAATATATAAAACACTTACTTACTGGTTTGTTTTGTTTTAAATATTGCTTATTACCTTATTTAGCAAAATAAACAATGTTATCATTGTATAAATTATTAACATATTTATGTCTTTTAGTTAAGGACAAAAACAGACCCTGCGCTTGTGTTTAGGACTGAGGCTGAACAGCTGTGTTCATAGGTTTAATCAACGATTTACAAGCCGACAGTTAAAGCATTTGTGGATGGAAAAGTGTGTGTGTGTGTGTGTGTGTGCGCGCTCCTGCATTTCTTTGTTGGCTTTAACACAAACACATTGGCACAGACATGTCTAAAGAACCCCTCCCCCTGCCCCCCCAAAAAAACACACACAGACACAATGTCATAGTCAGTATTCTCCACTGAGGTTTCTCACTTTCACATGGAGTTCTTAAAACCCCAAAATTTATTTATACTGAGAAAAATAATTATTGGTCACATAATTACATACTAGCACAGATACATATGATCAAGTGTTTAACTGTTGTTTTCATTTTTTTCCATGACAATAATAATTATGTATATTATTACTGATTAGCCAACTCTTTGACTATTTAACACAAAGTCATCTCCCATTTTTTGCCCATTGAAGTAGTTCAAGTAAATGTTTTTTTTAATACCCAAACAATCCCCCAACAATTAAAACATGCACACATGACTTAAAAAATAAAATTCTTCCAAAACTAGTCAAAGGTAAAACAGTAATTTGTAAAAACAGGTGAATACATGTTGTATTATGCTTAAAGGTTAGTAAAATACCCGGATAACACCAGCTGCTTATCAGTCTCTATCTGGTTCTTTTATATTAAAATATCTATTTTAAAAACTATTAAAGATGGAACAGTTGAAGTCATTGTTTTCCCCAAAGTATCAGACGTTTTGTAATTTTATGTTCAGAATATAGACCTGACCAAACATCATTCTAAAGCTGTTGCACTGTGATGTCACCCCTTCTACAGCTTCCTCTACAGCTTATCTGGGCTCCTCCAGTAGCTCCAAAAGGCCAACCGTCATCAGTCTTACCCAATCCTCCACAGCGGAGCTCTGATTGAAGAAAACAGGAGAATTTAGTGAAGACCAAGATAAATGAACTTGGCAGAATATCTAGTTGTAATAAATATAAAAGATATTAGTAAACCTACACCATAGAGTGTGTAAAATACTGTGTTGGGGAATTCTGGAATGTAAATTCTGGCATCTTTGTTAGCATCAACCCCGGTCTGTCTGTATTATTGTCTCCATTAAATTAACTGAGAATTTACTTACTGCGCTTTTCATACAAATAAGTTAAGCGATATAACACTCGTATATGAGCATTAGTTCATCTCTGAAGCCAAACTATAACTTACCGAGTACTGAAGCCCCCCACATCTCCCCTCACCACACACACCTCCCCCCACTCCTTAACTGATAAACACTTCAGAGTTTTTATCCAGCCTAAGGTGCAAACTTACAGCCAAAGTGGGTAAAATATAAACCTGGTTATGAGCGTTTATCTCGCTCCTATACATATCCTCAGCTTGTGTCCTTTATGAACTGCATCACATTATATTCACAGAAATACCCTGCAGAATAACTCTTACCTAAAGAATAAATAAATGTTGAATTTATCCAGAAAACACTTAGTCAGATTCTGAAGGTATTTTCAGAGAGCACAAACATTCTTCCTCGGGTAGTGCAGCTTTTGTAATAGGGACATTAATAGTACTTTTTAAAGCTTTAGCATCTTTTTTAGTTAAAGAGTAGTGACATTGTGAGTTTGTGACACTGACAGTAAGCTGCATTGTTAACTCCAGACTTGGTAAACAGATCATTAAGTTATCTAAAGTCACATCTGACCGCTGCTGGTGCTGCCAGTGATTTTCAAAACAGGCAATAAAAAATTAAACTGGGAAATAAACTGTAAACTAATCCCAAACAAATTTTATAAAATAAAACACCACTTACCGCGAATAGTCCTTAGGCCGCCATCTTCATTTCTGTAGTGCAGTTTGGTAGCGTCAGTTTGGCGGGGGTAGGGGCGGGTTGTTAAAATCACGTGATTGCAACTCAGCACAGCTAAATTGTTGGCTTGTGTCTTAACGTGTTCTTGAGAACGAAGCGCCATCTACTGGTGTAACACGGTAAATGAATAAATAGGGCTTGAATGGGTGCGTTTACTGTGAAATCTTGACACGCCTTTCTGAAAGGAAAAGGAGGGGGGACTACGCCGTCCATAGGGCAGCCGCACGCCATTCACACGGTCGCGGCTATTTGACGTGGCTCCATCTGTATCTCATTGCTTCACTACTTGATAAAAAAATCTGACATAATAATGACATTTATACAGAATGTAAAGTAAGTTTTGCCATTTGCCAGTTTAATTTTACTAAAATTTATTAAGGTGGTGTGTGTGTGATTTAATGACTGAGAGAGGTGTTACCAGGTGTGCTACAGGGCAAAGATGTGTGCTTGGACAAGAATACATTAAACGAATGAAATTGGAGTGGTGCTCAGGTAGCTAAATCTGTAGGTTGTTGGCTCTATATTTGAATATCTGAGTTTGAGTCCCACCATTGGTGCCATAGGTTGCCACAACCCATACTACAAAGCCAGTCCCATTTGTGAAATGTTAATTTACCATATGGTAATGTTTAAGACATTACCTAACTGCACTTAACAGGGTGTTTTGCGTTTTCATGTGGACAAAGATATATATATATATATATATATATATATATATATATATATATATTTTTTTTTTTTTTTTTTTTTTTTTTTAAACGAAGTAGAAACATCTCAGTTTTTAAAAATATGTGTGGACATGGCCTAATATGACAAGTGGTTTCTCCAAAGTCAACACAAAATTGTAAAGGTATGCCAAGTCATGCCCTCTGCTCAAGCCAAGCCATGATCTCCCGCAACTCCTTTTCCCACCTCATTCCGCTGCTTTCGATTTGCTGCCTCGTTCATTCATGCTCAAGCACGCCTGTGCCTCATCTCATTTACCACCCTATATAACTCTTCCTCAGACAGTGAACTCTTGCTGAATTATTGCGTGCTCAAAGACCAGTGTTTTTGTGTCTCGTGTTTTTGCCAATAGTACCTTTTTGCCTCTCACCATGTTGACCCTTTTTCACCTCTAGTTATGTCATTAGCTTTACAAATCTGAATTGTTCGCTACAATGACTGATAACCTGGCTTTGAACCTCTGCTTCCACTTTCGACTTAGACTTTATCTATATCCTAAGGATTACTACAACTTTGATCTCCTGACTCTGCAGCTGCTCTCACTTAAACTGCACATTGAATTCAGCTCGTGTGCTGCAGCCTTCACCTCGCAACATAGCCGCGCTCACTCTGCTGCTGCTCTCTCTCTACCTGTGCGTCAGATTCGGCACGCGCGTTGCTGCCTGCATCTCTCCACATAGCCTGCTCACAGCAGCTCTTGCTCAATCTGTATGTTCTCAGCCGCACTCGCTCTGCTGGCCACCGCGCGCGCTCTGTTTCAGTTGTCCCTCAACCCCTACCTACAGCCACTGCCAAGCCACGCCACTGCTCACTTAAAGTAGTGTAATTTTAGACCATAATCTAAATTTCTTAAACTTTCATATTTTGCATTAAAATCAGTTATATTAAACCTACTCTGTTGTGTCTGCTTTTGGGGCCTCCAAGCCTGCTGCACATGGGCCAGCCGTGACAAAAATGCTACTTTACTGACTACTTCTGTATTAAAATTATTCAACCCCTTGATAAGAAACATCTTCAGTACTTAATAAAGCCTTGCATATTTACCCATTATGACCCGCTGATGCTAGATACTAACTTCAGTGCTTTCGAGGGATCGTTCTAGGGTTACTTTGCTGTAACCCTGTTCCCTGAAAAAGCGGGAATGAGATGCTGCGTGAAAACAGTATGGGAACGCTATGGGAACGCTCTTTGCGCGACCGGTTGTTGAAGCTTGTGTCTCAAACACGCCAAACATTTTGGCATATATAACCTCAGTCAGGTGACGTCATTTGATTAGGTGCATCTGAAAGTTATAAACATTTTGTCTGAAAGGACGTCCAATCACGCATACAGTGCGGCATTGGAGCGCAGCATCTCGTTTCCGCTTTTTTAGGGAACAAGGTTACAGCAAAGTAACCCAAGACATTCCCTTTTAGAAGCTACACTCAATGCTGCGTAAAAACGCTATGGGAATGAGAAGTCATGCAAGTGTCTGGACCCCCAGGGTTGTGTAGTGTGCGCACAATAGCCAAGGAAGTCTCAGACATAACTTTGGGGGTTGTGCTGGGATGCTGAGTAACATGGACATCCAAACTAAAGAATCTGACAAATGTGTGCGGAGAGGACCAACCTGCCGCATCACACACTTGCTGCAATGGGACACCTCTTGATGAGGCAATTTTTCTGGTCGAATGAGCCCTGAATCTTAGAGGCGAAGTGTGGCCATGCGCCTCGTAGGCAGGAGCAATAGCATCTCTTACCCAATGTAACAATGTTTGTCTAGTGCCGGCCACCCTTCGGTTTGCGGCCCATAACGTATAAGAACCGGCTCTGATTTACGACACTGGCTAGAGTGGTGGATTTACTGTAAATCTGAAAAGCACAAACTGGACTCCGCTGTAAATGGCAGAGAACAAAGGCTTTAAGAACAACTGGGTGCATAGTCGAGAATGGAACCTCCGGAAGATAGTTTGGGTGAGAATGCCAAATAGCTTTGACTAGCCCAGGGGCAAAGTCTAAGCAAGATGAGGAGGCTGACCAAGCCTGCAAATCTCCAGTTCTTTTTTTAAAGAAGTAATGGCCATAAGAAAAAACATCTTAAGGGTCAGAAGCCTGACAGGCGCTGACTATAGTGGTTCAAAAGGGGGTGTCAACCAACCCCTCTGGCACAATAGCTAGACAGCTAGGCAGCCTCAACTGTTTAGTTCCATGAAGAAAGCAGGCAACTAAAAGGTGCTTTCCACAGAAACCCCATCAGTCAGAACATTCACCCCCGAAATAGTGGCTATGTACGTTCTGAGAATACTAGGGCATAAGCCTGAGGTCAATTTTCTTGTAGCAACTCCACCACTGAAACAATTTGGCAGTGGACTGGGTCTACATGTTTTACTATGCACCAATTTTCAATACACTCCATTTGAGGGCATAAGTTCTCCTAGTGGAAAAAGTCCTAGCACTTAGTATAGTTTTAATTACAGTGGCTGGAAGACCAGCCTCTCTATTCACTGGTCCCCCTTAGGGGCCAGACGGGAAGGTAAAGAGCTCGGGCTGGGGATGGAATGTCGTCCCCTGTGCCTGAGACAGAAGCTCCCTCCTCACAGGAAAGATATTAGATCTAAACACTACACACTGGTCGGCCGACGGGGCACTATCAATACGAGGCGCAAGTCTTGTTGACGGACTTTCGACAAGACTCCCGAGAGCCACTTATGGGCCATTGCCTGACTACTTCGAGGTGGGCTGTCCAAACCCCGTGTGTCACAGCTTGCCTGAACAGCAAGTCTGCTCCAATATTCATATGCCCTGGAATGTAAATTGTCCTGAGGGACAGAAACTTGTCCTGTGCCCCAAAGCAGAATCTGGTGCGCTAGCTTTTCCCAGGCGATTATTTACGAGACTAGCGAGTTTTATCCACCCGCACTAGGACATGGTAGCCTCTCAGCTGCTGAAGAGAGTATTTTGGGGCCAGAAAAAGAGTCAACGTTTCGAGGCAATTGATGTGCCACGCAAGAAGGGCCAGGGGTAGCTCAGTGGTTAAGGCATTGGACTACGGTTTTGAAGATCCCAGGTTCAAACCCCACAACCACCAGGTTGCCACTGTTGGGCTTTTGAGCAAGGCCCTTAACCCTCAACTGCTCAGATGTGTAATGAGATAAAAATGTAAGTCGCTCTGGATAAGAGCGTCTGCCAAATGCCTAAATGTAGTATAAATGTAAGATGGCCCCTCCAACATCCCTTAGGCTGGATGGCCATCTAAGACTGGACCACAGCCCGTGAAGGAAGCATCTGTCGTTAGCAGTTTGCGATGACAACACAGACCTAGGGTGGGACCCAAAGTCAAAAACCAGGGTCTGAACGACATAGAAAGGGTAGGAAGTGCTAGGCGCATAACCCTTCTTGCCTCTGGGGATTGGCCCTTGGATGAAATCCCCTGGCTTTTAGCCACAACTGAAGAGATCTCATGTGCAGAAGGTCCAAGGATATCACTGTGGAAACAGCTGCCATGAGACTTAACACTCTCTGAAAGTAGTAAAAGTTACTTTCTGGCCTAGCTTAATCTCCTTTAGCGTATTGAAAATGGATTCGACACGTGTAGGAGATAGCTTTGCCTGCATCGCGGCCGAAACTCATATGACACCCATAATATGTTGTACTTTAGCAGGAAAGAGAACGCTTTCCATGGTGTTGAGTCACAATCCTAAGAATTGAAGTGAGCTAGGATGACATCTTGATGTCGAAGCACTAGCTTCTAAGACTGAGCCAAAATCGGCCAGTCGTCTGTGTAATTTTGGATACGGAAGGCCTGGAATCATAGAGCCAGGGCTGCATCTATACATTTTATATATTGCGGGTGACATGGCTTGGCCTAATGGAAGGACCTGATACTGGTAGGCTTCGCCCCCGAAAGCGAACCTCAGGAACTTCCTGTGTTGTGGCAATATTTTCGTATAAAAAATATGCGTCCTTCAGGTCGATGGTCACAAACCAATCCTCTGGTTGGATTTAAGAAACAATAATTTTGGCTGTCAACATTTTGATATTCAGCCCACAAAGATGTAAAATTGGGCGCAACCCCCCCGTTTTTTTTGGAAAATACTAAAGAAATACTGACTGTAATAGCCCGATTCTCTGTCTGTCTCGTAGACCTTCGCCTCCCGAAACCTAGTGGTGGTGGTGTTTACGGCTTCGCCAAAACGATAGACGTCATCGATAGACCCACCAGTGCTCAGATCTCTTAGTAGGTCCGCCTGGTATGCCTGCAAAGCCATTGTGTGTTGGGCACCACCAGCCTGACCCGCTGCCTGAAAAAGCTTTTCCCTCCAACGAAGAGATTAGTCTACTGCGCTTTTTGCATCAACGACATTTGAATTAATGTCAATAGCACAAAAACACAGGATAAATACGGCTTATTCCATGAAAGAGTTCATTTATCATGGAGGTTGCCAAGAAGGGGAGGAGCAATCGTTGAGGCCCCTCTTCCGGTCACCCGACAGAAACCTGTCATCTAACTTTGAGCGTTTGGAGGATTTTTTAAAATATATATATTTTTTTCCACAAATTGAGGTGTTCGACTGTGCGTTTTACCACCTCTAATAACAACTAATACGCTCGATTATCATAAAGGAGCGCTCTAAAGTGATAGTTTCCATGTCCACGAAAGTGAGAAAGAAAGTTTCTCTCACAAATTGTTTGACATAAAAGCTTCAACAACCGGTCGCGCAAAGAGTATTTCCATACCGTTTTCATGCACAATCGGGTGTAGCTTTTGAAAGGGAACTTAATCCATTCCTCTTGGGCTTTTGCCAGTTTAGTTTAACTAAAATTCATTCATTACAAAATTAATTTGTAAAAGGTTAGCCATGTTTTTCAACTAGGGGCATCTGGGTGTACTGTACGATAATATAACTGGTGGTTGGATTTGTTTTTTTTTTTTAATTAAGCTAGATTTCAAAATAAAACATTAATCTATTACAAAGCAATTTTGTAATGGAGTTTAGTCGTTATTAACCTACATATATCATATCTTCATTGAACACATGAGGAAGCAAAGCAGCCCCAGAGCATCACTGGGCCACCACCATGTGTCACTGTAGGCAGGGCGCAATTTTCTGCATATGCCTCACTACTGATTCATAGTCACAAAAAAAAATGTTCTATGAGTGCATAGAACAGAATTCCTAAACTTCTCTGTCTCTTTTTCTATGGTTCTTAGCATATTGGAGCCAATTTAGCAGGGTATGTCTTGAGCTGACCTTCATTGTTCAGTATGCATCTTGTAGTGCAACCAAATCTTTCTGTAGGTCCTCTGCAGTCAGTTAAGGGTTTTTTAACACTTGCCACCTCAGGAATTTGGTAGCAGCAGTTGATAGCTTCCTCTTTCTGCACAAGTAGTCCAGCCACTCTTCCTTTAATGTTGAACTTGCAAAATAGGCTTTCCACTGTATTTCTAGGATTATCTCAAGCTCAAACGCATTTTGGTTATGCAGCAGAACAATGAACCAGAACACACCAGCAAGTCCATTTTCCAATTGACACAGTAATTCACAAATAAATTGTTAAAAAAAATCATACAATGTGATTTTCGGATTTTTCTTTTTAGATTCTGTCTCTCAAAGTGGAAATGCATCTATGCTAAAAATTGTAAACCCCTTCATGATTTCTAAGTAAGAGAACTTGCAAAATCACAGCGTGATCAAATACTATTTGACCTCACTATATATATATATATATATATATATATATTCTCTTCATTGTCTGACTTTTCTGACACTGCCAGCCTGTTTGGGTGTTTAATTTGTGAAAAAAAAAATTAAATTAAATATGTAATTATTAGTGTCCACCACAGCTTTTCTTTTTTATATTTCTGCTCTCAGCTGCACACAGATCTGGACAAAGGACACAGTGAAGTGAAATATACTCTCTCAGGAGAAGGGGCCGGCACCATCTTCACCATTGATCAGACAACTGGAGATATTCATGCCTTACGCAGCTTGGACAGGGAGGAAAAGCCTTATTACACACTCCGAGCACAGGCTGTGGACATCAACACCAACAGGCCCCTGGAGCATGAATCTGAGTTCATCATCAAGGTTCAGGATATCAATGACAATGAGCCAAAATTTCTGGAGGGCCCTTATAGAGCTAGCGTCCCTGAGATGTCGCCTGTGGGTAAGGACATTCTTAAAGTTTGACCTTGCAAATAAATTTATTAAGAAGTTTCCAAACAACATGATATTATATCAGATTCTTGGAGGCTTGCATAGAAAATGTAATTTTGTAATTCTTCCAAGGTAGGCAAGGAGGCTGAGATAGAAATATTAATTCTATCATAGTTTTGGATTTTATTGAAAGTCAAACAAGTTACCAAACTGCACAATAAAGCAGGCAATTCATCGTAAAATACTTCTTACATTATATGAAGTGGTGATAAACATTTAAATAAACCTTATATTCAAGGCCTATTTTTAAACCTTGAACCAAGAGAGGCTACAGGGTAATATTCTGTCTGTTTTTCTTTTTTAAAACCTCTTCCACCCAAGGGGTACAACTTATACCCTCTTGCGGGTATGGTCTTACACAGCATGCAAGCCTCCTCAATTGTGGTAAACTTAATATTTTTACAAAATTCTTGCTTTACGGTAGAATCCATTCATTTACCCCCACCACTTAGAAAATGCACAGCACCCCATTCTTGGGGGCAAATCTTCAGAGACACCTTTTAAAAGTCAGTAAAAGTTTTAAAGCCATATTTAATTTCTAATGCACAACTTTTATTTGGTTTGATAAACTTTTACATTACTTATAAATTGTATACTTTTTAATCATTCGATAATGAAAACCTTAAGTTACTATAGGATTTTATTTTTAGGTGGCCGTCAGCAAATTATAAGTTGAATTATCTGTTTTTCTGCAAACTTGATTGTCTGATAATTAGTGCCATCCAGTTACACATGTTCATAATCATGTAACAAATTTTGACTTAAGACTTGAGAATTCAACAGTAGAGTAAAATGTAGATGTTGCGTACCCAAGAAATACATTCCTATAGAATGATTCTTAGAACCCATCTTCTCATTGTGTTTCAAGCATTCACATTTTTTTGTTATTAAGTGGTCAAAATGTGCTTTATACTTGATCCTCTAAAAATATGGTAAGAAGAGTGACAGAACTTGCAAAATCTTGTCCAGCCTGACTTCCATACTTTGTAATTATTGTTTATAAATTGTTGATGAACTCTTAGTCAGTACAAATTGAAAAAAGTAAGCAAGTGTGAGATACTTCATTTTTACACCATCCAGAGTGTCACTGGCGAAGCACACACAAGTGGAAAGGCATGGTTAGTGCTAACAATTCATGGGCAGTGGCTCAAATTGTGAGGTCAGCTGTTGTCTTGAAGGTAACATACTGAATGATTTACCTAAGCATTTACCATCACTGGTTAGTAGCTGTTGCCTTGTTGGGGGAGTGCCCAATGACTAAATTAGGGAGAAATCCAGTTTTATCATTAAAATATATTTGTAAATGATTAATACTCTGCACTGTTTATTTAAGTTTTTTATATACATACTATACTTCAATTCAATTTTATTTGTATAGCATTTGTATTTAAGGTAGCTTGAGCACACAACTTTTGATTTTATCCAAACTTTTATTTAAAGGATTTTTATAATGAGACTTGCCCTTCATCACACCTGGTTCCTCAGTCATGTTATTATCAGTTAAATGTGCCCTTATCACGCACAGCTGGTTAACCATGCTATGAATATGGGAAGGCATTAGGGAAACTTCATATGATTTGCGTAAAAAAATTATCACAACATGCATTAATTAATATTGACAGCCCTGGAATTTATACAGTTCAGCCAATTTAATTAAAATAAACTAAAATTTATATACCACTTTTAACCATGACTATTGTCACAAAGCAGCTTTACAAAACAAAAAAAAAACATAATATTTATCATGAACTCTATGTGGGGGTTTGCGTGGCATAATTTACGGAGGCAAGATAACGGTTTAAAAGTTCCTTTATTCAAGTCGAACACAAAACAATAGGTCTTTTCTTAGAGTTCCTCGTACTCTTTAATTTCACTTCATAAATTAAAGTATAATCATCACGAAAAGCTTAACGATAACCAACACAACAAAAGCTAGACGCCTGACTGAACTTCAGGCAGGAACGTCAGGCTATTTATAAGGATTCCCTTAATTACTTTGTGCTTGCCTCACCTGACCGAGGTGCAGTCTGGGATATGAAGTTTTCCGTCAAAACTACAACACAAAAAAACAAACTTTGGCGCCCAAAGACTCCTTACAGTACAAACGCGATGTCCTCGCTATAGCGGATGCGTCGGAGGAGCGACATCCTTGATCTCAAGCAGAGGCGGAGGAGGAGGAAGCGCGATGCCCTCGATCTCGAGCAGAGGCAGAGGAGGAGAAAGCACGACGCCCTCGTTCTCGAGCAGAGGAGGAAGAGGAAGCGCGGCGTCCTCGATCTCGAGCAGAGGGGGAGGAGGACGAAGTGCAACGTCCTTGATCTCGAGCAGAGGAGGAGAAAGCGCGACGTCCTCAATCTCGAGCGGAGGAGAAGGAAGCGCAACGTCCTCCCCATTCAGCAGCGGTGCGTAGCCCTCCCAGTCGAGTGGAGGCGGAGGCAGAGAAAGCGGTCATCCTCGCTGTTCAGCCGAGGTGGCAAAAGCGCCGTATCCTCAGTGTCTAAGAGCGGAGGCAGCAGAAGAGGAGACGCTTTGTCCTCACTGTCCAGCTGAGACGCGCAAATTCTCTAAGTCGAACGGAAGAGAAAGAGGGAGAACATCCGGACCTGCAGCGTGGCTCTCCCGAACCTGGACGGGAGGTTTTGAAAGCGCTCCTTATTCTATTCCGCCCAAAATGTGCAGATATCTCTCGTTTCATTCCTCCATTGCAGCTCAGTCTGGGGTTCCTTTTCTCCCTCGCCACCAATAATCATCACGACTAAACTTCCTGACTAAACTTCAGTCAGGCTTTTTATAAAGATTCCCTTAATTACTCGCCTCGGCTCAGGTGAGTGCTTCCCTCACCTGACCGAGGTGCAGCCTGGGATATGGAGTTTCCCATCAAAACACAAAAAAACACAACCAAAAACCAGTCTTTGGGCGCTTGGGCGCCCTCTAGGGGCTACCCCTTACAATATTCTACTTCAAACAAAACAATTAGGCTAAATATTTGATTCTGATTCAGCAGTGATTCAAGTTATCATGTCATTTTACCATGTTTATGTAATAAAAGATTTTGACAAATACTAGAAATATAAAAAAATCTTCTTTTTCTTCTTCTTTGTATTTTTCAAATGAAAGCAGTCATCATTTCAAGCCTTTTAAACTCATTTTAAAGTGTAACACAAAGGTTGTAAACCAACAGTATCTTCCCATTTTATTATGTGCTTTGATTTAATGTATGCAATGTCTTACAGCTAGCTTGTGAATCAGGCATTTATGGAGTGTAATTAAGTTTAGGTTCATTCTGCTTGACTGCCCTTTGTTAAAGGGAGTGACAGCATGGTACACTATCACTCTTAAAGGCAGGCCCTGGTATTATTGGCAAGCAGCCATTTTTGCTATAACTTTAATTAAAGTTAGCAGGTAGCCTGTCACTTGAGAGAATTATGGATATGAGAACGTGAGGAAACAAATAAGGAAGTAAAAAAAATAGGAAAGTGCCAGTAAGTGCCTCAAGACCCTTTGGATATGTGAATTTTGTTGCTGTAATAGGCTTTTCATTTTGTGATCTTATTATTATATTATAAGGTTCTATCTGTGTTAAGAATGAGTTGGAAAAGATTATAACAGTAAAGTCACAATTTATTGAACATACAAGAAACCACTTTGTAAAGCCATACATATAACAATTATTTAGTGGGGTATTTATCCATTCCTTTTTTTAGTGAAAACATGTCCTTTATAAAACAAATACAACAAATAAATAAATGGAGCACTATGCTTTTATACTGACAAGAATAATAAAGGTAAACAGCAGCTGCTCAAGTACATCCACATTTCCCTGTTTGGGAATAATACCCAGTGTGCCCTGCATTTATCTGAGCCACTTTTTATGCTTTCCCCCTTGAGCATGAGAGATCAAGGTAATCCACTGGAAGATTGCCTTTCTCTTGATCTGAATGGCAACAATAATTATGACAAATACAAACATCTGCTATAGTCGTCTTAGCCAGTGTCAATATATGAAATTGAATTATTATTAACCTATCTAAACCACTCTGCATACAAAATTTTTAAGCAAATTATAGCTGTCAGATGTCAGAACAATGTCATAATACTGTTTAGGCACCTCTATACCCAGATGCATCTAAAATTGCTGTACAGCCAGAGCAACTCAACAACGGATAAACATTTTTGTAATAGATTAAAAGTTGATGTGGTTACATTTGGGCCTTATGCAATATGTTTATTTGGTGGCACTAGCCCCATAATCTAGAAAAAAAAAAAAAAAAAAACAAACACCAAAATCCAGAAATAAAAAAAAAAAAAAAAATCCAGCTTATTTACATTGTGTATTAATGTTTAAGTGCATAGTTTTATAACGATGGCGTAGAATCAAAATAAAACTTTTCCCTTTAAATCCTGCCTTTTGCATTATGATAGGTTACAGGAATTTGGTCTCATGTGTGATTAGTTTGATCCTCACAGATGAGCCATTCCTAGATCACGATGCAAGCCAATTCAAGAGCATGGAGCATTTAATTAAACACAGCATGTGTTTAGTGCAGTTTAGCAGCATATACAGATCCTCATCACATTATGGTACAGCTGAATTTTCAGCTGTTGATGTGGTTCTGTGCTGAACTTATTTAGAATAGAAATAATATTATACTGAGAGTAAGTAGCAAACCGAATTATAACCAGGATATTTGAAGAGGATATCATAATCCTGTTAAAAGAATATCATAATCCTGTTGTAAAAAAAGTGCTGCAAAGATTTGCGTGGTTAGAAAGAAGGATCTTTTTTTCCATGTGCATTTTTTCACCTAATTTGCATGTATATATGGAAATGTATCCTTGTTTGAGAATTTGAAAGGTAAACAAAAAAGGCATAGTACAAACTAATCAGTGACAGCTATCTGTTGGTGTTGTTTCCATTGTCTAAAATTTACATATTTTTCTTATTTGTGAAAGGCTTTCCCAAGCCAGTAACTGTTGCAAGCATTTGAAAACCTGACACTGCAGTTTTTTTTTGCATGACTATTGGCACTAATACTAAGGTTGGCTACCTCTTAACTACAAACCCGATTTCAAAGACGTTGGGACACTGTCCAAATTGTGCAATGATATGGAAGTTTTAAATTTCAATATTTTATTCAGAATACAACATATATGACATATCAAATGTTTAAACTGAAAAAAAATTCTTAGTTTAAATAAATTTGCAAATTATGGTGGAAAATAAGTATTTGGTCACCTACAAACAAGCAAGATTTCTGGCTTTCACAGACCTCTAACTTCTTTTTTAAGAGGCTTCTCTGTCCTGGTTAGGATTGGGTCTAACAGGCACGTTGTTGATTTAGCTGAGGTGATAAGTTTATACAGCTCTTCCTGTCCTATACCTGTAAAGCACTAAAAATCTAAATGTGAAGACCTCATTTAGACCTGGGCTGATCTGGATCATGAGAAACTATTAGAAGTCAAACCTCCATTATTTTCTTCCTGATACTATAAATCTTTTCACCAAAGAAGTCCATAACTCTTAACTTCTAAACTGTGATGGGATACTCTCTGCAGGCATCTTAGGTTTAGTTAGACGAGCCACTGTACTAAATAAGAACCTGGGATTGTTTTGGTTTCTTGCCTTCAGTTGGCTAAGATGCTCGGTCCTAGCAGTTTTTAGAGCCTGTCTATAGCTGCGCATACAGTGTTTATACGCAATTCGAAAAACTTCTAATTTAGTTTTTTTCCATTTTGCTCGAGGTTACGGGTTGCTCTCTTTAGGGTGCGAGTATGACTGTTGTACCATGGTGCAAGTGTTTTATCTCTGACTTTTTAATCTGATGGGAGCAACAGTGTCTAATGTACTGGAAAAAATAGTGCTTATGCTGCTAGTTACTTTATCTAGATCATCTGCATTTATGGGTCTAATAAGAAATTGGGATTTTTGGCAGATTACTTGTGAATCTGTCTTTAGGATTTGAGGTACCTTACCTCACTTTGAGGTAAGATCTCTATATCAGACATCTATACCATGGGATATAATTAAATCTAGCGTATGAATAAAGCGGTGAGTTGCTCCATTTATATTTTGTTTGACCCCAAAGAAATTAAGTATGTCCATAAATGTGAGTACCAAAGTGTCATTAGCATCATCTACATGAATGTTAAAGTCTCCTACTATCAACACTTTGTCAGAGTTAACCAATAGGTCTGATAGGAGATGTCCAAATTCTTTAAGAAAATCGACATATGGCCCCAGGGGTCTGTACACGGTGGCCATTGTAAAATATAGCAAAGGTTTATTATGTACTTCATTGAGTGCAACATTAATGATGAGCACGTCAAATAAGTTAAACCTGGGTCTTGTTTTCTGAGTAACAGTGAGCACATCATTGTAGATAGTGGCGACACCACCACCGCGACCACGTGCTTAAAGAAATATCCTGACGGAGTAGACTCATTCAGACCAATATATTAATTTGGTTTAAACCAGGTTTCAGTGAGGCAGAGTGCATCAAGGCAATAATCTGAAATTATTTCATTAACAATAAGTGCTTTAGGTGCAAGGGATCTAATGTTGAGATGTCCAAACTTTAGAGATAAATTTCGATTACTTATTTGGCCTTTTTCTGGTTTAATGGTTATCAGATTGTTTTGGGCAGATTTAACGAATTGATTCTTTTTTCTCACTATTCGGGGAACAGACACAATTTCTATAGGACAAGCTATGTGTGTGCGTCTGTTAGTGTGGTAAGTTGTATTGTGGCTAATATTTAAAGAATCTTATGTATGACTTACCGCCAGTTAGATGGTTCGTAGTGTCCTGGAGATGTTGTCAGAGAGGACTGCTGCTCCAGCTCTGCTAGGGTGCAGGCCATCTGTGTGGTACAGCCTAATACGCTCCCAAAAAAACATTCCAGTTATCAACAAGGGGTGTTGTTGACACCAAGATTGTAACCATTCATTAAAGGCAAATAATCTACTGAACTTTTTGATTTCTCGATGAAATGTGGGAAGCGGTCCAGATACAACGATTCTTGTTGTGGGTGATGTGCTGCGGACCTTCTCAACCAGGCTCCTGAAGTCCTTCTTTAGGATCTCCATCTGCCTCAGTCTGGTGTCCTTCGTGCCAGCATGAAGGACCACAGCTCGAATGTTCTTCCTCAAGGCTGCAGGCACCTGTGCAGCAACATCAAAAACACGAGTACCAGGTAAACAGCTAGTGTGCACCTTACCTTTAGCCGTGGTAGGGTAGATGGAGTCTCCGATGACCACCGTGTCGTGTGCCGTCTCGCGGAGAGGAGCGAAGCGGTTTTGGGTCATGATCTCGAAGACAGGTGGTGGCTTGTCCGGGGCATGGCGCTCGTCTTTCACTGCTGCTGTATCCAGGCCTCGTGGTATCCCGGCGCGGGGGTGAAGGAAACCTGGGCGGGCTGCATCTTTTGTGCGTTGGCTCCATGGCCTCCATCTCCAAATCCACTGAGTGCAGCTTGAATGTATCCTCACCTGCACTCACAGGCAGAGACACAACCGACATGGTGTCTAAAAACGTAAATAATCTGCGTGAAAAAAGCATAAACAAACTTGTGATAGCCAGGCTGACAGGCTAGCGATGCACACAAGCAGCGTCTTCAGACTTGTGCTGAAGTTTAGGAGTTCAGGGTTGTTCTTGAGGTTTAGGGTAATAGGGAGCCTCCTTGTGAGGAAAATTGATATTACTAGGATTAAGAATAGGTTCATCAGAGGGACAACCCATGTTAGATGTTTTGGAGATAAAGTCAGAGAGGCCAGACTAAGGTGGTTTTGGGCATGTTCAGAGAAGAGATTGTGAATATATCGGTAGAAGGATGCTGAGGTTGGAACTGTCAGTCAGGAGATCTAGAGGAAGACCAAAGAGGAGATTCATGGATGCAGTGAGAGAGGACATGAAGTTTGTTGGTTTAAGAGAAGAGGATGCAGAGGATAGGGTTAGATGGAGGCAGATGATTCGCTGTGGCGACCCCTGAATGGGGACAGCCGAAAGACAAAGAAGGAGGTTTCTTGGAAGTATTCCTGAGCTCATGTTGTGATTTCCATTACAGTAGCATTCCTGTATGTGATGCAGTGCCATCCAAGGGCCCGAAGATTACGGCCATCCAGTATGTTCTTCCGGCCTTGACACTTATGCACAGAGGTTCTCTAAATCTTTAAATGATATTTGGCACTGTAGATGATGATAATTTTAAACTCTTTGAAATTTTTCTCTGAGGACCTCCTTTCTGATATTGCACCAATATTTTGTTTTGCTGCAGCATTGGGGGAATTGGTGATCCTTTGCCCATCTTGACTTCTGAGAGAAACTGCCACTCTGAGAGGCTCTTTTTTTTACCCAATCATGTAGCCAATTAACCTAATAAGTTGCAAATTGGTCCTTCAGTTGATTCTTATATGTACAACTTTTTCTGGCCTCTTACTGCTACCTGTCCCACCGTTTTTGAAATGTGTAGCTCTTGAATATCTCTGTGAACACAAATGCTAGCTGGTCTGCACAGACTCTAAGGAATCGCCATCTGTTCCTGCTACTTTTCTGGTGTTCACTCTCCTGAAGGCTCTCCTCACGTCATGCTCGGAGATGATGAACGCGTTTCTGGTGCTGGCAGTGTCTTTCTGTCTGCAGCCGTTAGCGCCGCTAGCATTAGCATTGCTTACATCTTAAGCTGCAGCCTCGAATCAAGCATAGAAGGTGTTCAGCTTATCTGCCAGAGACACGTCTGCATTTGTCATACTGGATGTTGGTGCTTTGTAGTCCGTTATTGTTCTCAGTCCCTGCCACAGGACCCTAGAGTCACTCTGTTGGAGTGTCACCAGACGCGTACACCAGTCCCGTGTTATAGGCAGCAGTGCGAGATCTCAGAGCGTCACAGATGGTTATATCCACTCACAGCATCTGATTGGGGAACTGTTTTGATGTTGGTTTTCTGTATGGTATCATCCGCTAGTTTTCCGACAAATCCCACAACTGCTTCCGTAAACACGTTGATGTCATCAGAGCTGTTTTGGAACATTTCCCAGTCTGCGTCATCGAGTGCATCCTGTAGAACCACCCTCTGAACCAGAACTTCCTGTTTGAGCCTTTTGTTAGTATTTTGGCATGAGGAAGATGGCAGCATGATCAGGTTGTAGCTGTCCTTGACTTTTGTATAGCAATGATCCAGTGTTCTTTCGTTCCTGGTGGCGCAGGGGATGTGTTGATAGAAGTTTGGCGCTACGTGTTTGAGGTTGGCGTCGTTAAAGTCCCCCACCACAATAAGCGCAGTGTCCCGGTGTTGTGTTTGGTGCTGTGTGAGTGCCTTATGCAGCTCGCATAGGTGTACAGAGAGTACAGCAGGGGGCTCAGAACACATCCCTGGGGGCTCTAGTGCTGAGAGTGAGTGAGGCTGAGACATGTCCACCCATCCTTACTGCCTGTGGTCTGCCAGTCAGAAAATTGGAGATCCACTGACACATAGATGAGCTGAGTCCCAGGTGCTCCAGCTTGGTAGTGAGTGTGGAGGGAATTATAGTATTAAATGCAGGGCTGTAGTCGATAAAGAGCATTTTCACATAAGTCCCCCTTCTAGTGTCCAGATGAGTAAGAGATGTATGGAGGAGATGAGAGATTGCATTGTCTGTGGAACGGTTTGGACGATAAGCGAACTGTGGTGGGTCCAGTGTGTCTGGTAGTGAAGAAATGATGAAGTCTCTGACCAGGCGTTCAAAGCACTTCATCACTACTGAGGTGAGGGCTACAGGGCGATAATTATTAAGAGAAGCAGGATGAGGTTTCTTCGGGACAGGAACAATGATGGACTCTTTGAAGCATGTGGGGATCACCGACTGAGATAAAGAGATGTTGAATATCTCAGTGAACACAGGTGCTAGCTGGTCTGCGCAGGCTCTGAGAATACGACCTAAGATCCCGTCTGGTCCTGCTGCTTTCCTGGTGTTCACTCTCTTGAAGGCTCTCCTCACGTCATGCTCGGTGATGATGAACGCGCTTCCGGTGCTGGCAGTGACTTCCTGTCTGCAGCCGTTAGCGCCGCTAGCGTCTTTAGCTACAGCCTCAAAGCGAGCATAGAAAGTGTTTAGCTCGTCTGCCAGAGACACGTCTGCGTTCATCATACCGGTTGTTGTTGCTTTATAATCCGTAATTGTCCTTAATCCCTGCCACAGGCTGCTAGAGTCACTCTGTTGGAGTTGTGACTCTAGTTTCCTCCCGTAGCGCTGCTTTGCCTTTTTCACCGCCTTCCGGACGCTGTATGACGCAGCCTTGTACGGTTCCATGTCCCCCGACACGAGTCCCGTGTTGTAGGCAGCGGTGCGAGATCTCAGAGCGTCGCGGATGGTTTTATCCACCCACGGCTTCTGGTTGGGAAACGTTTTAATAGTCTTTTTTTCCACGGTATCATCCGGTAGTTTCCCGATGAATCCCACAACCGCTTCCGTAAACACGCTGACGTCACCATCGGAGCAGATGTCCCAGTCTGCGTCATCGAGTGCGTCCTGTAACGCGGCCACCGATTGGTCCGTCCAGCGCGCGACCTCCCTCTGAACCGGAACTTCCTGTTTCAGCCTTTGTTTGTATTTTGGCATGAGGAAGATGGCGGCGTGGTCGGATTTACCAAACGGTGGACAAGATTGTGCCTTGTAACCCTCCTTGACAGTTGTATAACAATGATCCAGTGTCCTTTCGCCCCTGGTGGGGCAGGTGATATGCTGATAAAAGTTCGGCGCTGCGCGTTTGAGGTTGGCACTGTTAAAGTTCCCCGCCACAATAAGCGCAGCGTCCCGGTGTTGTGTTTGGTGCTGTGTGAGTGCCTCATGCAGCTCGCATAAGGCAGTGTCCGTGTCCGCTTGTGGTGGAATATAAACAGCGTTGATTATGACCGATGTGAACTCCCGAGGTAGATAAAAAGGACGACACATGATGGACAGTAGTTCCAGATTTGGTGTGCAGGAGCGTGTGCACCAGCTGCTGTTCACCATTAAACACACGCCGCCTCCCCTCGACTTCCCCGAGTTCTGTGTCCTGGCCATGCGGTGAACAGAGAAGAACTCGGCCGGCTGGATGGCGTGGTCCGGCACCGCTGGGTTCAGCCATGTCTCGGTGAAGCAGAGGAGATTGCAGTCCCGAATGTCTCTCTGGAACTTTATCCTGGCCCTGAGGTCATCGAGCTTATTTTCCAGTGACTGGACGTTGGCGAGCAGGATGCTAGGCAGAGGTGTGCGGTGTGCACGTGCTCTCAGCCTGTTCCTGATGCTGGCTCGTTTCCCTCGGGGCCGCCGCTTCGCGTCGCGTCCTTTGTTGTCCCTCAGGATCTCACTTGGCCAGCTCGGATCCGGAGTTAAAAACGTCGAATTGTAAGTACATTGTATACCAATAGAAACAAGAGTGTCTCTATCATAACTAATGTACTCCATGGTGGTAATTTAACTGGTTTTAAAACGCTAAAAACTAACTTAAAGAACAAAAACAAAGAAAAGGTGGTCGGAGCAGTCGTGACGGCAGCCGAACTCACCGGCGCCATCTTGAACAGTGTACACACTGAACATAGGTGTAATTGCTGTGTACATAGCTGTTTTATAGTGTCATGTTTCACGCACAGATCCATTTAATACTTTAGTTCTAACATAGGTGAGCCATTGTTCTTTGGGAAACAGACTGGAAATTCACACAGTTAATTAGCCCTGTCTTCCTTTAAGCAGTTGTGTACACTCAGTAATATGTTTCAGATTAAATAATCAAATACAGCATTAAGCCACTAAAAAAAAAAACTCAAAACTTATCCAACAATTACTGAAAACGAGCAAAATATTTAATACTGACTCTGGACTTTATTAAATGGATACATTTTTTTATTATTATTAATAAAATATTTCACTTGTAAAGAATAAATGCTGCTTTTTGTATATTATGGTAGAATTATATTATGATGTGTGTTGCCAAACAAATTAAACCAAAACAAAACAAAAATGTACCTATACGTTTCTGGTTAAGACTACATAGTTACCACTGAATATCACCACTCCCTCTCTTATTAATTCTCTATTGCATTCTACATAGGATCATGGCCTTCCTCCAGCATCCCTACAGCACTGCTTTGCTGTCAAACATGGCTGGCTTTAGTTCATTGGATTAAAGCCTGGAGATCTCACTCAGCCGAAATTTTAATGTCATTGTTAACCACCTACTAGCCACAGGGTGCTGTGTTAAAGAGGTCCTATTATGCTTTTTCAAATATTTTCTTTTATGCAGTGTGTCATGTAGCTGTATGTGAACATAAACTATCTGCATTATCTGTGACGATGACAGTGCACGATAAATGGGGACAGGGGTAGCTCAGTGGTTAAAGCATTGGACTACGGTTCGGAAGATCCCAGGTTTAAACCCCACAACCACCAACTTGCCACTGTTAGGCCCTTGAGCAACGCCCTTAACCCTCAACTGCTCAGATGTATAATGAGATAAAAAATGTAAGTCGCTTTGGATAAGAGCGTCTGCCAAATGCCTAAATGGAGTTTTTGTCTATTAAAAAAAAAAATCGGCTCACATTCGCCTAAACTAGTCGTTAGCCAATCTATTTTTACTCTGTTACGGATCCACGTCACTCTAACATATTTGCATAATGTCCGCCCACGTTCTATGTTGCAAACAACTTGCCTGCCATCTTACAATTAACGTTAGCACACTCTTGTTAATGTGACCGAGCATTCATGCTAGTAATACTTTGTAATATATAAAAACAATAAAAACATGAGCAAACGAAATCCTTTTTAACTTTTTTTTCTCCACTATTTACCAAAACTGAACTTAAAACTCGCGAAGTGGCAAGGCAAATGCACACGGCAAGCCCCAAAGAAAAAAAATGCCTCCGCACACCCGAAGTGCGCATGCCCCGTGCCGCGAGTTTTAAGTGCCCTTTCCCTGACCTGCCTTCAAAAAAACAGTCAGGAAAGAGCAGGGGGGGACTAGAGAAGGAGAGATTGTTGTGGATTTTTTAACTGGATTATCTCTGACTAGACATATTCTATGGACTTCTCACCCTCCGTCATCGGCCTCTCGGGCTTCATTAACCCCGGTGAGACCAAACCATACTCGATATATTTGGATAACACGCATACAATAAACACAGACCTCTGACCTTTTCCAGTCACTCGCACACATACCGTTTATTATATATAGTTTGTAAATATTGTTTATATCTTTGTTTGGTTGTGATGCACCTTTTTCATTTACTTTATTTAGTTTTGTATAATACACGTTTGCTTTATCTACTTGTTTGTGTTTGTCCTTTTTGCTTTTTTTTGGTATGTGCACACATACAATAAACACCGACTACGGACATTTTCCACTCACTCGCATTCACATACACATACAGTTTATTATATGTCGTTTGTAAATATTGTTTATATCTTTGGTTGTTTTGCACTTTTTTCGTTTACTTTATTTAGTTTTGTATAATACACGTTTGCTTTATCTAATTGTTTGTGTTTGTTCTTTTCGCTCACCGGCCTTTTAATGCAACACTGACACAAAGATAAAAGACCTCTCGATTTTTGTAGCCACAGTTAATATAAAATTATCTGGTCGTTACACGGTAAAACCAACGCCATCTTTTCTATGTATTGACGGGTCTCCAGAGCTGTCGTTCAGTTATGGTCATGGACATTTTGTTTTCTGACACACACCGTTGCGGTTGATCAGTCATAAATCACCGTGCCATCTAACCAATTACCGCAGAGGGCTCACGGAAAAGAGGGGTTTATATATATATATATGTATACATAAAATGTGTGTATGTGTAAATTATATGTGCATATATAGTTTGATAATATAAAGACACAGACAGACATATCATTATAACTCTCAGAAAAAACAACTTTACCTTCAGCTATTAAAGGGTAGAGAACAGTCACACTTTTTAATGATATGTTAATTTAAAAAAAATAACATTTGGTAATAAGGACAGTTATTCATTCCCTCTGTATTTTTCCAGGAACTTATGTGACAAAAATAACAGCAACAGATGCAGACGATCCCACTTATGGCAATAGTGCAAAAGTTGTGTATAGCATTCTGCACGGTCAGCCATACTTCTCTGTAGAGCCTGAAACAGGTAAGCTTTTTATTCCTTGCTTAATTGTTTTAAGTATATGTTTAAAATGTACTTTATACTATACAGTACATATCCTGGGGGGAAGTATTAGCTAGGTTGCTGGTTTGAGGATTCAGGTTCAGAGTCCTGCCATTGGTGCCACTACACAGCTACTGCATGTACTGCTGGACCCAAACCCAAATAAAATGGTAGGCTCGCATCAGGAAGGGTATCCAACAACAATACTATATTATGATTCTTGTATTATTCCAAGCAGTAAATAAAATACTCAAATAAGGGGAAACAGAGGGGTAAATTAATTTTTACATAAAAAATGAACTAAAATAGGTTCTACTACTAAGAAGTTAGACATGGTTCAATTGCTTATTTCTGTTAGCTATTTCTTAACTTCATTAAGCTTTTGCCTGTCATCCAGTTTTTCTGACACATACAGCTTCCATAGCAGGGAAGCTAATATCATGTCCAAATAATTCTACCCAGAGGTGGTATATGTATGGAAAAAAGAAAAAGATCAAGTCCTTGAGAAACACCAACCTATTATGTATGCATGGATTTATTAACAGTTAACGGTTTAAGCTGATTGCATTAGTCAATTGAATCCTAAACCAAGCAAGAACCATTCTTTATCTTGTAACTTAATATTTCTGTCTTAAAAAATATCGTGAGGTAATGTATTAAAAGCTGCACTGAGACCAAGCAACACAGTTTTAATGTAAACATAACGCATTACATAGACCAAATATAAATAAATAAATAAATGAATACTTCTGGTCTAAATAAAGTCA
Organism: Clarias gariepinus; assembly: GCF_024256425.1. Classification (NCBI taxonomy): domain Eukaryota; kingdom Metazoa; phylum Chordata; class Actinopteri; order Siluriformes; family Clariidae; genus Clarias; species Clarias gariepinus. The sequence goes on along the minus strand of NC_071113.1, from coordinate 20,442,541 downwards.
ATGCACAGGATGCAATTTAATTATAACATATTAATTTCATTAAACAAATGGTAAAAGGATTCTTGATTTCATTATATTGTGGCTGGTCTGAGCAATAGATTCACATCAGAGGCCAATTATAAACTTTAACTCTTTTTTAGAAGGGGCAGGTAATGGATATCCTGTCAACTCAGTAGCTTTAAAGATCAGTGTTGGAAGTATGTGTACATTAGACATAATAACTAAATAACCCACTGAATGCAAGGTAATCTTGCTTACGTTAAATTGATTTTCCCTCTATTTAATGCAGAAATGACCGAATTATTATAACATTCTACAAATTTGATATGATCAAAATAAATATGAAGGATATGTTTGGAAATGAAGGAAAATTATTGATTTTTGAAGACCTTCTAACATTTAAAGGCCAAATGTGACTTAAATAAAACACATCATGTATTATTTGGATAAACACCTGTAAATAATGAAAACACACAGTATTTACTCATCACTCTTTAACATTCCTTAGTTAGAATTTATTTTAACAATGCTACCACTGGATACACAAAGTACTGATTAAATGTTCTGGGATTAAATTTCCTGTGCAGCCCAAGGGGTTTATACTGTAACAGGAAGGACAAATCAACCTTCCTCATGTAATGCTATAACAAAATTGATAACTTCCGTACAAACCTACATTACACACAGCAGGAGATATAAATAGAAAAGAGAAAAAAATGAGAGAAATTGAGAATGGGGGTAAGGTGGCATCAGTCATTCTGCAGTTCAAACATCTACGTGCTTTACTGAATATTATAATAAGGGACACAAAAAACTAATGTCCCTCATTGTGCCTATTAGCACACAAATAAGAAGATACAAGATACAGTGGTGTGAAAAACTATTTGCCTGATTTCTTATTCTTTTGTCACACAAAATGTTTCTGATCATCAAACACATTTAACTATTAGTCAAAGATAACATAAGTTAACACAAAATGCAGTTTTTAAATGATGGTTTTTATTATTTAGGGAGAAAAAAAATCCAAACCTACACGGTCCTGTGTGAAAAAGTAATTGCCCCCTGAACCTAATAACTGGTTGGGCCACCCTTAGCAGCAATAACTGCAACCAAGCGTTTGAGATAACTTGCAACGAGTCTTTTACAGCGCTCTGGAGGAATTTTGGCCCACTCATCTTTGCAGAATTGTTGTAATTCAGCTTTATTTGAGGGTTTTCTAGCATGAACAGCCTTTTTAAGGTCATGCCACAACATCTCAATAGGATTCAGGTCAGGACTTTGACTAGGCCACTCCAAAGTCTTCATTTTGTTTTTCTTTAGCCATTCAGAGGTGGATTTGCTGGTGTGTTTTGGGTCATTGTCCTGCTGCAGCACCCGAGATCGCTTCAGCTTGAGTTGACAAACAGATGGCCGGACATTCTCCTTCAGGATTTTTTGTAGACAGTAGAATTCATGGTTCCATCTATCACAGCAAGCCTTCCAGGTCCTGAAACAGCGAAACAACCCCAGACCATCACACTACCACCACCATATTTTACTGTTGGTATGATGTTCTTTTTCTGAAATGCTGTGTTTGTAAGGGTCCACCACCTGAGGTCGCTGTTTTTTATTTGAAGTTTTTGTTGGCTGACTCAGTTTCCCAGCAGGCACCTCGGTCAGGTGATGCGAGTGCACACCTGAGCCGAGGTAGCCATTAATCCATCTATAAATAGCTGTTTAGTCTGGGAAACTGGGTCGAGCATTTTTGGTTTTACCCCTGTCATTTGTGTGGGCATTTTGTTTTGTTTTGTCTTGTTTTTTGTTTAGTTCATATTTTGATTTAAGTTGTGTTGATCTGGGCTCTCATATTGGCAATGTTTCTGTGTATTCTGTGTGTCTGTGTTAGTGGAGTTGATTCAGTCCTGTCCTAGATGTATGTAAGTTCTGTGGTTTCTGTCCTCCTGTGTTCTTGTGTGTTTAGCTAAAGTCAGGTAAGTAGTTAGGTGTGTGTTTGGCTAGGAGCGTGTTTAGCTAAAATCTATGTTGAGCTAACTCGCATGCTTCTAGCCATAGCCCCTTTGTGTCTCCAGCTGTACAGTGTTTCCTACCTCCCTAGTGTCCCAGTGCATCTAGCTTTAGAGTGCCGCCTCTCCTAGCTTTGGAGTGCTGCCTAGCATTTTAGTGCCGCCTCGCCTAGCCTGGGAGTGCCGCCTCGCCTAGCCCTAGTCCCGTCTCTCTCCGGTCTCCCCTAGTCTCTCCGGTCTCCCCTAGTCTCTACGGGTCTCTCTCTAGTGTCTCCCGTCTCCCTCTAGGGTCCAGTTTCAGCTCCATGCATAGTTTGTGTGTCCCGTTACGTGTTTGTCCTCCTTCTGCCTGTGTCTCGCCACAGGGTGTGTTCTTTGTCCCTCTGCCTGTGTTACATCACAGGATGTTTGTTTGTCCTTCTGCCTGTGCTACGCCACAGGACGTGTGGTGTTCATCCTTCTGCCTGTGTCTTGCAAGAAAGCCCCTGTTAGCACAAAGTTATTAAGTATTGTTTTAGTTTGGTTGTTTCTTTTGTTTGTTGAGTTTTTACTTATACTTTTGTGTTTACTGTTCATTAAAGACTCTTTTTTTTTTTTTTTTTTTTTTGGTTACACAACCCCTCTGCCTCTATGCCTGCTCTCTCCGCCCACGGCGTTTTACACCAGCCATTATACCCCGAACGTGACAGAATGCTCGACCCAACCAAGGCATAGCAGAGGGGGCTGGGACTCCAATGCTGCATCCTCAAGCCTCGCGGGGAGGCCCCAGCAGCGTCTTCGAGCCTCGCGGGGAGGCCCCAGCAGCGTCTTCGAGCCTCGCGGGGAGGCCCCAGCAGCGTCTTCGAGCCGCGCGGGGAGGCCCCAGCAGCGTCTTCGAGCCGCGCGGGGAGGCCCCAGCAGCGTCTTCCAGCCGCGCGGGGAGGCCCCAGCAGCGTCTTCGAGCCGCGCGGGGAGGCCCCAGCAGCGTCTTCGAGCCGCGCGGGGAGGCCCCAGCAGCGTCTTCGAGCCGCGCGGGGAGGCCCCAGCAGCGTCTTCGAGCCGCGCGGGGAGGCCCCAGCAGCGTCTTCGAGCCGCGCGGGGAGGCCCCAGGAGCGTCTTCGAGCCGCGCGGGGAGGCCCCAGGAGCGTCTTCGAGCCGCGCGGGGAGGCCCCAGGAGCGTCTTCGAGCCGCGCGGGGAGGCCCCAGGAGCGTCTTCGAGCCGCGCGGGGAGGCCCCAGGAGCGTCTTCGAGCCGCGCGGGGAGGCCCCAGCAGCGTCTTCGAGCCGCGCGGGGAGGCCCCAGCAGCGTCTTCGAGCCGCGCGGGGAGGCCCCAGCAGCGTCTTCGAGCCGCGCGGGGAGGCCCCACCTTTTACCCCCCACCTTGTCCAGTAGCCCTTATTCGAGACTATGTTTCTTCGGAGCGACATCCCAGCACTGCGTCCACCACCCAGGTTCTATGTCGAGCACCCACCGCTGCACGACGGAGGAAAAGCCAGTTCTGCATCGGCTGCCCGGATTGGGGGACAACTTGGCACTGTCCTCAGGAGCTCTCTATATTTAGAGCAATACAGTGCTGCCCCCTCCGCCCGGCCTACAACAGCGATCCGGTGCTGCCTCTGCCACACAGTCGACTAAGGGAGCTAGCCTGTCGGGGTCACGGGACACCAGGGAAGTGCCCAGGGACCACCGATAGCACTCCGGAGGAGCGGTTTAAGGGGGGGGGTCATGTAAGGGTCCACCACCAGAGGTCGCTGTTTTTTATTTGTAGTTTTTGTTGGCTGACTTAGTTTCCCAGCAGGCACCTCAGTCAGGTGATGCAAGTGCACACCTGAGCCGAGGTGGCCATTAATCCATCTATAAATAGCTGTTTAGTCTGGGGAACTGGGTCGAGCATTTTTGGTTTTACCACTGTCATTTGTGTGGGCATTTTGGTTTGTTTTGGTTTGTCTTGTTCTTTGTTTAGTTCATATTTTGATTTAAGTTGTGTTGACCTGGGCTCTCATATTGGCAATGTCCCTTTGTGTCTCTAGCTGTTCAGTGTTTCCTACCTCCCTAGTGTCCCAGTATGCCTAGCTTTAGAGTGCCGCCTCTCCTAGCTTTGGAGTGCCGCCCAGCTTTTTAGTGCCGCCTCGCCTAGCTTGGGAGTGCCGCCTCGCCTAGCCACTGGGTATCCTCCGTCAGTGTTTCTGTGCCCTAATTCCCTAGTGTGTGTTGAGCTAGTAGGTAAGTGTAGCTTAGTGCATGTTGGGGCTGAAGACATGTTTAGCTAGGTGAATGTGTAGCTGACTGCCATGGTTAAGAACCATGTTTAGCTAAAAGCCATGCCTAGCTGACTGCCATGTCTTTAGCCCTAGTCCCGTCTCTCTCCTGCCTCTAGTCTCTCTCCTGTCTTCTCTAGTCTCTACGTGTCTCCCCTAGTCTCCTGTCTCCCTCTAGTGTCCAGTTTCAGCTTCACGCATAGTTTGTGTGTCCTGTTACATGTTTGTCCTCCTTCTTCCTGTGTCTCGCCACAGGGTGTGTTCTTCGTCCCTCTGCCTGTGTTACATCACAGGATGTGTGTTTGTCCTTCTGCCTGTGCTACATCACAGGACGTGTGGTGTGCATCCTTCTGCCTGTGTCTTGCCAGGGAGCCCCTGTTAGCACAACGTTATTAAGTATTGTTTAAGTTTGATTGTTTCTTTTGTTTGTTGAGTTTTTACTTATACTTTTGTGTTTACTGTTCATTAAAGACTCTTTTTTGGTTACACAACCCCTCTGCCTCTATGCCTGCTCTCTCCGCCCACGGCGTTTTACACCAGCCATTACACCCCGAACGTGACAGTGTTACTTTTACGCCAGATGTAACGGGACACGCACCTTCCAAAAAGTTCAACTTTTGTCTCGTCGGTCCACAAGGTATTTTCCCAAAAGTCTTGCCAATCATTGAGATGTTTTTTAGCAAAATTGAGACGAGCCTTAATGTTCTTTTTGCTTAAAAGTGGTTTGCGCCTTGGAAATCTGCCATGCAGGCCGTTTTTGCCCAGTCTCTTTCTTATGGTGGAGTCGTGAACACTGACCTTAATTGAGGCAAGTGAGGCCTGCAGTTCTTTAGATGTTGTCCTGGGGTCTTTTGTGGCCTCTCGGATGAGTTGTCTCTGCGCTCTTGGGGTAATTTTGGTTGGCCGGCCACTCCTGGGAAGTTTCACCACTGTTCTATGTTTTTGCCATTTGTGGATAATGGCTCTCAGTGTCGTTCTCTGGAGTCCCAAAACTTTAGAAATGGCTTTATAACCTTTACCAGACTGATGGATCTCAATTACTTTTGTTCTCATTTGTTCCTGAATTTCTTTGGATCTTGGCATGATGTCTAGCTTTTGGTCTACCTCTCTGTGTCAGGTAGCTCCTATTTAAGTGATTTCTTGATTGAAACAGGTGTGGCAGTAATCAGGCCTGGGAGTTACTACAGAAATTGAACTTAGGTGTGATGAACCACAGTTAAGTTATTTTCTTAACAAGGGGTGCAATCACTTTTTCACACAGGGCCATGTAGATTTGGAGTTTTTTTTTTTCTCCCTTAACGTAAACCTTCATTTAAAAACTGTGTTTTGTGTTCAATTATGTTATCTTTGACTAATAGTTAATGGTTTTTGATGAGCAGAAACATTTAAGTGTGACAAACATGCAAAAGAATAAGAAATCAGGAAGGGGGCAAATAGTTTTTCACACCACTGTAAATGATGACTTCTTTTTTAATTAACCTGCTTTAAAATTATGTTTAGACTTTACATGTCATAATGTATAAAAGCAAGCTTTGTTTAGTACAGATACAGAGAACCAAATTCTCTTCAAATGGCTTCCATTTTATTTTTTTTATAAAACTGGTATAAAAAAAAAGATCAGCTTTCTGGTCTATTTTTTTGAGAACTTATCTTGTATCAGTGCTGTTGATTACATTTCATAATAAAATATAATGTTTATTTTAATCATTTAGATACATTTGTATGATTTTTTCCAAATGTACATTTTTTGTTTGTTTTTTTTATTTGATGATAATTATTCATTAATTAAATTAATAGCACATCTTGTTGTTTAATTTACATAAAAATTTTCCATATTTTCCCCACGTAAAAACAGTTTCCTTATTTACTTCCTACTTCCTGCACGGTTCTCTGATATCCAAACTGATGCTTATTCTCTTTATTTATTTGTTTGTGTAAAGGAGTTATTAGAACTGCTTTACCTAAAATGGATCGTGAAGTAAAGGAACTTTATCAGGTTCTTATCCAGGCCAAAGACATGGGGGGCCAACTTGGAGGGCTGGCAGGAACTGCAACCATCAACGTTACTCTTAGTGATGTCAACGACAACCCACCCAGATTTTCCAAAAGTAAGATACTTTGTTATGATATTCATCACAGCTAACTAGTTCTCTTAGTTAGCTAGCTGGTTCCAGTGGAGTTTTGTTGTTAATGTATGTTGTTGCTTGTATGTACGATGATTTTTATTGTGTTTTTTTTTTACTTTAATTTTTATATTTTATTTTATTCTTTCCTATTTTTATTTTTCCCTTTATTTTAATTTTTATATTTATTTCCTATTACTATTCATAGTCTTCTATTTTTCGGTCACGAGCAGTTGTCTAAGCATAAGGGGTGCCCCAAAATCTCTAAGAACTAAAGTTTAATGTTGTACACAAGAAAGGGCCCAAAATTTCTCCACAACAATGTGAGAGAAAAAGTCATACAGGAAAGTAACTACAGGGTATTGGTTCATTCCTTTATTAATTCATTTTTGTTGGTTGAATAAATAATTGCATGGTGAAAAATCACATTCATTGCCTTACTGAAGTTGTATTTGCTTAATATTGAAGACCATGATCAGATGATTTTTATTGTGGTTTTACAAAAATAAAATACATTTAAAAGAAGGGGTAGTTTTACTGTAGTACTGAATAATACATTTTAATAAAAAATATTTCATAGGCCACTCCTTAGTAACATGATAAGTAGGTACATGACAGCTGCCTGGAGTTTGCCAAAAGGCACCTGAAGAACTCTCAGACCATGAGAATTTTTTGTTGTGTTGTTGAAGCACCTTTTGCACCAATTGCAATTATCTACAAGATGTTTTTTCTTCTGGAAGATTCTCCTCTCTCCACAGAGAAACACTGGAGCTCTTTCATACAAACCATCGGATTCTTGGTCACCTCCCTGACAAAGGCCCTTCTTCCCCAAACACTCGATTTCTGTTCTGCCCAGGACTCTTCCGCTCTAGGAAGAGTCCTTGTGGTTCCTAACTTCTTCTATTTATGGATGATGAAAGCTACTATGCTCATGTGGACCTTTAATGCTGCAGATATGTTTCTGTACCGTTCCCCATATCTGTACTTTGTTAGAATCCTGTCTTAGAGGTCTTCAAACAATTCTGTGTACTTCATGGCTTGGTTTGTGCTCCGCCATGCACTGTCAACTGTGGGACCTTATATAGACAAATGTGTCTTTTGAAATAATGTCCAATCAACTGAATTTACCACAGGTCGACTCCAATCAGTTGTAGAAACATCTCAAGGTGTGCGCTCAGGTGTATCCTCTTTGGTGGAAAGAGGATACACCTGAGAGCAATTTTGAATGTCATGGCAAAGACTGTGAATACGTATTTTTATTTTTTTTGCAAAGATTTCACACAAACTTCTGTTACATTGTTATTATTGTTTGTAGATTTTTTTTTTTTAAATAATGAATTTAATGCATTTGAAAATAAGGCTGTAACAAAGCAAAATATGGAAAAAGTAAAGCCCTGCAAATACTTTCTACTGCACTGTATTCCTTTTAAATTTTATGGACCATTCATCCCTACTCTCAACACTTGGTACTGTACTGTGCATGTCTTTTTTAAAAAAAAACTAACATAATCTATTAATTCAATAAATAAATAAATATACAGTCTCATTATAGCAAACTTGTAACTGATTTTAAAATTAACATCGATCTTTATTTGGCTTGGATTGACTTAAATCTAAGTTTAGTCCAGTATTTATGTAACCTAATTATGTGTTTTGTACATCAGATACATTCCACTTGCGAGTGCCTGAGTCATCAGCAGTGGGCTCTGCTGTGGGCCGAATCAAAGCCCATGACCTGGATATTGGCAAGAACGCTGAGGTGGAGTATAGCATTGTCCCTGGAGATGGAGGAACAATGTTTGACATCATGACCAATGAGAACAACCAGGAAGGCATCATTATTCTTAGACAGGTAAAGCTTAATCACTGACCTTCAATGCATTTTGTACATTGACTAACACGCACACACACACACACACACACAACAGGTGTCATTAAAATTTATTTTGCCTAAAAGAGATTCTAATATGTTTGAGCATATTCTTTTTGTGTATTGATCTCATATGCCTTTAATGCAAATCTATTTGTTCAACTTCTAAAATGATACTTTCAACTATCAAATATACATATGTTATTCCATACTCTAGAACAATCATAACTCATTTACTAATTCATGTTAGACATAAATACAGGTTATAGATTTGTCTCCCACTCTTTATGCTGATTGCTAGTTAAAAGACTTTTTAAAAAGACATTTAAAAAAATAAAGGTTATAAAAGTGCGATTATGTGTACATTATCCTGTGAGTGTGTTTCACATGTCTATAAGCATCACACTTTTGATATACAATTTATTTAGCTATTTAATTATGGAAATTTAGTTGGTACGTTCACATGGCGTTTGTGATGACTAGTATGCTACAGCCTAATTATGGCAACTAACCACAGTGTATTCATTGCTGTAAAAGTAACACTATTATTTATTTATATTTTAATATTTGCCTTCTTGTTACTTGCATCTCAATGGAACACAGTGCCATCTAACTTTCAACTTTGGTCAGCTGTGGTCATTTTAATTAAAAAGCATAAAAAGCCGGATAATTTCAGTCCCTGGTAGTGCAACTGAAGCAATCAAATAATTATGGGTGTAAAGGGACTGTCAAAAGATCTCCAGGATAAAGTTGTGCACAGGCACAAGTCAGGAGATGGAGGCATGCAAGTGGCCAACATCGCAAGGTTTTATAAAAAAAAATCTACATCAACGATATGCATGATATTTAAGCAAAAAAAAAAAGAAAGAAATAATGGTATTAGATGCAGTATAAGGAGTCATGTGAATATCAAAGCAGTGGCCACGTCTTTTGGAACATGTGGCATTCAGTGTTGTGAGGCATGGAGAGGCTGGGAGTTCAGATGCTAAGGCAGTTCACTTCCGAGTTTCATAAGCTAATGGTTTCTTACGTTTTTTACATGGTAACCTGCCTCACCAAGTTTTTAACTGCGATGAGGCAGGGCTGTTAAAGTTGCCAAAGAGGACTGTAGTGAGCTCTAGGGTGGACCAAGGATACCAGGAGTAGTTACTGCATTATCCTATAATTTTTCTTCATTGTTTCTCTTCAACTCAGGATATATAGTAAGTGCAGCAAAAGGTATCTCCTGTAATTGTAGCTGGATAATGCATGGGGCTTAGTAGAGGCCCGTATGTCTGGAGCAGGTTGGACACTTTTGCAGCCTCTCATGTGGCGTATGCTCATGTGCCACGGGAGAGCTCGAGCGTGAGTCATGACGGAAGCGCCATCATTAGTTGCAGTTTCAACACGTGCTGGATCGGTCTGAATCTAAGGGATAAAGGAAACAGGAGAGACAGGTTAATTGGTGTGTCCTGATCATCCTACTCACCGAGCGGAAGTTTCCTAGCCCTTTTATAGGCGAGCAATAACAGTGGGACATTGGATAGTAATGTTTTGCCAGCCGAAGCGAGTTAGAGTGCCCCGCCCCATTTTTAGGTGTATGGAAGTTAAACGCGCACTGTGTTTCCCTTGATCCAATTAAGCGCAAAATCGTAAGTATATATGAGCCGCTGGCTTTATGCAACATGCTGTTTCTAATTCTTCCGGGTGCCCTTTTTTAAAAAGTTTGGAGAGGGGTGCTGCTGTGGAGGAGAAGTTGGACACAAAGCATCTTTAGTAACTGGCTAGCCCGGGAAAAACACATACCTGCTTCTTTTTTGTGGCCTGTGGGTATGAGCGTACTGCTTTGATTTTCTTCTCTTGCGGCTTGAGTAGTCCGCGCTCTGTGCGATATCCTAGGTGGCATTTCTTCAGGTTAGCTGTTAGACCTGCTTTCCATATTTCTTCTAGGATCTGAGAAGTGGAAGAAATGATCCCCCCAGCTATTCGACTGGATCACTACATCATCCAGGTAGGCAGCCGCATACGTGCGGTGGTGGCATAGTATGATATCCATCAGTTGCTGAAACAGGGCAGGTGCTCCATGTAGACCAAACGAAAGTACCCGGTATTGCCAGTGTCCTTGGTTGGTACTGAATGCATTTATTTATTTTTTTTGGCCTCAGCAGTGAGAGTGACCTGCCAGTACGTCTTTGTGAGACCTGTTGTCAAAATGAACAGTGCTTTTCCCAGCCATTCAATAAGGTCGTCCACTCGGAGTAGTGAGTAGGCGTCGAACTTGGTTCACCTGTCTAAAGTTGTGGCATGGGCGGGTTTCGGTACCGTTATAATGGGGCTGGACCAGGGGCTGGTGGATTCTTCGATGATGGCATTCTGTAGCGTATTCTTTACCTCTGCGTATATGTCGCGACTGCGGGCCTCAGGTGCTCGGTATGGCCTCTGACAGACACACTGTGTGCTAGTACATTCTTCATTTTATATTTAAGATCATATTCTACCACTGACCTGTAGGGTGATGGTTGTTTCTCCCGAGTTTCTCTGGCCTTGTCGAGCAGACAGTGGGGCCGTATTCCAAATAATTGTTTGATTGCTGTGAAGCCTGTAGATGCCAGACCCCAGTTCCGTCCACTCTCATTAATGATAAATCATAACATCCTCTTTAGTGTCTGGTTAAAATGCTCTACCAGGCCGTCAGTCTGAGGATGGTTTACTGAGGTGCAGATCTGTTTGACCTGCAACAGTCGGCATACATCTGATAACAGTTTAAAAATAAAAGGATTACCTTGATCTGTTAGGAGCTCTTTCGGTAAGCCCATGCCACTGAAGAAGTGTACCAACTCCTTTGCAATGTTCTTCAAGGTGGACAATGTTCATAACAGGTAATGGAATGAGAGGGGTTGAAGCAGGCTTTCGAGGCACGGTTTTCTGACACTCTTTGACAAAAGCTTTTTACCTCTGCTTCGGTTTTCTGACACTCTTTGACAAAACGTTTTTACCTCTGCTTCGAGTCCCGGACACTATCCTAAAAACTATCCTGAATTTTCTCAGCAGTGTTCTTTGCTTTGAGATGTCCTTGGTAGTGGCTGCGCAGAAAGGTGGGGGCTCGCATGCCTACGGCTTTCTGTTCCTTTTGCAGGATCAAGCGATGCACCCGATCTGCTGAGTTCCACTCCACGATTTCTTGAGCGGACAGGTGTGTGGCTTGTAACCAGCACGTGGCAAGTCTTATCAGGTGGTGATAAGTCTTAACATGGCGGTGTTTGTGGATTATAGTTCCATTGATGGAATTCACAAGCTGCCTGTGTGCTGAAGAGTCCACATCTGGCCATAATCTCTTCTGTTAGCATTTCATAATCTTCTGCCTTATCTGTATTAAGCACAAAGTAAGCACGCTGAGCCTCGACACCCTTCTTGCTCCACTGTCCTGACCAGCCACAAATCTTTTCAAAGTTACTTTGTTTTATTTGTTTTATTTTTATTCTATATTTTGTAAATATTGGATAATTTTAAAATAAATGGAAGTGCTTAGGAGAGGTGGCAGTAGAGTTTCTAACTAGTTTGTTTAAAAAGATCCTGGAGAGTGAAAGGATTCCAGAAGAATGGAGGGGAAGTACAGAGAAGGTAATAAAGAGTTGCATTGTGTCTTTGTAGATTCAGAGAAGGCATACGACAGGGTGCCGAGAGAGGAGCTATGGTGTTGTTTGAGAAAGTCTGGAGTGGCAGAGAAGTATGTTAGAGTGGTGCAGGACATGTACTGTATGAGAGCTGTAAGACAGTGGTGAGATGTGCTGTAGGTGTGACAGAGGAGTTCAAGGTGGAGGTGGGTCTGCATCAAGGATCAGCTCTAAGCCCCTTTTTGTTTGCTCTGGTGATGGACAGGATGACAGATGAGGTTAGACAGGCATCTCCATGGACTATGATGTTTGCAGATGACATTGTGCTTTGTAGCAAGAGCAGGGAACAGGTGGAAGAAAATTTGGAGAGGTGGAGGTATGCTCTGGAAAGCAGAGAAATGAAGGTTAGCCACAGTAAGACGGAATACATGTGTGTAAATTAGGGGAACCCAAGAGGAACGGTGAGGATATAGGGAGCAGAGGTAGAGAAGGTGCAGGACTTTACGTATTTAGGGGCAACGGTCCAGAGCAACGGAGAGTGTGGAAAGGAGGTGAAGAGGCAGGTACAGGCAGCTTGGAATAGGTGTAGAAAAGTTTCAGGTGTGTTGTGCGATAGAGTATCAGCGAGAATGAAAGGAAAGGTACTAAGGTACAGGACAGTGGTGAGACCAGCGATGCTCTACAGCTTAGAGACAGTGGCACTGAAGAAAAGACAGGTGGCAGGGTTGGAGGTAGCAGAGATGAAGATGTTGAGATTTTCCTTGGGAGTGACAAGGATGGATAGAATCAACAATAAGTTAATCAGAGGGACAACCCATGTTAGATGTTTTTGAGATAAAGTCAGAGAGGCCAGATTGAGGTGGTTTGGACATGTTCAGAGGAGAGATGTGAATATATCGGTAGAAGGATACTGAGGTTTGAACTGCCAGGCAGGAGGTCTAGAGGAAAACCAAAGAGGAGATTTATGGATGCAGTGAGAGAGGACATGAAGGTAGTTGGTGTAAGAGAAGAGGAGGCAGAGGATATGGATAGATGGAGGCAGATGATTTGCTGTGGCGACCCCTGAAAGGGAACAGCCGAAAGACAAAGAAGATATAAAAAATTTAGAATTCCTAAAGGGTGTATTTTCGTTTTCCCATGATACTTGGTATACTTGGTCTGTACTTCTTGGTTCCAGCTTTTTTATATTATTTATTGTGTCTATTTTACTACATTAAATAAAGTCTGTAAATGTCCTTCAGTCTATTTATTGAGTTTAATATACTAAACATACCAGTGTTTACCACTATTTACTATTATTTATTTATGTTTAACTTTTTTAAACATATTTTATAGAAGGGAAAATCCTGCCCTTAATTTAAATATGTTGACACATGAATTTTTACAATACAAAATTTACGAATATAAACAAAAGAAATATATACGTATTATGTTTCTAATGAAAAATATGACAAAAATGGTTAGTTAATTAAAGTGCTTTGTGTCACATAAATGAAAAATATTACTAATATTCATCTCTCTCTCACACACACAGAGTACACATACTACATTGGGCATATCCTCCTGTTATTAAATCCGTCAAGTGATAAAATGCTTTGCAAGTGATTTCAAATTCCATTTGTCAACACAAGCTATAAAAAAAAACACAAGGGAGATGAAAAAAATGAGGCTGAGAAAAGCTTGCATAAACAGCAGTCATTCAAATAGAGGAACCTTTATTTTAAAGTAAAAAGCAGACTGATTGTCAATTTTAAACTCCAATGCTATGTCTTATTTTTCTCCAGTTGCCTCAAGCCATAAAAAAAAAAAATCACATTTCCTTTTTCTTTGTCTACCTCATAAAAATGTCTCATTTTCCACTGTTTAAAGCAGGTTGAATGACATATACTGGTATTGTGTACCTGGATGTATCTCAGAAACATTTGTATTTTCCTATTATTAATGAATATTTCTAAAATAAACATATGTATGTTTTCTTTTAAATATATACGGTTTGCTGTTGTAGTTCCCTTTCAAAGGCTACACTCGATGCTGCGTGAAAACGCTATGGGAATATCTTTTCATGTTGCCGGTTGTGAAGCATGTGTGTACCAAACTCGCCAAATTTTGGCTTATATAACCTCGGTCAGGTGACGTCATCTGATTAGATGCACCTGCAGGTTATAAATAGGAGTGAGCCGGCAACATTCCTCAGATCTTTCTCTTCACCGCATTGTGCGCGTGTGTGTCAGCAAAGCATAACAAAAATACAAAATTGTTGAAAGCTGAATTAAATCTCATAAAACTCACCAGATAGTATGGCGGAGTTTAGAGTAAGATGTCCCCCTCCTTGTGAAAATTTCCTTTCGGAGGGCGATATGCACACATTCTGCTTCGAATGTTTGGGTGAGAAGCACGCTCTCAAAGGGCTTAATGGAGAGTGTGAGCACTGTGATCTTCTCCCCATGAAGCTGCTTCGCGCGTGCCTCGCGTTCTTTAGGGAACCACGAGCCGCGCTGCACTCATGGGGATCACAAGCAGATCTGGCCGAGGCCCGAGAGACGGAGTCCCTCCTTTCTCTCGCCCTCTCCCCTGATCCCGATGTCTCTCCTTCCACTTCACGAGCGCACTCCGGTGCTTCTCGCAGATGTGTTGAAGAGACTCGTTCTCCTGCTTCTGTGGAAATGGAAGTTGCTTCCTCAGAACGCTCCTCAAAAGATGAGAGAGAATATGAGGAATTGCTCGAAGTTATAGCACGTGCAGCCGAACGACTGCATATTGACTGGCCACAGGAGCAGGCTCACCCAAAAAAATCTAAATTAGATGACATGCGACTAAACAGACAGCCCGTGCAATCGGCCGTTCCATGATTTCCTTGGTGACCGCTGAAAGGCACCTGTGGTTAAACCTGACAGGCATTAAGGACAAGGATCGAAGATTCCTCCTTGATGCCCCTGTCTCACCTTCCGGCCTATATGACGACGCTGTAAATTTTGTCGCCACTAGGTTCTGAGAAGCTAAACTGTATGAACAGGCTTTTGGGAAATTTCTCCCACGCCGTGCTCAAGAGTCGAGGCCCTCGCCCACCCAGCCTCGACCAGATCTGAATCTCACCAGACGAGAGGCACAGAAAGAGAGCATCAGCAGCCGGGCACCCCCCGTAAACACTGGGGTACGGCAATATGATTGTCTCGCAAATCCAACTAGAAGATTGGTTCATGACGATAGATTTAAAGGACGCATACTTCCACATAAAAGTTTTGCCACAACACAGGAAGTTCCTGAGGTTCGCTTTCGGATGAGAAGCTTACCAGTATCAGGTCCTTCCATTCGGTCTAGCTCTGTCACCCCGCACATATACAAAATGTATGGATGCTGTCCTGGCTCCCTTGCGACTCCAGGGCATCCGTATTCTCAATTACATAGACGACTGGCTAATCCTGGCCCAGTCTCAGCAGCTAGCGCTCCGACATCGCAATGTCGTCCTAGCTCATCTCCATTCACTGGGATTGAGACTTAACGCTACCAAAAGCGTTCTCGTTCTGGCTCAGAGGACAACATACTTGGGTGTCAGATGGGATTCGATCACTATGCGGGCACAATTGTCTCCTGCTCGTGTCGAATCCATCCTCAGCGCCCTCAAGGAAATCAGACTAGACCAGGAAGTGACTATTTATCACTTTCAAAAATGTTTACGCCTCATGGCAGCTGCGTCCACGGTGATACCTTTGGGCCTTCTGCACATGAGAGCTTTTCAGTTGTGGCTAAGAGCCAGGGGATTTCATACAAGGGCCAATCCCCGAAGGCGAATAAGGGTTACGCTCGAAGGACATCGTACCCTTTCTATGTGGTTCAGATCCCAGTTTCTCACCTTGGGTCCCACTCTAGGTCCGTCTTGTTGTCGCAAAATGCTAACGACAGACGATTCCCTTACCGGCTGGGGTGCGGTCTTGGATGGCCGTCCAGCTCAAGGGCACTGGAGAGGTTATCTTCTCGCATGGCACATCAATTGCCCCGAAATGATGGCTCTAACTTTGGCCCTACAGCACTTCCTCCAGCAGCTGAGAGGCTACCATGTTCCAGTGCGGGTGGACAATACATCGGTAGTCTCCTACATAAATCGCCAGGGCGGACTGCACTCGCGCCGCTTGAACGAGCTGGCGCATCAGGTTCTGCTCTGGGCACAGGACAAGTTTCTGTCCCTCAGGGTGATTTACATTCCAGGGCACATGATTGTGGGAGCAGATTTACTGTTCAGACAAGCTGTGACACACGGGGAATGGAAACTCCACTCCAACATAGTCAGCCAAATCTGGGAAAGATTCTTTACAGCAGAGGTGAACCTCTTTGCCTCCCAAGAGACAGCACAATGTCCTCTCTACTACTCTCTGACTCATCCAGCTCCCCTGGGTCTGGACGCGATGGCCCATACGTGGCCCAATTTACGCCTTTATGCGTTTCCGCCAATATCTCTGCTCCCGGGAGTCCTGGCGAGGGTCCGTCAACACGGTTTGCGCCTCTTACTGATAGCGCCCCGTTGGCCGGCCAGAGTATGGTTCTCGGATCTAATATCTCTCCTCGATGGCTCACCTTGGATGATTCCAGTCAGGAGGGATCATCTGTCTCAAGCCCAGGGGACAATATTTCATCCCCAACCCGAGCTTTGGAACCTTTACGTTTGGCCCCTGAACGGGACCAACTAAGTCAAGCTGGTCTCCCAGCCAGCGTTATTGACACTATTCCAGTCGCTAGAGCTCCCTCCACTAGGAAAGCTTATGCCCTCAAATGGAATGTTTTCGAAAGTTTGTGCATGACGAAGCAGGTAGACCCAGTCCACTGCCAAATTGTTTCAGTGCTGAAGTTCCTGGAAGATAAGTTGTCCTCGGGCTTGTGCCCTAGCACCCTTAGGACGTACGTGGCCGCTATCTCAGCCTGCCACGTTCCAATCGAGGGGATTACTGTGGGAAAACACCCTTTAGTTGCCCGTTTTATTCGTGGAGCTAAACGGTTGAGGCCACCCACTAGAGCCACGACCCCTTCATGGGATTTATCTATCGTGCTCGAAGGTCTAATTGACACTCCTTTCGAACCACTAGAGTCAGCGCCTGACAGGCTTCTGACTCTTAAGATGGTTTTTCTTATGGCCATTACCTCTCTCAAGAGGATTGGGTATCTGCGCGCCTTGTCAGTCTCCCCATGCTGCCTGGACTTTGCCCATGGGCTAGTCAAGGCCATTCTGCATCCTCACCCGAACTATCTTCCGAAAGTTCCATTTTCAAACATGCACCCTGTTGTTCTTGAAGCCTTCTGTCCTCCGCCTTTTACAGCTTCGGAGCAGGAGAAACTTCACCTATTATGTCCAGTACGTGCTCTTCGGATTTACGTCCACCGCACCTGCCAGTGGCATAGATCAGAGCAGCTCTTTATTTGCAACTGGGGGGCGGCCGCTACTACGCAGACCATGTCACATTGGATGAGAGATGCTATTGCTCTCTCCTATGAGGCGCGTGGGCTCACTTCGCCTCTAGGAATCAGGGCTCATTCAACCATGGGGATTGCTTCATCTATTGCACTAGCAAGAGGTATTCCCCTGCAACAAGTGTGTGACGCGGCGGGCTGGTCCTCTCCGCACACATTTATTAGATTTTATAGTCTGGATGTTCCTGTCACTCTGGGCTCACGAGTCCTCGAGTCAGCTTTCCAGACATAGTTCTGAGACCTCTCAGCCTTGTGCGCACACGCTACACAATGCGGGGTCCAGACACTCGCAGTGCGGCGACGTTGGTATTCTCGTTCCCATAGCGTTTTCACGCAGCATCAAGTGTAGCCTTTGAAAGGGAACGTCTCGGGTTACTTTGCTGTAACCCTGTTCCCTGAAAAGGCGGGAACGAGATGCTGCTTCCCAATGCCGCACTGCCCACGTGACCGGACGTCCGTTCAGGCAATCAATCTGAGGAATGTTGCCGGCTCACTCCTATTTATAACCTGCAGGTGCATCTAATCAGATGACGTCACCTGACCGAGGTTCTATAAGCCAAAATTTGGCGTGTTTGGTACACACATGCTTCACAACCGGCAACATGAAAAGATATTCCCATAGCGTTTTCACGCAGCATCTTGTTCCCGCCTTTTCAGGGAACAGGGTTACAGCAAAGTAACCCGAGACGTTTTCATGAATCTTAAGAAATGAAGGACATTCATTCTTACATTAGATTGAAATCAGAGCAAACATGAACAGATCAGAGAGATGTGTCCATGTGTGTGATTATTTATTTTTAAATTTATACACAGTAAGCCTTCTAAGTAGGATCAAAATAGGATGAGAATTTTTTTTTATTAGATTTTACAACTGAATGGACTTTAACTAGGAGGCAGGAGCCTTGGAAATGGGTTTAAAAAGACCAATAATTAGTCACTGCCAGCTGAGCATCATTGGACTTCCTTTTAAATGTGATACAGCTTTTACAAGTGACTGACCCTGAAAAATGTATGTGTAAAGTTGTGTATAATAACAAACAGATTTCTGATATTGCCAATTATTGCTGGGTTGCATGCTCATTGTGGAAAATAAGTCAGCCTTCTTCTCAGCTTGTTGGATGCATTGCTTGGATAGTATACATGTTTTATTATACATTCTTAATTTTTTTTAGTGGATGTATATTATCATCTAATTTGTAATTAAAAACCACTGAGTGTGGGGAATAGATTAAATTTAATATCATCATGTATGGCTGGCTCAAGAAACATGTATGGTACTCTGCAATTTCTTCATATTAAATTACATTATGTTGGTTACAATAATGACATGGAAACCAAGGTTTTACTGTGCAAAGATACAATTAAAAAAAAATGGTTATTTATGTAACAACCTCAACTTTCATCTGTACCTGCCATTCAGCATCACCAATATATTAACCACCAGTTGATCATATGTCATCTGCTTTTTCTGGTTCATGCTTTGGGTTAGATGCATTTTTATGCTGACATTATTCATAGGTCACTATGTGGCTTAGAAAACTGGAAAAAAAAAAATTCGAAACGGTACATGAACTGGAATAAAAATGAGAACCAAAAATTTGCTAATAATAAGAGCCAAAAAAGGCCTTCAAGAAGCCTGGAGAACGATTTATTAAGACTATGTTAAAACACAAGAAAGTCTGTCTCTTTAAAAGCAAAATATGAGGAAATTATAAAGCAGTTCCTGAACATGAGTGAATAAATGTACACATACAAAAATATACATCAAGTACTGTGCAAAAGTTATGGACCACCTGCCCATGATCGTGGCACAATACTGTCTATATTTTTGTGTACATTTATTCACTCATGTTTAGAAACTGCTTTAACCTGGTCAGGGTTGCGGTGGATCAGGAGCATATGCATAAAATAAACTTACTAAAATAATTTTGGGATTTACAAGCAAAGGAAATGACTTTCATTTAGCCCATGCATATCTAAAAAAAAAACACATGAAATATTTGCATAGTCTCAGGATTGAACCAGGGATCTTGGAGCACATCGTACCACCTACACCTCTACGCAATGTTCAGCATAGAAATAAAAATAAAATGGAAATGCTGCAAGAACAATGCAGTGCAGACTAAGCAGCATTATTCTCCATAGAACAACAGTACAATATTCCCCAAATCCCCAAAAGTGGGTCATACAATGATTAGTCATCGAAAATGAATAATGCTTTCCTCCCACTGGTTAGTACAAGTAATATATAAGCTGCAAGTATCTCTCTCCCTATAGCAAAAACAGATTAAGTTATCTAGCATTTATTTTCAACCCCCATTAACTTAAATTATATATATATATATTTATTTAGACCGGTAGATTTTGTAGTAGAGCACAATGGAAAATTTTGCACGACACCACGTTGACTATAAGCAATACAGTCTATGATTTTCTCTCCTACCTTTAAATTTCTCAAACTCTAATTTTACTTTTTATAGTCAGTCGTGGGCAAATAACCCTCTTATACTAATGGCCATCATCTGAGCCATCATTTGAGCTCCCCCCATGCCACAGCCACTGTGAGACATTTTATTCCTCCATTAAAAAATGTCATTAATTTCCTGTTTGAACTGTAAATCTCTAGGGAGCAAGTTAACTGCTAGCAGCCCTCCTGGTCTTGATGAGTTATATCCCTTAGTGCATAGCAGATGACTAAACGACATCACAATGGGTATAGGCACACCAAGAAATAGTTGTGACCACTTGGAACATAATTTAAATGCTTTATATTTGTGTATAATGCTGCTTTACAGAATTATTTCAAGTGTGAACAATGCCACCTCCTGTATTTACCAGCAGTAAGACCTTTTCATAATTAACGCTAAAACTTCAGCTTCAGATCCTGCTTATATTTAAAGCAACAAATTCAAAAAGCTTAAGCAAACAGCAAACAAAAGGAGGTAAGAGATTTATGCTAAAAAAACATGAGCACAAAGGAAGCAGACTAATATTTATGCAAAACAATGAGAGAAAGTGTGAGATTGCGCTCTGATATTTTACTTTGAATATCTTAAAAGAACAGCAGGGGGTGTAGGTGCAAAATGGATTATGAGGCCATGGATTCTGAAAGAAGATATTTTAAGTCTCAAAGTGATAAAACCTTGAACAATGAAAGTAAGCGCCTGTACATGTTTTGGCACATTGGCAGTGTAGGTCGCTAAATCACTATTTAACACATTTTTTGAAGAAAAAAAACAAACAAACAATTATTACAAGTATTTAGTATGCCTGTTGCTATAATAAGGTAGCATAATAAAAAAAACAACACCATAATTTCATCCCATATGAAAGTCAATCTATCATATGGCCTGCTTTAGTGCAAAAGTGAGACCTAATTGTTATCCATTATGTTTCCTTTTATCCTTTTGTTTATTAAGTTTTTTTAACGTGTTAACAAGTTCTATTGTGATAAAGTGGCATTCAACCTTAAAGTTGTCAGAAAAATAAAAACAAACAAACAAACAAACAAACAAAATACTAAGCAAAAATTAACACAGATGTTTTGGAGCCCATTACAAATGTTACAATAAACCCATGTTTAATGTTTTTAGTTTTTATAAGAGTGACATTATCATTTATTATGACATACTATTAAATTTAAACAAACAACACTTCTGTAGCCCAATAGCAAAAACAAAAAGAAGCAGAATGAAATTCACAGTTCCCTATCCCAACAACAAAAAGCATGAGCTTGAGCTCTATCAATTATTTCAGGTGTTTGAGGTAGCAGACACGAGCATATGCTACCCACACAAAATACTGCAACAAAGATGCCAGTGATGCCCTAGAGACAGTCATAGGAAGCTGTGTGTGCTTCCACTTACTGCATCCTTGTGCTTGTTTTTAATCCATTTGTTCATCCACTCAAGAGAGTAAGTAGAAGAAAAAAAGCAAAGGGAAGAAAGAGAAAGATTGAAATGCATTTGAGCTATTGTAATAGTGCACTCAACACAACACAAATATCCAGGCCGTATTAAAAATGAAGCAGCCTTTTTTGGGTTTCTAAAAGAGGACAACAACAGGGAGAAGCAGATGAGTCTCCATGGTGCGATCAGTTTTGTAAAGAAAACTGCCAAATGACATGAGAACTACACCAGAGGAAAAGACTTATAAACAAAATGAAGTTTTCACTTACAGTAACCCTACTTATTATGATTTAATAATAATACATGCAGTCATGAAAGATGCATTATTTCAAAAAGTGCTTTATCTATCTATCTATCTATCTATCTATCTATCTATCTATACTCAGCAAAAAAAAAAACATCCTCTGACTTTCAACTTTTTTTTTACTTTCAGTAAACTTAATGTGTAAATATTTGTATGAACACCAAAAGAGTCAACACCATAAGACATAAACTAAAAATGTTTCGCAATGTGTCCCTGAATGAAGGGAGGCTCAAAATCAAAAGTACCAGTCAGTATCTGGTGTGGCCATCAGCTGCTTGAAGTACTGCAGTGCATCTCCTCCTCATGGACTGCCTATTGCGGACAGTCTGAGCACTGATGGAGGGATTGTGTGTTCCTGGTGTGACTCGGGCAGTTGTTGTGGCCATCCTGTACCTGTCACGCAGGTGTGATATTCGGATGTATCGAGCACTAGCCACATCAGCAGTCCTTATACCTCCCTACAGCATGCCTAATGCATGTTTACGCAGATGAGCAGGGACCCTGGGCATTTTTCTTTGGGTGTTTTTTACAGTCGGTAGACAAGTCTCTTTAGTGTCCTGCGTTTTTAGAACTGTGACCCTAAATGCCTACTTTCTGTAAGCTGTTAAGGTCTTAACGACCATTCCACAGGTGCATGTTAATTAATTGATTATGGTTAGTTGAACATGCATCAAATACATTGTTTAAACCCTTTACAATGAAGATCTGTAAGATTATTTGGATTTTTACAACATATTGTTGAAATACACAGTCCTGAAAAAGAGTCGTTTCTTTTTTTGCTGAGTATAATCTATCTATCTATCTATCTATCTATATATATATATATATATATATATATATATATATATATATATATATATACACACACACATTCTCAAAACCTGGGATAGTGGTAACTTTGTGGAAGAAATGTGGTTGAAGAAAAAAAACATCACTTAAACACTTTACATGGTAAAATCAACTGTTAAAAAATTTGGATATGTTTAATATGGAAAGTAAGAGCATTTTATATGCACACAATATGAACTCACACGATTGAGACTAAACTAATGGGAGGCCATAAGACAACCACATGTTAGTGAGACTCATGAGGCACTTGAATTTGCTAGGAAGTATAAAGATTGGACTTTGGAGCAATGGAATAAGGTTGTGTGAGCTGATGAGTCTGGAGTTGGTCAGGTCTAGGCTCAGAAATGTTATTTGGCAATAAAATGAAGTCAGCTAATGACCTGAATTTAGTGACTGACCAGGGTAGCACATCAATGAAGTTTTTTTTCCCTGATGGCACAGGAACAGTAGGAACAGTCAGTTTATAAAACAGCTCCAGACCCTCAGGGCTACATGACCTCCAAGGGTGTTCCATAAAGCAAATATATTAAGCCAGACCTTACCAATTTAAGCAACCCCAGATCATAACACTGCTTTCAGATGCTCGTACAATAACTACCATGCATGATGGGAACATCACTTATTGTGCTTTTCTTTTTACCTTGATGTGCAAATTACTTTGGAAAAACTGTAAATCTGAAATCATTAGACCACCTGACCTTTTTCTCTTCCAAAATCTAATTTTAATCTCCTCACAAATTTTAAGTATTTTTTTTCTGATTGGTTTCACTACCAGGTGGTTTTATTATGGCCACATTATAATATTAATTTCATAATATTAAACTGAAATTAATATAGTTTAGTGGTTTAGTTCCAGTTCTGAATAATCTTGTCACATTGTGTGTATGTATAGAAATACTTTTATATTATCTAATTTGGATGTTATCATGCAATTTCACGTGATCTCCGGGCAAAATTTTTCGGTTATGAAATTTCAACCATATTTATTGTTAAAATCACTGTTAAGTAGTACTGTTAAAATGGCACAGTTATAAAAGCTCTTCTCTATATATAATACATATTAAGTATAACAAATTGTCATAATATTATTGTTAACACCTATTGAGCCATGACATTCAATAAACACCAACATGCAGTGCAATAGGGAATACCAGTGCACAAAGTCTAAAATAGTATGACATGCATGCAGACCAAATCAATGTTAGATTGTGAGTACAATTATTATTATTTTTTAAACGGTCTGTCTGTGGCAGATCTGTTTGGTTATTAAACTGAAATTAAGTTGTTTTACTGTATTGTTAATCATAAAATGTATTATTATCTCATGTTTGTGGCAGGTGGCAGGAACAAAAAATATTTAGCAATAAAGACTGATGTAACTATGCAAAGATGATTCTTTGATTTAGGCCTTGCATACACAATTATTCAATTTCCACAGCTAATGTTGGTGGGATGGATCAAGAGCTGGTGGATTTATTTTCTGGCTTCTAAACCGGGTGCAAAGAGAGATCACATTATCATATCAAAGACATTTAAAGTGTGAAGTCCTGAATCCAAAGTGTCTCACTTTGGTTAAGTTTGAGCAGTCTCTCTCACTCACATTCTCTCTCATGCTCTCTGCCTTTTTTTTTATACATAAACAATAAAAGAGCTATTATGAGTCAATTATTCACAATGTGTTGGGTTTATCTGTTAAATTATACTGTATGTATATTGCTCTCTATCCGCATATCTATGCATTTAGATATCAAAATTATTAACTGGGGTTATTGCTGTAATATGTGCAGCAGAACATGATAAAAGGGCAATGATGCACTTGACAGTGCTTGATACTTGATAGATTCTTGTGACATGTAATCAGCTTCACATTCACTGCTGAAGAGTGGACATTAGCAAACTGGAGAATCTTTCTCTTTTAATTCCCACCACTATTGCCACAGCAAACTCTAAATTTTAATAAAAAAGGCACACACACACACACACACACACACACACACACACACACACACACACACACACACACACACACACACACAGCTGCTTTAGGTAAAAGTCTGAGCAAGTTTTTATATCATCACAAAATCTTTTACATGTGGCTGATCCATATGAGTTAAATTTATTCCTTTTTTGTTTATACCCCAATTCGACCCCCATTCTAATCTACAGATTTTAAATCTAACCTAAATTTGTAAGTCTGATGCACGATGGAAATGGTTTCACCTAAAATGTCTGTGGTTTGATAATTTTTGTTATTTAAAAAAAAATTCTAATAACAAATTTACCATATAATTTTTATTTCTTAAATATACACTATGTTGCCAGAAATATTCACTCACCCATCTAAATAATTTAATTTAGGTGTTTCAATCACTTCCATGCTTACAGGTGTATAAAATTGAGTACCTAGGCATGCAGACCGCTTCTACAAAAATTTAATAAAGAATGGGTCGGTCTCAGGAGCTCAATAAATTCCAGTTCAGTACCATGATAGGATGCCCCCTGTGCAATAAGTCCAGTCGTGAAATTTCCTTGCTACTAAATATTCCACAATTAACTGTTAGTGGTATAATAAAAAAGTGGAAGTGATTGGAAATAACAGAAAGTCATGTAAAATCACAGAGCGGGGCCAGCGGATGCTGAAGCGCATAAAGCATGGAGGTTGCAAACTTTCTGCAAAATCAATATTTACTGACCTTCAAACTTCATGTGGCCTTCAGATTAGCTTAAGAACAGTGTGTAGAGAGCTTCATGGAATGGATTTCTATGGCCAAACAGCTGCATCCAAGCCTTACATTACTAAGTGCAATGCAAAGCATTAGATGCAGTGGTGTAAAGCATGCCGAAACTGAACTTGAGAGCAGTGGAAACGTGTTCTCTGAAGTGACAAATCATGCTTCTGACGAACGAGTCTGGGTTTGGCGGTTGCCAGGTGAACAGTAATTTCTCTAACTGCATTGTACTAAGATTGGTGGATGGGGATTATGATGTGGTAATGTTTTTCAAGAGTTGGGCTTAGCCCCTTATATCCAGTGAAAGAACCAAGACATTTTGGACAATTTCATTTCACTGTAAAATTCTATTTACTGCTCCTAACTTTGTGGGAACAGTTTGGGGATGGCTGTTCCAACATGACTGCACACCAGTGGCCAAAGCAAGGTCCACAAAGAATCCTGACCTCAACCTTTGGGATGAACAAGCGGAGACCTTCTAGTTTAACATCAGTGTCTGACCTCAAAAATGTGCTTCTGAAAGAATGGTCAAAAGTACCATAAACACACTCCTATCTTATCTATAATCTTAATATAATTATAATTATAATCTCTATATTTATAATCTTGTGGGAAGCCTTTCCGGAAAAGTTAAAGCTGTTATAGCTGCAAAGGGTGGGCCAACATCATATTAAACCCTATGGATTAAGAATCGGATGTAAGTTCATATGCATGTAAACGAAAATACTTTTGGTGAATACTTTAGTGTATAGTGTATGTGGTTTGTCATTTTATTGAATTCAAAACTTGTACAAAGAGTAAAATTTATTAAATAAATTTTAATATCATTATAATATTTATACATCAAGTTTCATGAAATTCTATTTGCAATAAAAACATTGTAAAAGTTTCATCAAACTTTTATTTATATTTACAATAAGAAGCACATTGTTAATCACAAAAATACAGTCACCAACAAGGATGACATATCAATAAATATAAATTCTTTAGGACTAGGTATAACATTGTTAAATTCTTTAGCAACTTATCATTAAAACATTCATCATGTTGCCTACATGTGTCTATATGTGCTGTAGAGTCATTTTCACATCCTTACAAATTCGTTTTACTCATTATCTCGATGTACAGGCGCTACACATAAAAAATTTAAAGAATTGACCGCATTAGCATCGGGAGAGGTCGGTAACAAATTATTTGGCATGGAGTGGTAAAGTTATGGTTCGAGTTATTATTAATATAATATAATAAATAAGATTTTAGTTTATCATTATTAATTAATACTTTTGACACACACAAACACACACACACAAATCCAGTATATGTACAATTTGTTTATTTTATCTGGAGCACCCCTGGGGTCATATTTGACCCAGACATTTACTTTACCGTTATATTCAACCCACTCACCAAAGTAACGATTTCTTTTTGCATTACAACCCAGTGTGCCCTATGTGAACCCATAACACTGACATTTAGTGGTAACTGACTGAACTAACCTGATTTTTTTTTTCACATCAATCATGGCTGCTACTGTGGTAAACCTTTTTGCAGGTCTGTTCATTTTACATGTTTTTTGATAGGTTGGCATGTTTGATGCCAGTGTTTTTAGTTCCTGCCCTAAAGCAAAATTTGATGTGCATAGTGATTGATGAAAAGTTAAAATCAATAAATATATTTTGAAATGAGAAAATTTATGTCATGAGTGAACGTAACCAGTTGGTAAAACATACTGGACATCCCAAGGGGTCATATATGGACCATGTCATTACATGTAGTAGGAAAGGGTTAATTTAAAAAAAAACACCTGTTTTAGGATTCACTGGGTCTGTATAATCATTTCAGCCAAAGGAGATAGATTTCCTATTAGGATAAGGTGGTCTGGGTTTTCCAGGGTTAAGGAGGATCATCATAGGACCACCACATTGTCATGCACACTCGGAACGCGACCGGCACTAGGACC
Organism: Clarias gariepinus; assembly: GCF_024256425.1. Classification (NCBI taxonomy): domain Eukaryota; kingdom Metazoa; phylum Chordata; class Actinopteri; order Siluriformes; family Clariidae; genus Clarias; species Clarias gariepinus. Next base: position 20,415,508 of record NC_071113.1, on the reverse strand, counting down.
CGGAGGTTAAGCGGTCGCAAACCAGGAAGTATAAAAGAGGTAAACAAACCATAGCACCTCGCTCAGTCATTGAGTTTTGCCGATGCCACGTCGGATTCCTCCATCTAACTGTGAGTACTCACCCTTTTGGTTTCAATTCCTGATCGAGTGTGTATTTATAGGACGCGGGTTAGATTGTGTCTTTCCCTTGCTCCCCATTTGTGAGAGTCCTTAGATTAAAAGCGTGATTATCCTGCCTACTCGTGCTCTTCCGCGTTTGGGTTTACCATTCACGCTACAAAGGGCTAACCGCTAAAGCTACGTCTTCTGGTCATCTCAGGTTAGTTCATGACAGAATGACTGAGCCAACCGCGGTGAACCCAGCGGATTACGCGCACCTCTGCGATGTGGTTGATCAGCATGCCAAGCTTATCAACACGCTAACCGGGGAGATCGCTAATCTGCGCCGGGACCTCCAAGACGTTGCGGCCTTGCGCCGCGAGGTCGCGGAGCTCCGGCAGGAGAACGCGGATCTCCGGGCGGCTGTAGATAGCGCGGCTAGCCGGTCTCCCGTCGCGGCGGCCGCGGCGCCGCACCAACCCCCCCCCCCTCCTTCTGATGTATTCTTGGCACTCCCGGATAAATGGGACGGCACAGACGGGAAGTGTAATGTGTTTTTAACAGCGCTTGATCTGGTGTTTGAGTTTAATGCCACCAGGTACTCCACCGATCGGCTACGCGTCGCGCTTCTGGTCTCATTGCTATCCGGGCAGGCAGCTGAGTGGGCCACGGCAGTTCTCCGGGCGGATTCAGATACCGCGCACTCCTACAATGAGTTTACCCGCCAACTCAGACTCACGTTCGAACACCCAGCGGGCGAGGTGGAGACCGACACCAAACTCTATCATCTGCGGCAGGGAGGATTGTCCGTGAGCCGGTACGCTGCTGAGTTCCGGACCCTCGCTGTACAGACCGACTGGGGAGATGCCGCGCTCCGGACATCCTTCTACGAGGGACTGGCTCCACGCATCAAAGACGAGCTCGCCGGGCGAGAGCTTCCTGCTACCCTGGAGGGGTTGATCCAGCTCGCCCTCCGTATTGATCAACGCATCCTCTCTCGCCCGAAGCCAGCCCCTAGGACCCTGCCGCCTGCACCCACCTTCTCCTACACCTCACCACGACCACCTACTGCTTTCACCACCTCCACTACTGGACCGGTCGGATCTCCACCTCCTGCCGTGGTTGACACCGGAGCCGGGGAACCCATGCAATTAGGACGCGCCTCCCTGACCGTGGCGGAACGCGAACGACGGTATCGAGAGGGGCTGTGTGCCTACTGTGGGTCGGCGGCGCACCACCGAGCTATCTGTCCGATTCGCCCGGGAAACGCGCAGCCCCGGTGAGTGAAAGAGGAGACTCACCGGGCCCCCTCCACCTCTCCTCCACAATCGACGCCACCATCTCACGCTTCACGGTTCAGGTAAACCTCCAAATTGGCCACAAACGAGTTCGAAGCACCGCGTTCATCGACTCCGGTGCCGCGGGTAACTTCATTGACTCTAATTATGCCAAAGATTTGGGGGTGAGGACTGAGGCGTTATCCCAGCCGGTAAAAATCACTTCGGTCGACGGTCGGCCCTTATCCTCCAGCCCTATCACCCATCAGACCCAACCCATCACGCTCGCCATAGACCAGCACCAGGAGCAGATCCAATTTCACCTTACACCCATCTCATCACCACCCATCATCCTCGGCTATCCCTGGCTGCTACAACACGACCCAATCATCTCATGGACCCAGAACCGGATTCTCCAGTGGGGGCCGACCTGCGCCGAACTCTGCCTACAGGCACGGACTGGGACGTGTTCCAGGGAGTCCGAGGCCCCCGACGTCGACACCAACGCCATTCCAGTCGCCTATCGGGACTTGGCTGAAGTTTTCTGCAAGAGACGAGCTACCCACCTCCCACCTCATCGCCCTTACGACCTGGCGATAGAACTTCAGCCGGGTTCCGTCCCTCCCCGCGGCCATCTCTACTCCTTATCCACCTCGGAGACGCAGGCGATGGAGGAATACGTCACCAACGCCCTCCGTCAGGGAACCATCCGGCCCTCCACCTCGCCTGCCGCCGCGGGGTTCTTCTTCGTCAAGAAAAAAGGGGGCGAACTTCGCCCATGTGTCGACTATCGGGGGCTAAACAACATCACCATCAAGAACAGACATCCACTGCCACTGACCAACTCCGCCCTGGACGCCCTCTCTGGTGCCACCGTGTTCTCCAAGTTGGACCTCCGGAGCGCCTACAACTTGGTGCGCATCAGAGAGGGTGATGAGTGGAAGACTGCATTCATCACACCCACCGGACATTATGAGAGCCTGGTCATACCATTTGGACTCTGCAACGCACCCTCGGCCTTCCAACAATTCATAAATGACGTCCTCCGAGACATGCTGGGCCGATGGGTGTTCGTCTACCTGGACGACATTCTCATTTACTCCCGCCACCTGGAAGAACACATCCAACACGTACGTGCTGTTTTAAAGAGATTGCTCGCTCACCAACTGTACTGCAAGCTGGAAAAATGTGCTTTTCACCAGCACTCCACCACGTTCCTGGGTTTTGTCATCTCGCCCCAGGGTGTGGCCATGGACCCGCAGAAGCTAGAAGCTGTACGTCACTGGCCCCTACCCAGGACACTCAAACAGCTTCAGCGGTTTCTCGGGTTTGCGAATTTCTATCGTCGCTTTATCCGGGGCTACAGTACAGTTGCAGCACCATTAACCACCTTGACCAGGCCCTCATCTCACCCATTTCAGCTCAATCCAACTGCCATCTCAGCCTTTAAAGAACTCTGCCATCGCTTCACCACCGCACCGATTCTTCTTCATCCCGATGCCAACAAACCCTTCGTTGTGGAGGTGGACGCGTCGGATGTGGGCGCCGGCGCAGTTCTCTCCCAGCGAGGTCCAGACCAGAAACTGCACCCCTGCAGTTTCTTCTCCAAAAAATTTGACCCCACTCAGCAGCGATACGGGGTAGGGGACCGCGAGCTGTTGGGCATAAAGTGGGCTTTGGAGGAGTGGCGTCACTGGCTCCAGGGCGCCAGTGAGCCATTCATCGTCTGGACCGATCACCAAAACCTGATCACCATCAAGAACCTCAAACAGCTCAATCCACGGCAGGCACGGTGGGCACTATTTTTTGAACAATATAATTTTCATCTTTCTTACCGCCCGGGGTCGAAGAACACCAAAGCCGACGCCCTATCACGCCAGCATGAGGACGATCTCCCCCGGGCGGAACCCGTGCCTGTCATCCATCCATCTCGAATCCTCGCACCCCTCCACTGGGATTTGGAGACCAGGGTCCGCCAGGCACAGGCGGCGGAGACCGAACCGGCAGGTGTGCCGCCTGGACGACTCCACGTGCCCCAACATCTACGAGCGGAGGTTCTTCAATGGGGACATTCGTCCATCATCGCCGGACATTCTGGGGCCCGACGAACCCTATCGTTTATTCAACGGGCATTCTGGTGGCCCTCCTTGAGGAGAGACGTCCGCGAGTTCGTTCAGGCGTGCCCGGTGTGCGCCAGGGCAAAGGACACAAATCAACCAGCTCCAGGAGAACTTCAACCACTCCCTGTTCCTCGACGGCCCTGGACGCACATCGCCCTGGATTTCATCACGGGCCTGCCGGTTTCTGAGGGTAAGGACACCATATTAACCATCGTTGATCGGTTCTCCAAGGCCGTGCACCTGGTGGCCCTAGCCGGACTCCCCTCAGCAAAGGACACAGCAGAATTGATTTTGGAACACGTAGTCCGACTGCATGGGTTCCCAAAGGACATCGTCTCGGACAGAGGGCCCCAGTTCACAGCCCGGTTCTGGAAGGCCTTCTGCCGTCTGATCAATTCCACCTGTAGTCTGTCATCCGGCTACCACCCCCAGACCAATGGTCAGACGGAACGGACCAACCAACAACTGGAGCGCTACCTAAGATGTTTCGTTTCCGATCGCCAGCGCTCCTGGGCCCGCTACCTCAAATGGGCCGAACTGTCCCACAACCTCCACGTCTCCTCAGCCACCAACCTAAGCCCATTTGAGGTGTGCCATGGTTTCCATCCTCCCATGTTCAACCATCAAGAACCGGAGGTTGATGTACCATCGGCCCAACAGTTGGTCCGTAGGTGTCGGCGGATATGGAACCAAGCTAATCACGCCATCCAGCGAGCCAACACCAGCTACGTCGCTCAGCATCGCCGCCGACACCCGCCGGGACGTTTGTACCACGTAGGTGACAAGGTATGGTTATCAACTAAAAACCTCCATCTGCACACTGAGTCAAGAAAATTATCACCAAGGTTCATCGGACCATACCGCATCACTTTACGGATTAACCCTGTCACCTACCGGCTCCAGCTGCCTGCGGCGCTCCGGATACATCCAGTCTTCCATACTTCACAACTAAAACCCTTCATCACGTCACCTCTGGTTCCACCCACCCCCCCTGCTCCTCCTCCCCGAATCATTGACGGCGGTCCCGCCTACACCGTGCGACGAATCCTTGATTCGCGCCCTCGGGGCAGGGGCACCCAGTACCTGGTCGATTGGGAAGGCTACGGCCCCGAGGAGCGATCTTGGGTTCCAGCACGGTTCATCCTCGACCCTGAGCTCATCCGGGACTACCGTCACAGGGTATCCTCCACCTCAGGACCGTCTGGAGCCGGTCCTGGACAGGGGGGTACTGTCATGCACACTCGGAACGCGACCGGCACTAGGACCCGGAGGTTAAGCGGTCGCAAACCAGGAAGTATAAAAGAGGTAAACAAACCATAGCACCTCGCTCAGTCATTGAGTTTTGCCGATGCCACGTCGGATTCCTCCATCTAACTGTGAGTACTCACCCTTTTGGTTTCAATTCCTGATCGAGTGTGTATTTATAGGACGCGGGTTAGATTGTGTCTTTCCCTTGCTCCCCATTTGTGAGAGTCCTTAGATTAAAAGCGTGATTATCCTGCCTACTCGTGCTCTTCCGCGTTTGGGTTTACCATTCACGCTACAAAGGGCTAACCGCTAAAGCTACGTCTTCTGGTCATCTCAGGTTAGTTCATGACACACATGTCTATTACAATACTAGACCGCACTGGAAATCTAGAAACAGAAGACTATTTTCATAAAATGGTTAGATTGTTTTTAAATGTATAAATATTATTTAATTATATGCAAAATAGAAGCATTTTCTCTGACCTTTATGTACATGTTTGGTTTAATTGTTTGAGAATGCCAATTAGTTATTCTGCATGTCTTTGGACTGTGGGAGGAAACCAGAGTACCTGGAGGAAACCTATTATGCACGGGGAAAACATGTGTACTCCATACACACAGAGACAGGAATTGAACCAGACCGGGAATTAAACCAGGACCCTGGAGGTGCAAGGCGACAATGCTAACCACTAAGCCACCATGCCGCCCCTGTACAAATTTTTGTTTCATTAAAATTTTGTAAATTTAGTTTAGGTCATGTATTTTTTACCTTAGGAAAATTATATCTGATTCACCATAGTTGTTACATTGCAGTATCCCAGATAGCTTTGTCTTGTTTTGCAGAATATACTGCACAAATTAAGCGACGCATACTTGTAATTTATTACTGCAAAAGTGACTGCAATGCCAGTAACATCCTTTTCTTGGATTTAACATTCTCTAAAACACTTTAAACACATTCAAACCACTCATGGCAGCACTGTATGTAACTTCACTTCACAGATCATGTGACAGAAAAAAAATTAACACAATTGCTTGTGCATTGTGATGTTAATTTTTTTGTGTGCACGTGTGTGTGTGTGTGTAGACCTCCTTAAATTTTAGTTTTTAACCAAAGAAGGTTAAAAGAAACAGAGAAATTTATATTAAGAATCTTTATATTTCACGGTATATAATAAAAATAATATTATCATTGTTGATGTTGTTGTTGTTGTTGTTGCAGTTTGCATCGTTGCAAATGCAATGCAAAATGCACTTACAGTACAGCTGAAATTAGCATTTTAATGGTATGTTTTCCATTAACTGCTGTAGCTTATAATGCAAACTAAAATCACTCCATGTGAAGTGAAGTGGAGCTGATTTCAAGTGGTGAAAATGCTTACTCATAAAGCATTCGAAAGGACAGCCACTAATATTGAAATGCATGTTCTTATTAAATAACAACTCTTATGGCAGGGTAAGAAAATGTGTGAAATGCATTTAAATGTCATTTATTTACCAAGTGGTCTTAAAAACTTGGTTTATTTAAACCGCATTTACTTTCCCAATTAACTACAGTTTTTATAACTGCTCCTGTTTAATCTGTTGGAATTCTTTGTTAGCTTTAAGGGAACTGATTATTGTGTTCTTGATATACAGTATGTCCTGTAATCAGGCTTGACAGACCTGATTGACTGCATGCACTGCAGGTGCTATTTGAGAGATTTTAATGTAACATTTGTTAAATGATAATGTTTGAGACATTTTAAAACTTCATAATCTGTTTTCTTTAAGCCGTTTATTATGCATTTCTTTATCCTAACATTGAACATTTATAATACAAGTAGACCTGAGTATTTACAGTAAAATTGTGATTAATCATAGACCATGATTGTGATTAAATAGAATTATATATATATATAAATTTATATATATATATATATATATATATATATATATATATATATAAATTTAAATTAAGATAAATAATAAACTAATAATAAAATAAATTAAAATTTGAATTTGAAATTATTGATTAATTTGCTTTCTTCTTTCCACAGCCTCTGGACTATGAGACAAAAAAGGCCTATACCTTTACAGTTGAAGCATCAAATCCACACTTAGACCCACGGTTTCACAATTTTGGTCCATTTAAGGACACTGCAACTGTCAAAATTAATGTTATGGATGTGGATGAGCCTCCTGTCTTCAGTAAACCATCCTACACAATGGATGTTTATGAGGATACACCAGCAGGCACCATTATTGGAGCTGTGACTGCTCAGGATTTGGATGCAGGAGGCAGTATGGTCAGGTATGTACTAACTTAAAACCAACATAAATAATAGTCATATTACTCAAAGCTGCCAGAACACCTTTAAGGTGTTTTTAAAGAGATTCTTTTAGCTGGTGGTATAATGTTAAACATGTTAATGCATAATTTCAGTTAAGATTTGGTGACTTGGCCATAGTATATTGTTTAAATTATTTGTAATCTATAAAATAATTTTGTGAGCCCTTGCATTCTGTAAATTGCTAAGCTGGAAAAGTCCACACCCATCTAAAAATAAATGGTTTATTATGAGATAAAGAAGATTTTTTTATTAATTTGTAGCGATTCTTTCCTCTAATAGCAGAAGTGAATACAGGTCATTCAAAGTAATTACTCCCATACGACAGCAGAGCCACCGTTTTTTATTTAATTTATTAACCATAACTGTATTTCTTGGTATGCCATTTATGTTCTGTCTGGCATCTCGTTCTTTTATTTCTGCACTTTAGGTTAATATATTTTCCTTCTTTTATTCGTGGCCAGAGTATTAGTGCTATGTGATGGCTCTAATGCTCTGATGGCCAAACAAATGTCCTTCACTGGGCATTGCATCAATATATACATTTACTTTTTTTTCCCTTGGTGAATTATTTATAAACTGTTAGCATTGTTCTCAGTTGCTGCACTTACACACCACTAGACAATGGCACTGAATGCACCCTTGTATAAGGAGCAGCTTTTAAGGTTATGCTTTAAAACGATACCATAAAAGAGGAAAATAGCAGAAGTATTCTTTGTTACCTTCACCTCTCTTCAACCCTGTACTATTTCACCTAGGAATTGTAAACAAGATTAAACAAATTCCTATGTAATATGTTTCTTCTTATTGGTAATTATGGTTTCCCTACAATTTTGTATTTCATGAGAACCAAGTACATCATACTGTAGGGCGATTTCGAATTTAGGTCCCCGTGGCCTGCATAAAATTATGATCTTTTAATTTGAGTATAAAGACTATACAGTCAGTCTTCTTGTTGTAGAAAAACCTCATAAACACTATGACTTACTGTTCTCCATTAATTGGACATATAAGCAATAGCATTACATTCTATTGCTAATATGTCAAATTAATGGAGAACAGTAAATCATACGTAGTGCATATGTAGCTCTGGGAACAAAAAAAGAGACCACTGCAATTTACTTTAGAAAACATCTGGAATTTTCAAGAGGAAGATGGATGGTCACAAATCATCAGGCAAAGCTAAGCGGTTAGCTTTTTTGCAAAAAGAGTAGTATGAAGTTACCCAACAGCAATGTAAAAAAACTGGTGGAGGATATGCCAAAACGCATTAAAGTTGTAACTGCAAATCTGGGTTATTCTACTTAATACTGCTTTCGTAATGTTATTTAGCCAAAGCATCAACACAGTTTGCAAGTTATTGGCATTTTTTTTTTCATTTGAGTTATTAAAGCTCTGCAAATACTGCATGATCTTGGGTTATTTTAATGTGTTGTGATGTCATTTTCTTTAAAATATAAATAACAATATTTATATTTTGAATTCCGGAAAAATATTGTCAGCAGTTCACAAAAAAATAAACAAAACACCCCACCAATACATGCATCTGTAAAAAAAAATTCTGTAAAAAACAGATTATTTTGCAGTGGTCTTTATATATATATTTTTTCCAAAGTTGTAATTATGCATGCCGGTTAGGACAGAATCAGCAAGCAATCTTTGCAACACAGACATCTATGTAAATTCACAAAAATTTAAAATATATAAACTTAAAATATATATACTGATCACATATGTACTAATTAACATATTAAGATTGCTAAATAAATCTTAGGGTAAAATAAAAGGTAAGAACATTATAAAGTCATTTGTTTATCATGAAGTTTATTTCAATTATTGAATCACTGTTACATACTATTATCACAATTTTGCGTTTTGCATGAGTTTGCAACGTGTCCTGATTGTACACCTTGTCAGATGATAATAGACAGTACTTATGACTATACCATAATTTATTAAGACTGATAATCATTGGGCGGTATTGTGTTCCATTTCCACCTCGGGTCTGTGTGCAAGGAGTTTGCATGTTCTCCCTATGCTTGGTGGGTTTCCTCTTGGTATTCCAGTTTCCTACCACTGTCCAAAGACATGCAGATTGGATTCATTGACATTTCATTATTGCTTGTAGTGTGTGAATGAGCATTTGAGTGTGTGTACAGTACAGTATGTGTGTGCCTTGCGATGGTCTGGCACCCCATCCAGGGTGTTCCCGGCTTTGTGTCCTAAGTCTCCTGGAATAGGCATCAGGCCCCCTCTGTGACCCTGTATACGTGATGAAGTATTACTGTATAGGTGATTAGTAACTGAGTTATAATTGTGTTAATAATGCTTCTTATTAAGGGTAATTATTTTATTCTCATCCATTTTTCTTTTTCATTATATAAATCTCTCAACAGTCTGATATTTCTCTCTACTGAGGGTGAGAATTTCAAAGGTATGTTATACTCCCCTGAACATATTAATAAGAAAAGATAATAATAGTGTATTATTTTTAGAGCAAAGATCACTTGAACTGAGTACAGTATTAAGCATATGGGTAATGATGAAAAATCATTAAAAAAAATGTATTTGTCAAATCGGGTGAAAAATAATTCTTCAAACTCCAAGTCATTGCATGGCTCACACAACAGAGAATTCTCTTATTATCATGGTGGAGTTAACCACCACTCATAATTATTTCCATTTAATGTAAGAATGAGCCTCTTGTTTTCCAATATGTTTTGCATCCACTATCTCTACCCAGTGATTTGTGCTTTCCAAATAGTGCTTACAACTCTTCAGTGACATAGTAACTAGCAGTCAAGTCCCTATAATTTATATTGAGACAAAGCCTGTCCTGAGCACATTGGTTTTGCACCATCAGTTCAAACATCATATCCCATCACTAAAATGTACATTAATCCTCAGCTGTAAAATTGAGATAAAAAATATATAAGTGCCTGCATTAAAGGTCACCTGCCAATTTGCAAATTGAAATATAAGTCTATATATCCACACGTTGGCTTTCAGTTAATTTTTGTTCATTGCTAAATGGTGTTAATGCTTACTGTCGAATTCGTCCCAAGCAGCCATATTTTGTACAAGTTTTAAAGCATGAATAAGTACTACAAAATTTGTACTATACAGTAAAATGTTGTGTATTTTGCTTTGTTGACTGTTTAAATGTCATGAAACCTGTAAAGTAATAATCTTTCTCCCAATTTTCAATATTCCATTTCACAATCCAATCCAGTGGGTGGCTTCCACTTTTTGAAAGACTGAAGCGTTTTTTTTTTTTTCTGCAAATGTTATGGTATATTTTTAAACAATTCATTAGATTTAGACCATTTAGGAGTTCAACAAGTACATAAGTAATTTAATACATACTAATCATATTTGATTAGAAAAAATGGCCAACAAAGCATTATTTAAATTATATTATTGATGTACTAGCCACAGAGTGACATTTTAACCAAGTTTGTGGTAAACAAACAATTTATATTAGTTTAAATTGCAAGCTGCCCAAACTACAAAGCTGTTCAAGTCAAACCAGGACTTTGGATTGTGTAGAATGAGAGAAGACAGTTATAAGAGTAAAATCAACTTTTATTTTGTTATTTAATCCCCTTCTACGCTAATGCATTATCCCAGCAGTTCACTAGTGCTTGGACACCATCAAGGTACAAAGTTTTCTCAGCACCTTTAGCCATGATTGAACTGCCTGAAATGCTCCCAGGAGCTCCTTTAAGCCTTGTTCACACGGGCGTTAAAATTGAGCATTTTTCTGGCGTTCGTAGCATTCGGTGAGTGCAGATTAAGCGCCAAGGGTGTTCTACACATAGGAGTCAATGAGAGTGTTCACACGGGCTTTGGTGATGAGCATTTGTCCAGGTACGCATTTATACGGCGTCAAAAAACAGTGCATGCAGCTTTTTCTTGCCGATCAAATCCCAACGAATGCTTCGGAGAACCGGATATATCCCATTATCCTACATGCTATACATAGAAAAATGCGGAAAAAAGGCAAAATATAATGCCAGAGCAATGTGGCATTGCACCAGCTGCAGCAGACAATCAAAAGTGGAAACTGACATCCAACAGTAATTAGAAAACTTGCGCATTCCTTACTAAACCACAAAAAACTTTCTTCAATCCAACGTTGTGCGGGGTGAACCCAGTAGCGGCGGCTATTTTTTCTCTCCCTACGTCGCTGTCTTACGAGAATTTTGAAAACAAGAAGATTAATGTCTAATATAGCAAAATGGTCCATATTAAAAGAAGGCACCTGAAATAAAACGACAAGGGCTTTCATATCCAGTTTTCGACACTGCCTCCACAGGTTTACACACAAACTACAATTTGGGCTGCAGGCTGGCGTTAGACAGAGCCAAACGAAGGCCAGTGTAGAAGTCAATCGAGCGCCACTACAAAACGCAACATAAATGTCTAGGATGTTCAAAGCGCATTTGTTTATCCAAAAATTTAACGCCGGTGTGAACAAGGCCTTAATCGCCTGGATGGGTGGCAATAGCTTTCACCTAAGCCCCTCTATTGTGCAAATGAGGTTCATGAACGATTGTGTGTACAGTCCCCTTAGACTTCTGCAATTTGGTGACAAATTCCAATGATTTTAGAGGATCAGTCATTCCACTCGCTGAATGATCACGGGAAAGTCTGCAGTGGGCTCCGAGCCACCTCAGCCAGGATTGTCATTCATGGATGTTTTGCATTCATTAAAACATTTTACATAATTTAAATGTTTTTTCTCTGACTAAGAGTCTACTTTACTGTCCTTAAAGACTTCTGTTAAAATATCTGTTGGTTGTATGCCTTCCTTTATAAGAATTTTCATTGCAAGAACTTGAGTTGATTTGAATGCCCCTCATACTATTCAATTCAATTCAATTCAATTTTATTTATATAGCGCTTTTAACAATGGTTATTGTCTCAAAGCAGCTTCACAAAAAAAAAAGAATATATATATATATATAATATATATATATATATATATATATATATATATATATATATAATATATATATATATATATATATATATATATATATATATATATAATATATATATATATATTATATATATATATATATATAATATATATATAATTGGGAATAAATATATATATATATATATTTTTTTTTTTTTTAGAAAAGAAAAGAAAATATTTGGAAGTGTGTATGTGTGAGAAAAATGTGTCTAGATAATAATTAGATGAATGAATGATGAATAAAATGTCTCTGATGAGCAAGCCAAGGGTGACGGCGACGGTGGCAAGGAAAAACTCCCTGAGATGGCAATAGGAAGAAACCTTGAGAGGAACCAGACTCAACAGGGAACCCATCCTCATCTGGGTGATACCAGATAGAAATAACATCATGTGTGTTGTGCAGGTGAAAGTTTAATATAACAGAAGTTGTGTAGATTAACATGAAGTCCAGTTCAGCACAGGGAGTCAGTAGGTGCAGAGGGCAGATGGGGTTTGGATCACTGGAAGCACAGGAGCAGGATGTGTAGCTTCAGCCATCATAAAGCAGAATCCAGCTGGAGCTGGTCCTTCTCTGGATGCCTTAGAAACCTCGCAGGGTTGGCCTTTGTCTACTAAAGCTGGCACAATCTCCAGATGCTTCGGGATGGGTAGAAAAATACAGAAAAGATGGAGAGAATTAGCGTAGTTGCCATTCAGGATAGGTGTACAGGAGTATGAGGTTATGGGATGAGTTATGCGTATGCCAGATTAAAGAGATGCGTCTTGAGTCTACTTTTGAATTGGGAAACCGTGTCTGCTCCCCGAACACTGTCTGGAAGGCTATTCCAAAGTTTTGGAGCCAAATATGAAAATGCCCTGCCCCCTTTTGTAGATTTTAAAATTCTGGGAATTACCAGAAGTCCGGAGTTTTGTGATCAGTCCGGAGTTTTGTGATCATTATACTATGCATGCACTTTGCAGTACATCCCACCGCAGGAACACTGTTTTACATTTACATTTACATTTAGGCATTTGGCATTTGGTTTTACAGGTGTAACCTGTCCTGTATCCTGTATGAACTCCCACATAGATTTCCTTTAATTTATACATTAATACTCCGATGTCAAGATTCATTTCCCACTTTCCATCTAGTTTTTTTTGCACCTTCCTTCAGCCTTCAGAAACTTTTATAATTCCCTTCATCACAGAAAAAATAAAGTGCCCTGGAACAATACCTTAGGGTGCTTGCCTGCAACTAGTGACACCTATCTTTGTAATAAAACTGACAAGTTTGAAGCATTCAGCTGACAGTGAAAACAGCACACAGTGCAATAAATTTAATTTCAGTAGTGTTGCAAATAACATTCTAGCCACTCAACACCCTCAATACTCATACCAAACTATGTACCTTATTCTTGACAAAAAAATTACTATAATTAGAACTACCATCACCTGAACCAACACATTCTATATTATCATGTATGTTACAAATAACAAAGGATAAAAGTGTAGATCTTAAAATCTTCAATAAATTAGAACAATACTGAGCATCTTGAATCCACATAATAAACAAAAATTGAAAGAGGACAAGCATCATGTAACATTTATTATTGTACAATAATACAAAAGCATGTATTGTACAAAAGCATTTAGCATTACAATTTCCTCTACAATCATTACCAAACTGCAGGATCTGGGACTTCGCTTTGTCATTGGGAAGTCTAATTTCTGGACTGACAGACCACAAACATTATGGGTGGTACATGTCTCAGAATCTCTCGCCTGCTGTACTGGAGCCACCGGGCCTGTGTCCCAAGTCCCTTGCTCTATTTACTGTAGTTACAAGTTTTTTGATGACACTGTTTGGTGACCCCCTCTGACAACAAGGCTTATTTGGAGGAGATTAAAAACCTGGAAGACTGACCAGAAGAACAACCTCCTCCCGAATGTCATTACGATAAATGAGTTGACAGTGGACTTTAGCATGTAGCAGAAGATAAGCTTATTATTGATAAAAGGACCCCAGTGAAGAGGGTGGACAGTTTACAAGGTCTTGTCACATCAACACCATGGTGGCCCAGCAGCACTTTACCACCCTAGATGCTTGAAGGACTTTAAATGTGCTAAGGAATCTTCACAACTACAATATTGAGAGCAACCGGATGGGAAAGATCACAAGAGGTACAGGGCTCTGCAGAGAGTGGTGCACTCAGCTTAAGTGCATCATCCTCAGTAAGCTCCCTACCCTGCACTCTATCTACAGCACATGGTGCTGGACTAAGGCCAGGAAGACAGTAATGGACCTCAGCCACCTCAACAAGACTGATTTCTTTGTTGCAGTTACTGTAGAAAAGTGCTTTTTCTCCATGAAGTCCAAAACAGAGCGTATGAGAAGGAGCTTTTTTCCTGACACAGACAATGCCTTAACATCTTATTAACAATATTAAGCCCCCACAAATATATTTGTTTATTTATTTACTTGTCATGACATGTCTTCAACAAAACTACAGTACCTCAGCTTGTTTATGCTTACCCAATTTGCACTCCTCTCATCCAGTTGCACATATATTTTTACATGAAACAATTATGGACATGGATACTTTTCACTTTATGTTAGGACAATCTGCTGTTTAAGGACAATTTCTATATATTTTTATATACTATTCACTTGTAAATACTAATTTGACTTTCTGTACACCTTATTCTTATTTTGGGTTGCAAAGCAAAAAAATAAAAAATTTAAGCAGGGGGATTCTTTTCTATACCTACTGTATTATTATGGTTTGTTATATTATTTTTTTTAATTTCAATATGTTTTCCTATTACTACTAGATAGCCCACAATGATTAATGAATACCTATTAAAAGTGTATCTGGTGCAATTGGCTGTCCTTCTTCCTTTTCATGTTCATCTGACAAACTCTTTTTCTGTTTCAAATAATTTGGACCTCTTATATTTTACATCCAAACATATATTCATTAAAAATTTATCATTTGTTATGTTACTTGAAAATGTCACTAACTCTATTGTAGTAACAATTTTAGTGGGATTGTTGTAAATAGAATTAAAATTTAAGACACTTTAATAACCTCTGCACAAAGACACTTTCTTCTATGCATATTTGCACACCAGTACAGTATATTTCAATTTGTACAGTATATTTCTATTTTTATGCACATCATATTTCTATGTACAGTATATTTCTATTTTTATGCATATCGTATTTCTATTTTTATTTTTAGTTCCATTTTTTTCTAGCACATTTCTATTTTTATTTTTAGTTCTATTTTTTCCTAGTTTAATTTAATTTTTTTATTAAATTTTTTATCGTATTCTTTTATTTATATTTATTTCTTATTTGTAAACTTTAATTCTCTTTTAGGGTCAATAGCAGTCGTATAATACATTTCACTACATTTCGTACTGTGTATGTTTGTGTATGTGACAAATAAAATTTGAATTTGAATTTGAAAATTGTATATGGTGAGAACAGTGAAGTGATGCGAACAGTGCTCACTGTTCATCCGGGTGTGATATTAAACCGAAAATACGCACTCTTGGAATTGTGCTTGTCCAGTGAAATTAGTGGGCTAAAGGGAATTGAGCAATTATTATGGAACAAAATTGCATCTCTCAATCATAGATTTTTGGCAAAATTCATGAACAAATGTTCTTTTTAAAAGCTGCAAACTATGGTCAAACATTAAACAACATTTATGCTTGAATGAATATGCTTGAATGCTTTTTTTAGTCATTTAAATATTAATTCTATTTTTATAGGTATTCTATTGACTGGAAAAGTGAGCTAGATAGCTTCTTTGAAATTGACCCTGTAATAGGAACCATCTCCACTAATGAGCTTCTGGACAGGGAGAGGAGAGTTCAAAGCAACATTTCTGTTGTGGCAACCAAAGTTAGTAAGTATGCCTTCACAAATTATCTCGGACTGATTAATGATGAATTAAAATATTTTGTCACATTTGAATGGCCTTAAAATGCTTTCTTGTTGTTTTGACCTTATACAGTTAACAACTGATTAATTTTTCCTATGACTTTCAGCCATTAGATGATTAGGTTTTTAATTTATTATGCAAGGCAATGTGTGTTAGGTAGTTCTTTCATTAAGATATTAACTGTTATTTACAAAACTATTTTAACATGTTTGGAAATTACAGTACTAATTTGAGGGGCTGAGATGGTGATTATGGATAACAATGTTAAATATTTCAAATAGCTATTTTACCAATTATCGTTTTATAAAGTAACAAATTAATGCTCACTACCACATTACTGACATCCACTTCTCATGACCTCTCAGAAACTGTTAAAGTCATTCCGCAAGAAACTCAAGGTATTCAATCAAAATTACCAATGATGCCCTCCACATTCATTAACCAGAAATAGTCTAGTGAGGTCATTAAAAGTTAAAGCCTTTTCACCATGAAAAGAAGCATTTCTAACTGTCTCTCATTCTCATGCTGCTGATATGCTAATTGCAGTTTGCTAATGTTAATTTGTGAAGTCGTCTGTTGCAGTGATACTACTTCATTCAGTGTTGGCTCACAATTTTATATACAAGTGTGATAAATGTTATGAAATTAAGTTCTCACAAGGAAAACCTGTAAGGTTTTTTGAGTGACTTTTCAATTTACTTTACATTACATTAAGAAGAAAAACAACACTGTTGCAAAACTGGAATAGGATATAAAATCAGAAATAATAATGCTGACCATATTATATGAGTCGATGAGTCAGCATTGTGTCCAAAAATATTGTACTTGTTGCTAGTAATGAGAAGCATGCTCATGAGACCTTGTTTCTGTTAATGCAGCAAGCATGTGGAAATTTGGCTACATTACATTAATTAGAGGCTAGACAGCTTTTGGACTTTTTCTCTTATAAAAGATGCACACTCTAACATTATATTAGCAACAACTATGAACATCTAGAAAATATGCCACCATTTCCTAGTACAATCTATTTTCTTTTATAAAGTAATAAAAATATAATCTTAACTGAAATGCAATTTGTTCTCCCCATGCATGGTGGATTTTCTCCGGTTTCCTTCCACAGTCCAAAGACATGCAGATTAGGCTAATTGGTGCTCCCAAATTCCCTGTGTGTTTGTGTGTGTGTGTGTGTGTGTGTGTGTGTTTGCCCTACAATGGATAGGGCACCCAGGGAATACCCCGTCTCATGCCCTTAGTCTCCTGGGAAAGGCTCCAGGCCTCCAGTGACCCTCTATTCAGAATTAAGCGGTATAGACGATGAGCGAGTGAGTGAGTAAGTGAAAGTGGAATGCAACGCCAAAGTGAAAGTCCAATGCTGTACATGTGTAAATGTATCACTTAAGATCACTGCACCATCTAGTGGATAAAAATATTTAAAATCTAATGTGCATGTTTTAGATAGATAAATGAATAAATAGAAATCATAGATGGATCACAGTTTAATAGTGTCACACATTTTGTGCAAAGCCTGTGCTGGTACTGTGGCATGTAGTTTTGTTTTCATTTATTGTTGTCTGCCTATTAATTTTTCATCGATTTTTCTATCAGTAATTTCCTGATTGTGCCCATGTGTTTTTTGTGTTGCAGTGAAATCTCATTTATTAGACTTGTGCGTTTAAGTTCATATACAGACGTAAGGAGTCAGTCAAGTTAACAAATAGTTTAGCATAGCTGTCATTGCCTAATTATATTATTATATTATAGCTGTCGCTGCATAAATATATTATTGTTTGTCCCAAAAAATTGTTCTTCCCCAATAAACCAAAAAAATGCATAGCCATTAGAGAATGGTAATACATCTACTGTAAATGACAAACTAAACCAATAACCTTTTATGTTGACAGCCTTTGTCTGGATCTCTGGCAGGCTCCTGGCAGTATGCTGGCTTTCAGCAGACACCACAGGCCAGAGCTCCATTTATACAAAAGACAGAGAAGACATTTTGGCTGACAGGCTTATCATTTCCCTCAGCCGGATTTTAAATAATAATTTAGTGCAGTTAAATTTAATGCAAAATTTCCATCTAATAAGTGGAGCAGAAAACCTTTTAAAGGTTGCCTATTGTAACCTACTTTTGTTTGAATGGTATGGCTCCAAACTGTGGCAGATTTGACTTAAAGAAGCTACATCTGTGCAACCCTATGGGCACAAAAGTGCGCACACACACACACACACACACACAAACACACACACAAACACACACACAAACACACACACCTACACACACCTACACACACAGATCTCTATATTGCCAGAAAGATTGCTTTTTTCCATCAAGGTCATCCAAAGATCTGGTTGTATATGTGACCCCAGCGGGATGAGTATAGATCTCTTTCCCTCTAAGCCATCCCTTTAGCCACCACAAGCTCATATCATGGATCAAATCCATATAAGTTTATTCCACACTGATGGCCCCACTGCACTACACACACAGAATTCAAATATTATTGCGTCTATAAGCAATCAAGTTTAACACAAAAGGTCTGGTGGGTTCACTGTAGCTGGGGTTTCCATGTGTTTGCCATGTTTTTACCTGTTGTTTTTACCATTACATTATCATAATGTAAAAATAAAATAATGTAATTTTTAAATTCTGCTATTAATTTTATAGCTCTACCATCAGCTATGAATTATTCATTTACTAGTCGTAATATTAGTAGTTATGAGTGCGAGAAATTTAAATCCCTTAAACATTATTTAAATTGTTTTTGTTTGTTTATTTATTTACTATATATTTTTTTGCAAAGTCAAAAAACACTTTAGTTTTCTCTAAAAATAGATTTAATTTTACTTCATTTCTAAATGATTCGTAAACGACTAGTGTGAAGCAGTTCGAAGATTCAGTCTGTCTAAACCCCTCCTTTCCGTCCTCACTGCTGTGATTGGTCAGATGGCGCGGTGATTTATGACTGGTCAACCGCTACACCGTGTGTCGGAAAACAAAAACGCTCATGACCATAACTGAACGACGGCTCTGGAGACCCGTCAATACATAGAAAAGATGGCGTCGGTTTTACCGTGTAACGACCAGCTGAGCAAAAAGGACAAACACAAACAATTAGATAAAACAAACAATACAAAACTAAATAAAGTAAATGAAAAAGGTGCCTCACAACCAAACAAAGATATAAATAATATTTACAAACTATATATATATATAATAAATGGTATGTGTGCGATTGAGTGGAAAATGTCCGAAGTCCGTGTTTATTGTATGCGTGTTATCCGAGTATACCGAGTATGGTTCGCTCTCACCAGGGTTAATGAAGTCCGAGAGGCCGATAACGGAGGGTGAGAAATCCATAAAATATGTCCAGTCAAAGATAATCCGGTTAGAAAAATCTTCGAAAGAAAATGATCCACAACAAATAACTGGAGCACTGTTCCTCCATTACTACTACTTCCCCCCTCCCCCTGGCTGTTCCTTTGAAGGCAGGTCAGGGAAAGGGCACTTAAAACTCGCGAAGTGGCACGGTGCATGCGCACTTCGCGTGTGCGGAGGCATTTTTTTCCCTCAGGGTTTGCCGTAAAGTTTTAAGTTCAGTTTTGGTAAATGGTGGAAAATAAAGAGTTAAAAAGGATTTCGTTTGCTCACGTTTTTTTTTTTTTTTTTTATATTACTATTAAGTGTATGACGTGGATACGTAACAGATTAAAAATAGAT
This sequence comes from Clarias gariepinus, assembly GCF_024256425.1. Lineage (NCBI taxonomy): Eukaryota > Metazoa > Chordata > Actinopteri > Siluriformes > Clariidae > Clarias > Clarias gariepinus. The sequence continues at coordinate 20,395,797 of NC_071113.1, read as the reverse complement.
TTGCTAACGACTCGTTTAGGCGAATGTGAGCCGATTCTTTTTTTTAATAAAAACTTCATTTTTCATGCATTGTGAGCGTCACAGATAGTGCAGATAGTTTATATTCACATACAGCTACATGACACACTGCATAAAAGAAAATATTTGAAAAAGCATAATAAGACCTCTTTAATAAAATGTTGAATACTTCTGTTTCTTGAACATCTACAGTAGGTAGGAAAGAAAGTGTTTGGTAAAAATGGTAATCTTGATTATGTTATTAGTATTAGTATTAATGAATGTGATCTCATTAAAAAACGTTTCGTAATTTAAAGGTATCAATGTACTTTAATGTGGTTTGACCACACCTATGGCCCTAAACATTTTGTAATTGTGAATTGTTGCAAATTTGAAATCATGAGTTTGATTTTAGTTAGCTTAAATTTGGGAAACTAAAAAAAAAAAAACTTCTTGTATAGCTTTTTGTGCTAGTAGTAAAATAATAATTGGGTCAATGGGCTCCCTACTAGATTATGATATGTTCTTGGGTTGTGTGACCTTCCAATATTATATTAAGATTTCTCAAGAATGAGTGTTGAGTTTTTGTATGATTATTATGTACTTATCATTGTAACCAATAGATTTTCATGCACATGCAAAAAGGCTTAGAAGCACACCTGTGTACAATGTTGTCACTAATCTGTACTTCTTACAGAAGAATTCAAAATAATCAAATTAGTTTTTTATTTATTTTTTTTAGAGGTTTTCTTAATATGGCCACTTGGTGTCACTAGTATACAATTGATGAATTCCTATTGAGCCTTGAAAAACCACATTACTTTATGGTGTAATATGGTTGTAATACTTCTAATCGGTCACTCAATAACCTACAGCCTTAACCGTTTGAACCACCATTGCCTCAGTAGATAAAGGATAAACACAGTATTTGTGTACTAAAATCATATACTATTGTTATATGCAGTGGTGTCAAAAGTATTCACATTCATTACTTGAGTAGAAGTATAGATACTAGGATTTAAAAAGACACTTTTTTAGAAGTTGAAGTATCAACTCAGGCTTTTTACTCAAGTAAAAGTGTAAAAGTACTGGTTTCAAAACTACTTAAAGTATAATAGTAAAAGTAACGTGAGGGGGGAACAAAGCATTAAGGATAAAAGCTTAGGCTGTGCCACGGGCCTATATACTGCACTAACACCTCATAAAAAAAAAAAGAAAAATGTGTTGTTTTTTTGTTGTATTCTTTAACGGCCATGGTGATTTGGAATACTGTACAATGCAAATACATTAAAGAACCATATATGTGGACTACTGAGCATTAACATGTTTTATGGAGAAGAAGATATTATAACTAGTTGCCTATAAGTATTTTAATGGTGCAAAAAGTCAAACTTCAGAGGCATGTCATCAGTAACCTTTATTGAAATGTAAATGTACATCCAAGCTTAGCTGCAGGAATTTGTGAGGGCAACAAGAAAATTTGTGTATTCAATTCAATTAAATTTTATTTTATTTATATAGTGCTTTTAACAATGGTCATTGTCTCAAAGCAGCTTCACAAAAATGAAGTGTACCAAGGCCAGGCTTAGTAACAATTACCCTTGTATGGTTGTCTACAATAAGCATTAGTGCTGTCAGAATGAATAATTAATTTAAGTGATATACAGTGTATATATATATATATATACACAACCTTATCAACCGAAAATGCTATTTTATTCAAACGCCCTTGCTGGAGTGTGTGACGTGACGTCATGTGCAGGTGCGATGGATCGCGTACCAACCAATAGGGTGTCGGAATGGTATGTTTATACTTCTCATCCAACACAATCAAATTCGCTCCATCCGGATGGCACGATTTATCCAAATGGTTTTTTGTTTGTTTGTTTTTTGAATGACAAGCCGAAATAAAATAGGAGTAACAAGGCTATTTTTAAAATGTAGGGAGTAGAAAGTACAGATAATTGTGTGAAAATGTAAGGAGTAGAAGTAAAAAGTCGGCTGAAAAATATTTACTCCAGTAAAGTATAGATACCCAAAACTTCTACTTAAGTAAGGTAACGAAGTATTTGTACTTCGTTACTTGACACCTCTGGTTATATTGGAGGTGTTTTAATGAAACCAGGACTTTTAAATGCGCAGAATAACAAAACACACTTATGAGAGTAAAAACTACCTTTATTTTCCTATATAATCACCTGCTACACTAGTGTACTTATCCCAGTTTTTCACCACTGCTTGAATACCATCAAGAGCGGAAGCTTTTTAGTATGTTGGAGCCATGATGGGACTGCCTGCTTAACATCACAAATTTCGGCCTTCCAAAACTACTATGATAGCACAAACATGCGTAAAAGCTTGGAACGAGGTCAGGACTGTATGGTGAAATATGGAAATGAGGATAAAATTTAAATGTTTTTCTGTGACTAAAAGTCTTATCAACGTACTGTGTTTGAAGTCTTCTGTAAATGTCAATAAGTTTTACACCTTTATTAACAAGAAATTTAACAAGTTCCAGTTGACTTACAGTGCATGCCCTCACATTTAATATATATAATATATATAATTATAATATAATAAGATGGATAATACTTATAAATACATAGAACAGAATAAGGATATCATAATTTGTGGGAGCACAGTGGCTAAGTTGTTAGCACAGTCGCCTTGCATCTCCAGAGCCCGTGTTTAAATCCACCCTCTGGGTTTGTTTACACGATATTCCAAAATTGCCTGTAGTGTGTGAATGTTGACCTGAAGTCCTACCATGGTTGTAAAATTGGAATACATACACTAATAATCACCATTGGCCTCCACTATCCCTAGTTGGACTACCGAGATTTGTAGATGAATGGATGGATTATAATTTGTACAAGACATATACTGTACTGTAAATATAAAAGCTTAAATTACCAGCACAATGTCTAAAAACTGTCTGTGTGCTCTTTGTTTCTTTCTTTCTGTCTTTCCTATTTTTTATACAGATAACCCAGTCCTAACCAGCAAAGTTGTAGTCACAATTCATGTTTTAGATGTTAATGAGTTTCCTCCAGAGTTGGCTATACCTTATGAGACCTATGTGTGTGAAGGTGCAAAAGTGGGACAGGTGAGTGTGTAGCAACACACACACACACACACACACACACACACACACTGCATTGCCAAAGAAGTCACCGCCTGGATTTAAATAAGCTAATCGTTAAATGCCTTTTATTGGATAATTACTGCACAGTGACTAATATGCTTCAGCTGGCAACAAATTATTTAACCCTAACTGGTGCAATGAGTAGCTTCTCCTTTCTTAAGCGACTTTTTTCAGAAGCCATATCCTGTGGTCATGGCAACGATGTTACTCTATTTTAGAAGGGGCAAATTATGTCCTGCATCAAGCAAAGAAAATAACTTATTGTTAAAAAAAGGAGATTGCTAAAACTATTAAAATCAAGTTAAGAACTGTAAAACACATTATTAAAACTGTAAGAAAAGTGATTAGCCATCATCTTTAAGAAAGAAATGTGGTTGAACAAAACATCTTTAATAGGCTGTATGTAATTAATAGAAAATCACTTAAAGGCTTAAAATCAATCCATAAAAAATCTATTCATTTGTTTAATAGTTAAAGTAAGAGCAAGTTCATACAAACAATGCAATGGGAATACAAGGGATTGGGTGCAAAACAGCTGTGTAGCCCTAAGATCACCACATGTCATTAAGGCTAATTGGACAAAATTATTTACCAAAATAATATGCTAAGAAGCATAAAGAATGGACTGTGGAACATTAAAAAAAGGTCATGTGATCTTATAAGATTCCCTCATCATAAATATATAATCTTAAATAAATGCTGTGACATTGCGTAATCTTATTAAAATTGTGGCAATCTAGGCAAAAGGCAGTCCAATGAAATATCTGAATTTCTACCTTTTTTGTCCAGGTTTTTGTGTGCATGTGTAGAAAGACCAAAACTTAACTCAGCAACAGAGGAGAGGTTCATTTAGAATTAACATCCTCAGAAATTACCAATTAAAATCACCTTAGATTAGAGACGTTATTAAGGCTTTACAGAGCAAGACAAAGTAGCAGACACATCTTAATATCAACTGCTCAAAGTGCTTATTGCATATTTTGGATATCTTCAGCATTGTTTAAAAAAAGTAAAATCAAATAAAAATCAGTAAAGATCATGGAGAATGTTATATACAGTGAAACTTTGGATTGCGAGTAACATGGTTTGCGAGTATTCCGCAAGATGAGCAAAGATTTTCAATAAATTTTGATTTGAAAAACGAGCGACGCTTCTTGTTTCGACGCAGAGCGTCACGTGATCACAACTGAGCCAACAGTTTTTCTTTCTCTTGCGCTGCGGAATTGTGGGTAATCATCTCCCCTGCCGGGTCTTAGTGCGCGTCTCTTACTGGTATAATCAACATCCGTGCACACTGTTTACTATAACACTGTAACCACGTGTGTGTAAAACATATTTTATTTTGTGTTTACAGCGTGTGTATACTGTTTCTTATTACACACATGTTTGCGCGTGTAAAGCAAAAGAAAGTCTCATTGGAAGGTTAAAAATCCATTTTCTTCCTTAGCCTGTGCGCGCGCATAATTTGACACCGTGATAGTTCACTCTCTCTCTCTCTCTCTCTCGCCTTTAGCGTACGTGTGTGTGTGTGTGTACTGTACACATACTGTAACGAGAGGCCCAAACACACACACACACACACACACACACACACACACAGGGCCTGTGCATAAACGAAAACACTTATCTGTCGGGATTTATTTGAACTTTTTTTCATTAGAAGGTTAAAAATCCATTTTCTTTCTCAGCCTGTTGTTGTATGTGCGTGCGTGTAATTCGACCCCGTGCCGGTTCACACACTTTTTTTCTTTCTCTCTCTATCTCTCACCTTTAGGGTGTGTGTGTTTGTGAACCGGCACGGTCATAAATTACGAGTGCGCACACACATAACAACAGACCCCAAAACACACACACACGCACAAACACAGCTTTAAACAGAGAAAAGAGAGCACGCCAAGGTGTTGTGAGAACCATTGTGGACTTATGTGCCATTTAAAATGATTTATGACACATGTCACACACCACTGCATTTATTAAAATTTCAGGGCTGTTGTGGCCACATGTAGGTGTCTGTGTTTGTGTCACATCTGTATTTGAACATGTAGCTTCATGCCAGGTATTATTGTAAATCTGTGTTCATTTGTGCCACTAACAAGTAAAGCAATTGTAAAGAAAAAACAGATTCATCTAATCAGACATTTTGCAAAAGCTGTAATGATGAACTACCTGGCAGCGATCGTGTGGTAGAGCAGCATGGGCTAATGGATGTTTATGATGGGCTGGTCACGTGTGGCTAAGTTATGCATTAGCTCAGACCTAATTGCTTGTTCAACATGCACATTCAGTCTTCACATGCAGCAGGTAATGTAAACTGCAGCAAGATGGTGCTGGAATATGGCATTATATTCCTGCCACAATTCTGAGCGCATGGTTTGACATTTTGAGAGCAGACAAAGCATTCTACGCGCGTGCAACGTCTCCACTGCGCGCTCAACAGTTCGATTCTGCGCATGCAGTTCCTCCCCGCAGCTCTCTCAATATGTGTTTTCCGCGCACGCGCGACTTCTCGATTCTGTGCGAGCTCGACTCTGCCTGCACGCGCGTGCAACATTTATTTTCTGTGCGTGCTCGACTCTGCCTGTATGCTCCCTCAACTTTGTCCAGCGTTACAAAACTGCCACAAAACCAGCCAATCACAGACATCCACACACTACTTCTGATCGGCTGTTCCTTCACTATCAGCTGGCAATATCGACCGCATAAAGCATACTATAATTTATGTTGTGCTTTTAAAATGGTCATTGTCTCAAAGCAGCTTTACACAATCAAAAGAAAATAATAAGAAATTAAAATTATATTATTATATATCATTATATACAAATGAAAATAAATTATATAAGGGAAGCAATGTAAATAATTTTGCATTTGCATTTATTTATAAATATTATAAACAAATTATAGTATTTATTTTTATTTAATTAAGTATTACTATATACCAGTTTCATTTGTCCATTGTGTGTTTTTATTTACTTATCTGTAACACTTGGATTTAATTAAACCACTAGTTACTTTGCTACGGGGTCGAGAATCAAAATACGGGTTTTCAAACAACACTTCCGGTATTGCGCAATCAAGACAGGACAAGTAAAGACGCCACACAATAACAACATAGAAAAACATAGACGCCCCCCATTCCCCCCCCCCCCCCAAGCCTCCGGCGTCTGAGGAGAACGTCCGTAAAAGCGCTTCAGATTAACCACGTTCACTATATCAGTTTTTTGTGGATTGCCCCAAGATACAGTGTAGTTAATTGGTCCCTTTTTGTTTTTTATTTCTGCTGGTCCCTCCCACTTGGGCGCTAGCTTGGCAGAAAATCTTTTCGCTGCGGAGGAGAGTGGGTGAGTTTTTATCCAAACTAGATCTCCCGGTTGAAAGTGCGCATCTTTTCTCCGGGCATTGTAGTATCTAGCTTGTTTGGACTGTTGTTGTTTTACTCTTTGTCTCACCTCCTCCATGATAAGTTGTTGTCTGTCCAGTAGTGAGTAGGCGGTGTGATCAGGTGTTGGAGGGTGATTCATGAGCCTTTCGAGTGGCCCTTTTAGTTGCCGACCCAGTGTCAGTTCTGCAGGTGTCTTTCCCGTAGTTTCCTGTTGGGCTGTATTGATGGCGAATCTGAGCTCTGGTAACCATTGGTCCCAGTTTTGGTGATGGTCCCTGTAAGGATTTCTTGAATTTTGGTAGACCCCCTTTGGTCTACTCAGTGCTCCGCCTGTATTCTGCTGTCCCGCCTGAGCTCAGGGAACCCCTCAATGAAGCACACAAGTCAGTGTTCAGTGAGACGTTCAAAGTTTATTGTGGGAGACAGGAGTATATATACGCACACACACAAAGAACCAAAGAAAAGGTGGATGTGGGAATGTTTACATCCAGTCTGGAATGCTTTTAAAAGATAAGGTAAGGAAGAACATAAATTTAGGAGTAGCTCTGCATTTACGAGCGTTCAACAGTTTTACGACCTTTAACATAAACTTCCATAGGATGTGTTTTTTGAAAGCACAGCTTGTGTCGTGGTAAAAGAAAAGACAATCTGTTCTCACGAACACAGAATATCATGAAACACACTAAGAATTAAATATTTCCTACAATTCCCCCCTTTTATTCATAAGAAACATCGTTGAATAAAACTCAGAGCTTTTAAGAAGTCGCTGGCGGACAATAGGCCATCGGACGCGGCGCAGGAACATACCCTGAAACATACTCATACAAAGAATTTTGCACACAGCGAAAAATACACAGAAACATGACAGGTTGAGTGCAAACTCGTGTGTGTCAAAAACCCTGTTCACAATGTCAAACTCATAAATAACTACTAGTGGTGAACTATTGCCTTTCTTGACGCTACAGTGCTCAGAGTGCGGGCACGCCCAATCTGCACTCGTCCCACCTCACGAGGCGCTAAGACACCACCAGGAATGGTACACTAATAGCAAAAGTAAAGAGTCGACCCGTGGCAATCCAAGGCGATCCCTCTGTGTCACGTGACTCCATCAAGGTCATGTCATGGGTTGGACATCACTGCAGCACGTCTTTAGTCTAGGAAACAAAAATCACAGAGACAGAAAGATAATAATACACACGCATTTATTCATCTTTTGGTCTCACGCCGACAGGACATCTCTTTAGCCTAGTAGCATGGATCCACTGTGGAAAAAGATCAGTTAGGATAGCAATACGAGTAATTGCGATTATTTCTGCTGGTCCGTCATATTTACAATCTCCCAGTTTTCTGGGGGTCAAAGATTTTACCAGAACAGTATCTCCCACATTAAGAGGATGTGTGGGTTTTGTTGAGGGTATTAAAGTCACATCAGCAATTTGTTCATAATGTTTAGTTAGAGTATCTATTAGAGCAGCAGAATATTCAGCAATATGTACATCAAGATCAGTTGTTCCTATCGCGGGTTTACCTTTCCTCCATGGCACGGGAAAGGGTCTGCCAAATATAATTTCATATGGGGACATGTGCACGTCTTTTGATGGTGTCATTCTTATTTCAGCCAGAACAGCAGGTAACAGATCAACCCAGTTTTTACTCCCCATGGTTTGCATTGCTTTAGTCAATTTTTCTTTCTAGTGTCCTATTTGTTCTTTCTACTATACCTGATCACTGTGGATGATAAGGAATGTGAAAATGCCAGGACAGTGAAAGATATTTACACAAATTCTGTGTTACCTGTGATGTAAAAGGTGTTCCTTTATCTGAGTCAATAGCATAAAGCACACCATAACGAGATATTATTTCTTTCACTAGGACTCCACCTTTGCATTCTCTCGAGCACACGGAAAAGCTTCCACCCACCTAGAAAACTTGTCTACCAAAACCAGAAGATATTTAAACGTATTCTGAGCACACACCAAGCATCTAGATATTAATGAATCAATTGTTCCAAGCATGTTAGCTATGTAAAAGAGTTCTTTCATATCTTCCTTAACCCCCCTTCGCGCGCGATGTGTAACACCATAGAACTTACGCACGAGAAACGGACGACAATGAGATGGCAGGCACAAACGACCATCAGCACAATACCATAAACTATCAGAAGCAACGTAGGCACCTTGAGCTTGCCAAAAAGAGGAATCATTCTGAAGCTTGTAAAGAAAATAAATCTACATCAGGAATCAAAGAGCTAGCAAGAAAGGATGTATTGATCAAATCAGAACCAGAGTCAGGAAAAAAAATCTCTTTTCAGGCTGCTTCTTTAACAACACTATAAGCTAGCGTATTACCTTGGACGTCCATAGATTCACCAGTTGTTGATGTAGAAGACATATCAGGACGTATACTAGTGGAGTGAACAATCTCTAAGCAGCAGTTATGATCTCTTTCTACTAGCCTGTCATCCTGTGCATTGATCAAGCGTGCCAGAGCATATCTGAGGGTGTCAAAAGAAGAGGTGGATTTTATCTCTAAGTTACTTGTAGGACAAAGGATAATCTCATACCCAGATCCAAGCCTTCATATGTTGTGTTTGAAGGTTCTGTAGCACTTGTTTAACCTGATATAAAGAATACAAAATTAAAGGACGAGAGAGATCAATCTTCTCAGCATCTTGTACCATCACCCCACAGGTGGCCACAGCCCTGAGACAGGCAGGCAAATCTTGTGCCACAGCATCTAAAGTTTTAGATAAGAAAGCACATGGTCTCACTCCCCCCCATGTTCCTGTGCCAATACAGCAATAGCGGTGCCCCGTGCTCACAGACCTTTAGATGGAACGGTTTTTGATAGTTAGGCAGGCCCAGCGCTGGAGCAAAACATAGGGCCTTTTCCAGTTCAGCAGTCAATGTCAGAGGCTGTTGGAGCGGATCGTTGTGTGAGATGACTCTCCTGATGCATTTATCGTAGAATGAGCAGTCAGGAATCCACCGACGACAGTAGTTGACCAGTCCCGGAAAACCCATGAAAGCATGTTTAGTGCTCGGACGTTTAGTGTCGATGATAAGCTGAATTCGTTCCTTTAAGAGCCTTCTTTGACCTTGGGAGAGTTCAAAGCCCAGGTATTTTACAATGTCTCTGCAAAACTGTAATTTAGTCTTAGATACCTTGAAACCCTTCTTTGCCAGGTGTTTCAGGAGACAAGTGGTGGCTTCTTCGCAGCGGCGGACACCAGTAAAACATCTGCGTGCAATAGGACAACAGAATCAGTGGGGAGAGTTAGATCACCAAGTACATCTCTTACTACAGCCGAAAAAACATTTGGGTAGTCAATTAACCCTGCAGAAGACGAGACCAGGTGAACTGACGCCCCCTGTGGGTGAAGGCGAACAATGGCTGTGTCTGCCCTTCTACAGGAACACTGAAGAAGGCAGAACAAAGGTTAATAACAGAAAAATGCAAATGATGACAAGGTCTAGAGAAAACAATGGACAGCACATCAGGCACAACAGGTGCAACAGGGATAATTATGCCATTTATTTTTCTCAGATCTTTTGTAAATCTCCACATACCATCAGGTTTCAGTACTGGATTAACAGGTGTGTTATAAGAACTTACACATGGTTTAACAACACCCTGCTTGAGCAGTGAGCTTAAAATTTTATCTATTCCTGAGGTGACTCGAAAATACGAAGTAACATCGCGGGGCTGGAACTCTGAGGGCATCCCTATGCATCATATGCTCCTACCTGCATCCCTGACAAGGGATTGGGTCTATATTGCTGTTGTTTTTGCACTCTCTACGGCGGCTGCTGGGATGGATTAGGAGAAAACACCTCATTAGCATCATGCCACTGACCATCATTCAATCGATTATACATATTTTGTCCACTACGTTCCTCATCTCAGGCCTTCATGCGACATTCACAAGCCCAATGACCTTATTTATGACAGTAATAAAAATTACCAGACCTACGGGGTGTACTCTGACCCTGCAGACCTCCTCTACCTCTATATCCTCCACTCTCCACAGACAAACATGTTTATTTTCTAAAATACCATCTCCTTTCTTTGTTCTCACACGCTCACCTAATTTTTTTAATATACATTGTAGAACCATCTGACAATTGAAACTTTAAAATTTTCATGATTTCTGGTCGACAATTAGTCAAGAAGGTGGTAAGGAAAAGTGAGTTAGGGTTTGCTTCAGGCAGGGGCATACCATCCAAAAGCGTCCAGGTCTCTCAATACCTCTCAAGAAACTTTTTCTTTTCTTGTCTACAATTAGTTACCTGTAACAGATCTTGACTAGCTTGCTGACATGCAAGAAGATAAGTAGTTAGCTCATCTTTTAAGAGTTTCATAGCCTCACTAGAATTACCTCAAAGAAAGTCAGATTTCTTCTTTTTCCACTACAGCCAATTTGTCTATTTTAGAGTCTAAGCATTTTACCGTTTTTATCAAATCAGCCTCATCGTACCCATCTCCCACAACCGATTGCAAAATAAAGCGATAATCCGCACCCACGAGCTGACAGTGCCTAGAAGCCTTTATCAGCATATCAACAAAATTCAAAGCTTTGTTGGGAGAAGAGAGCATCTTAATAATGTCCTTCAGCGTGCTTACGGATGGTGGAAGGATTTTTTGGACCCTTTGGTCCCATAGAGAAAACAAACGCAGTGCTTTCTTGTCGAGGTTTGGGGCGAGACCTCTCATCCGGACCTTCATCGTCCGAATTATCATCATCCTCACCATCAGTATCCTCGGGATCATCCGATAGAGGGCTGTCAGAAGTTCATCCTGACACCTTCTTGGGAGTCTTTCCCTTTCCTGAGGCACACACTTCCGACGAAGGTGAGCACGGTTTTGTGGGTACGGGGAGACAGGCACAGATGAGCAACTCACAAAAGGATTTCACATAAATAGTTGTGGTCTTATTACCCATTTTATAAATGTGAATTAACCCGCGACAGAAACAACCAATATCTTTAACAAACAACACACAAAGACAAGTAGCAGGCAACAGAATACAGCTTCCACACTTATGCTTCAGTTCAAGGAACCTTTCAGAAGCGAGCGCGCGCTAAACAGGCGTAAAAGCCCCAAGACAATCCTCCCCCGTACTGTATATGGTCCAGATACCAAAAACCCAGGGAGTGTGCTTGCTCTATGCTTATAGAGAAAAATTTTTAAAGCCGCACTCACCTGATTAGAGGTATCCCGGACGAGCCCCCAAATTGTAAGGATTTCTTGAATTTTGGTAGACCCCCTTTGGTCTACTCAGTGCTCCGCCTGTATTCTGCTGTCCCGCCTGAGCTCAGGGAACCCCTCAATGAAGCACACAAGTCAGTGTTCAGTGAGACGTTCAAAGTTTATTGTGGGAGACAGGAGTATATATACGCACACACACAAAGAACCAAAGAAAAGGTGGATGTGGGAATGTTTACATCCAGTCTGGAATGCTTTTAAAAGATAAGGTAAGGAAGAACATAAATTTAGGAGTAGCTCTGCATTTACGAGCGTTCAACAGTTTTACGACCTTTAACATAAACTTCCATAGGATGTGTTTTTTGAAAGCACAGCTTGTGTCGTGGTAAAAGAAAAGACAATCTGTTCTCACGAACACAGAATATCATGAAACACACTAAGAATTAAATATTTCCTACAGTCCCCGACGTATGAAGCGATCATTGTCTTCAGAGTTCGGTTAACTCGTTCCGTCAGGTTCGTTTGTGGGTGGTAGCTCGTAGTTAGCTTTTGGACGCTCCCCCAGGTTTGGCTGAGGTGTGCCAGTAGCTGAGACGTAAACTGGGGACCTCGATCGGAAACTAGATATTTGGGGACCCCCCATCTAGTAAAGATCTCCTCTCTTAGCACCTTCACCAGTTTTGGCGTCTTTACATCCCTGAGGGGAAACATCTCCACCCATTTGGTGAAATAATCTACCACAACTAAAAGATATTCATTTTGCCTTTTACTTCGGGGAAAAGGACCCATGATGTCCAATCCCACGGTGTGTCCAGGCTCCAGAACCTCCGTGCTCTGTAGTAGCCCACTAGGTCTAGTGTTTTCCGTTTTATACTGTTGACACACGCTGCAAGTTCTCACATAGTGCCAGACGTCTTTCCGCACCGTGGGCCACCATGCCACATTTAGTAACCTCAGCAGGGTTTTTAGTTGCCCCAGGTGTCCTCCCAAGGGATTGTCATGATAGTAGTGTAAAAAGTTTTTTATTAATGACTGGGGGACAACTAGTTGAAATTTTTCTCGGTGTCTTACCGGTACCCGGCGATATAACGCCCCTTGGTGATGTTCGAAAGAGACCCTCTGCTCTCTTGTGCTTCGTGGCTGGTCTTTCGAGAGCAGCTTCGTGATGGTGGGGTCCTCATGTTGGGCTTGAGTTATCTCGCACAGGTCGTTTGGTAAGTCGGATGAACATTTAGAGGTTGTGATGGCGAGACATGGAGCGGTGCCCACTTTTAACGGCGGGGGCGCCCGGGATAGCGCATCTGGTCCCAGATTTAAGCAGCCTTTTCTATGATGTACTGTAAAAACGAACTGTTGTAGGCGTAACGTCCATCGGGTGAGACGAGAGCTGGTTTTCGGGCAGTTGAAGGCCCATGACAGGGCGGCATGGTCGGTAAAGACCTCGAAAGCGCGACCTTCTAGATAGTGCCTCCATTTTTCTACAGCCCAGACCACGGCCAAACACTCCTTTTCTGACGTGGAGTAATTCTGCTCAGCTCCTCTCAACATTCGTGAGGCGTAAGCTACTGCTCGTTCTCCTTCTGCTGAAGTTTGGGTGAGGATGGCTCCCAGGCCCACTTCGCTGGCGTCGGTGTGCAATTGGAATGGCAGATTTAGGTTCAGTTGTATTAGTACTGGTGGGTTTTGAAGTGCGTGTTTGATGACATCCATGCTGTTCTGGCATTCTTCGGTCCACTCCCATTTTACTCCCTTCCTTTTTAAATTATTTAATGGAGCTGTTATGTCTGCAAAGTGGGGAATGAACTTGTGATACCAGCCCGCGAGACCCAGAAAACGTTGAAGAGATTTTAAGTCTTCAGAAGGAGGATATTCTGCCACCGCCTTTGTTTTCTCCGGGTCTAGCTGCACACCTTCTTCAGAGATGACATGACCAAGGAACTTCAGCCGCCTTTTGAAGAAATGACACTTCTTCATGTTGAGGGAGAGATTGGCTTGGGTGAGTCTGGAAAATACTGCGTTGAGATGCATTCTATGTTGTTCTAGTGATTGTGAGTAGATAATGATGTCATCTATATAGACAAAGCAATATTTTCCTCTTAGATCCGCCAAAACTTTCTCCATCAGTCGTTGGAACGTTGCAGCTGCGTTTCTGAGTCCGTAGGGCATGGACCGGAATTGAAACAGACCTTTGGTAGTGATGAAGGCGGTCTTCTCACAGCTGTCTCTCTCCATCTCCACCTGCCAGTAACCGGATTGCAGATCCAATGTTGAGAACCAGGAGCCGCATCCAGTGATTCAATGATGTCGTGTATTAAAGGCATTGGATATGCATCAGGTTTGGTTTTGCTGTTCAATTTTCTAAAATCTACACAGAAAGTCCCATCGGGTTTAGGTACTAAAACAACAGGTGACGACCATGACGAACATGAAGGTTTGATGATGTTGTCCTTCAGCATCTGGTCGACTTGATCTTCTATAATTTTTTTCTTTAAGGGTGATACTCGGTACGCTCTGGATCTAAATGGGGTGTCGTCAGATAAAGGGATTCTGTGTCTCTCTAATGCTGTTTTGCCCAAGATGTTGGAGGTGGTGCGGGGCCAAGCGGCCATTAGTTTCAGCAGCTCCTCTTCATTGTCGGTGTCCCAGGATGTCACACTTTTTGTGTTTTCCTCCGCACATAGGAGATCATCAGTAGTCACAGGTAAGGCTAGATACAGGTTAGCTGTAGCCGGGAGATGAGTGTGTCTCCTTTGAGCAGACTTAGATGGCGCAGAGTGGGGTTGGGACATTATAAAGGGATGATAAGTGACTCCCTCCTCTGTTTTCAGCCCGTACTCCCCGCGTGCGACGTCCAAGGTGGCTCCTGTGGCTTTTAAGAAGTCCAGCCCCACGATCAGAGGGAAAGCCAGGTGAGAGTTGCTCATGACATATGTGTCCAGCTCCCACTCGATAGTGTGCCAGATGTAATGAAGCCTTCTCTGGGTTTGCGCCTGGTGTGTTTTCCCATCAGCCATAACAAACTTCTGAGGAGAAGGAACATCACACCTGACTTCCTGTTCGCAGAGCTACCTCCATAGATGTTCCCTCATCAGCGTGTAGGAGCTTCCTGTATGGACCACAGCATTCACCTTCCTTCCTTGCACTGTTACTGGAACCAGGAGAAGCGAAGGAGTTGCCAGAGGTTGAGCAATGGAGAGTCCCGCTGCGTGCTTTGAAAGAACTCGCTCACCTGCCTTCTTATGACTCTTTTCCTTGTTGTGCTGGGAGTCCACCTTCTGCCAATAGTCTTTGGAGCTCTTGCAGTCTTTTTCCACCCTAGAACCTATCTTCACAAGCTGTTCCACGGTGTTCACTGTTCCTCTCAGACATCCTGCCACTCTTGGGTTGATGTTATTCAGGATTCGCCCCACTAGTTCTTCCTCGGAGATATCAGGCTTCCACTTCATACAGAGGGCGCGGTAGTCATAGGCGAAGTCTCTAAGGCGTTGACTGGGCTGCTGTACCAGAGACCTTAAGTTTTCTTCCACTTCTGTGAGGTAGTCATCCGGTAAGAAAGCCGCCATAAATGCCTGTTTAAAAGACTTCCAGTCCTTCACCTTGCCTTTCTCTGCCTTCCACCAGCTCAGAGCAGGTCCTCGTAGCACCGTGCTGAGGGTTCCTAACAGTTCTGGGCTGGGCAGTGGTCTGATCTCCAGATAGTTTTCACACTGTTCGATGAAGTTAAGAACATCCGCTGTCTCTGAAGCGTCGCCAAAGGCTGGAAACTCCAGGCGGATGGGTGGTCGGCCATAAAAGGAAGAAGAAGAGGGTGAAACTGAGGAGGTAAGCTGAGCAGAAGCGTGTGGTTGGACACAAGGAGGAATGTCGTATGTTTCATGACTGCTTATGTGCTTTACCTTTGCCGTAGATGCTGTGATCGCCGTGCTGGGAGAATGTAGAACAGGAGATTGGGGAGATGCAGGGGTGTAGGCCTTTAACCTTTGGATGGTGGGCGTACTTGTGAGCCGTAGTTTTTTCATCTGGTTTTCCCAGATTACGTCATGTCTCAGAAAACAGTCAGTGACAGCTCTTTCCAGTTTATCCAGGGCCTTTTGGCAGTAGCGCTCCAGCCCTTCTAAGCTAGCGTCCACTGCGTCCCGAAAACTGGTTTCCCTGTTCAAACTGCTGTTTACGGATTGTCTAAAATCCTGCTCCAACGTGTTCACTTTGTCAGTAAGCGCCCCCATATCCTCCTTGCATTGATTCAGTTCAGTTTGCAACGTATTCACAACATTAATATCAGACACAACATCATCATCATCATTATCATCATGTCTGTCAGATATATATAGTGAACTAATCAATGAGGTTATTTCAGCTGTAGGGTTACGGCGTGTAACAAATGCATCATCTACATCCTCCAGCACATTATTAGCTACAGCAAGGTCGGCCTGCACGGCAGCATTAGCATTAGCAATGTTAGCATCCATTTTGTTCTGCCAAGACACACAAAACCGGAAAATACCCGAAAATACCGATTCCCCGTACGTACGGGCCACCACTATGTAACACTTGGATTTAATTAAACCACTAGTTACTTTGCTACAGGGTCGAGAATCAAAATACGGGTTTTCAAACAACACTTCCGGTATTGCGCAATCAAGACAGGACAAGTAAAGACGCCACACAATAACTATGTATAAACCAAACCAAAGTGTATTAAACCAAACAAACCAACAAACAAACAAGGTGCACCAAAACCAATATATACAAAATATATACAAATATAAACAATGTGTGAGATGTATGCGGGTGTGTGAGTGCGTGTATGATTGTCCAGAGTTAATGATATTGCAGTGTGTGAAATGATGCACGGGAGAGATTGGCTCGGC
Organism: Clarias gariepinus; assembly: GCF_024256425.1. NCBI lineage: Eukaryota > Metazoa > Chordata > Actinopteri > Siluriformes > Clariidae > Clarias > Clarias gariepinus. Next base: position 20,379,200 of record NC_071113.1, on the reverse strand, counting down.
CTCACCGAGCCAATCTCTCCCGTGCATCATATTGTTATGGTATTGATGACAAATCCGGGAGCTCGAGCAACGGAACGAGAGGTGAATTGTTAGTGTCTATGAGGAATAATCCGACCGGGGAAAAGTACTCCTTTAGAACCATCCAACAAACTCTCTCTCAGAAGAAACAGCGCGCTAGGTAAATCTCTCCGTGCCGAGCCACTTGCCGGTTCCGGCTTTATACCGGCACACGTGACCCGACGCCGCTTCCGGGTTCTCTCGCGCTGCGATCGCGCATGCTCGCGAGAGCTTACCCTGTGACCAACACTGTCAATGGGGACAAATAAAACCAGATCGGGCAATTTTACGAGCACAGGTGAGCAGCATTAGCTCCTTAATCCATTTCCCTGTTAGTTAAAATGCCCTTTTATGTGGCTGCGCTACATATCTAATTATTCATATAGCTCATTGTTAGACTACATCGACTAAAAATCTAATCGGACAACTCGGTCGCTTTACTTATAAACCTTTATTTACAATGCTTCCGTTAAGCGGTCGATAGTAGTGCCACTTGATTGGAGGAGAAACAGCCAATCAGAAGTAGTGTGTGGAAGTCTGTGATTGGCTGGTTTTGTGACAGTTTTGTAACGCTGGTCAAAGTTGAGCGAGCGTACAGAACACGTTGAGCGAGGAGGGGAGGAACTGCACGTGCAGAATCGTGCTGTTGAGCGCGCGCGTAGAATGCTTTGTCTGCTCTCAAAATGTCAAACCACACGCTCAGAATTGTGGCAGGAATATAACGCCATAGACCTCAGCTTCCTAAGTAGTAGACTGTATGTACAGTAACAAAAATCATTCATTGTGAATGACTAAATCTTTTTTTTTTTTTTTAAATGTTACCAAGATTTAGAACTTATCTAAAGATTTTATCACATTTAAGGTCAAATTTATAAATAAAAATCATAAAGTAATTGTTTACAAACTTTCTAGTGGCGTTGTATGACTTTTGGCTGCTATAACATTGTTTACCTTTATCTTATGTAATTGTCACCACAGTAAAAACAAAAAACGAAAAAAGTGTTTGCTTCTGCTAAAATACTTTTTGACAGAATTTTGGTAATACCCTACAGCAATGGTTCTCAAAGTGTGGGGCGCGCCCCACTAGTGGGGAATACAGACATGACAGGTGGGGAGCAATGAACCGGAGGGAATTAGTGGTAAATAATAGGAAAGTACCTATTCTAATTCATGCTTTTCTTTATTGACAATAAAGATCGGACACTCGAAACTAAACAATCACACGCAAAGAAATAGATCATTAATACAAGTAAATTAAAATAACATCAGAGAAATGTGGAACCATAGTGCAACAATAACGGTTTAACATCGGCATGTTAATTGCAGAGGAACAATATATAAGGAAACATTCGGTATTATATATGTAATTTTATTTATTCCAATGTGTATGCTGATGTTTCTGTATTTTTGTTAAACATTAACAAATTAACATTAACATTGAGACAAAAATATACGTGGGTATCTTATTTGCGGGTTTATTTACGCGGCTATTGAATTCGGTAGAATATAAAACTAACTTTACTGCAGACACAAACAGGTGTTATGCGCTAAAATGCCCCCCTGCCACGGATTGCCCCCCTACGTAATATCTATCAAATATTATATTAGGATATTCAAAGGTTTATTATTATCATCAAATATATTATTACTATTATAATTAACCATAGACACATGACAGCCGTCGAGACGATTAATACAAATCCCCAAAAAATTTTTCTTTTGCAGGGGTTTGTCAATGTACAAATAAATTATTTATCACAAATTACACTAAATAAATATTGTTTGTGGTGAAAAATTATAGAAAATGATTTTTATTATAAAATAAGCAATATAAAAATATACATGTATATGAAAAAAATATATAATTTATATGTTTTTTTCCCCTATACAACATTTTTTTATATTGCTTATTTTATAATTAAATTCATTTGTTATAATTTGTAATATGTAAACCATAAACCTATGAATTTATGTTCCAATATATTATTTGAAAGAGATTATGTAGGGGGAGCAATCCGTGGCAGTGGGGGCATTTTAAAGCATAACACCACCTGGTCAGTAGCGTACTGTATGTAGTGAGCATAATAATGTCAATGAATACATTTGTTACATGGACCTTAAAAAAGCAGGTGATTCAACACTATCAGCCTAATCAACCAAACTTGTGTTTTGTGTCCTAAACCGCTGGCAGCAGACAGCACGAGACCCAACAAAGTAGGAAGACACGTAGAGACAACACACCCCAGTCACGTTAATAAGCCTTTCGACTTCTTTGAAAGAAAGCTCTAGATAAGTGACAAAGTAAGCCTGTTATAACAATTGCACGTGTATTTTATCTGTCTTGAACTTGGTGTTATTTGATCTTATCGGTTTAGAAATTGATATTTCAATAAATAGTACACTTGGCCATTTTCGTTATCATTTTGTTGACAAGTGGGGCTTGAAAATTCGTCCACCCTTTTAAGTGGGGAATGACAGAAAATGTTTGAGAACCACTGCCCTAAAGTAATTTCTCAGTAAATTCTGAGAAATGAATATCAACACAGTGGCTGATCTATGTCCATCAAACTCTTTTATTTTTATCCATAGGTGATTCAGATCTTCAGTGCAAAAGATGAGGATATTCCTATGACAGAGCACACTTTCTCCTTCAGATCACCACAGGAAAAGATCAAGATCAAGAACTTTACCATCAAAGATTTTGGAAGTAAGCTTTATTATTATAATTTTTTTTTTACGCACAATCAATGCTGATTCTATCCTAATGAGTTGTCTACTGATATTCATATTAAAAACAGTATGTGCATGAATACATGTACGTAACCTTGACCTTCTGTCAAACCCAGCAGTGGATAGTTCTCGAACACCAAGGTCATCTTAATTATGTAGCAACCTGCTAGCTGTTACAGCCAGTTAAAAATTATAGTTGTTCATTCCTACAGGTGTTGAGGTAGAAATAACAGAGTGAGTGATTCTGTGTTTCAGCTGCACAAAATAAAAGAAAAATCAACTTAGCACAGATTGGCTTTTTATTATTTTTTTTAAAGATTAAATAGACAACCCAATCAAAATTGCAGTTGGTTGGTATGTTACCAGTCACTAAACATTGATTTCATAGTGCAAAAACACCCCGCTTCTAACTGACATAGATTTTAGTGACACATTACATTATATGTATTAGCAGTAAAAAACACATGTACCATATTTTATGAGAATAAAATGATTAACTGAAATATTTTAGTAGTTATAATCACTTTAATGTAAAATGGTTATTACTTCTGTCTCAATATTGTTAATGTATAGTAGATGTGCTCCTGACAGTTTATCCCCTATTAATGTAGATGATAATACTGCTCAGTCTCAAAGTTTTCGTTTTTATTCTGGTACACCAGGCTTCATTTGACATGCCTGTATAACACCTCAAATGGGTTTGAAGCTTGTTCAGAAACATAAAGCCACATTTTACACAATGCTTTATTAAATTGCTTCTCTAAAACTGTTGTTCAAAAAGCATTTGTTTCACTATCTGATTTATTTATATATTTTTTTACCCAGACAACACTGCAGGCATTATAACCCTGCGTGGTGGCTTTTGGCGGCATATTCAGGAGCTCTACCACCTTCCAGTAGTCGTTAAGGACAGTGGTTACCCAGTACAGAGCAGCACCAGCACCCTGACCATCCGTGTGTGTGGCTGTGATTCTAATGGATCCCTGCTGACCTGCAATGCAGAAGCCATATTCCTCCCTGTGGGTCTCAGCACCGGAGCACTTATAGCAATTCTTCTTTGTATTGTAATACTGCTAGGTAAGTGGACTGCTGACTGCTTTTTTGTGCAACAAAAATACAAAAACAAAACTCAGAACTACACATTTGTGGTATTTTTTTTTTACAACCTTCTTAGGAAGTTGGTACGGCTGCCGATTAATTCTTAGAGCAATATAAAGCATTCTTGTGGGAAAAAAATACTTCTCTATCGTATTCACCTTAAGGTTGCCTTAGGATCTTCCTACAGCCTACATATGTCAATCTTACAAAAAATTTTGTCTTAAGATGGTTGAATGGCACCCATATGTGCAACTTACTTGAATGTCAAGTAGTTAGTAGGATATCTCCTATCTGTTGGCACATTTTGTCATTTTATACAAAGTGGCGGCTATCCACTAAATCATCACACACAAGGTGACTACATGGCTTAGCTCTGTGGTATCCAGAAATGGTAAAGAAATGAGCTGTTATCTCATGAAAACAAGGAATCGTATGACACACATGCAGCTTTTATATGCTCCCCATAAGAACATCACAAACACAGCAAAAATAACATACTGCCATGTTGTAAACACCTCACTTTTGCCTTAACACTAAAAGCGCCGAGCAGCGGTCATTTGACCGCAATAAGGTAAGAAAAAAAAAATACACTAGATCAAATTCCAGGACCCTCCTTTCATGACTTTTCCTAGATCTGTGAGCTTAATCACCCTGTATGCTTACATTTTCAAAATCGCACCAGTAAAAGCCAGTATAAAGCTATTTTGCTCTTATTTACGTGAAATTGCTGACAGCTGCGCGCCGGTCATGCCGTTTCCTGCCTTTTCCAACCTGTGATTCTCATTTCTCTCAGCAGATGGCGCAAGGGATTGCACATACTATCTATGCGTCATTCAGTGCGTATATGTAACTATCGTAGGTTTCATTCCAAATATGCAGTTTATAATATACAGTGTATGTATATATATATATATATATATATATATATATATATATACACTGAACAAAAATATAAATGCAATACTTTTGTTTTTGCTCCCATTTTTTATGAGATGAACTCAAAGATCTGAAACATTTTCTACATATACAAAATAACATTTACATTTACATTTACATTTAGGCATTTGGCAGACGCTCTTATCCAGAGCGACTTACAAAAAGTGCTTTAATGTTTACAAAATACATGTAATGTTATTACAAAATTTTTTTATTGTATTGTACAAAATACAATAATGTTTACAAAATAACCATATCTTTCAAATATTGTTTACAAATCTGTCAAAATCTGTGATAGTGAGCACTTCTCCTTTGCCGAGATAATCCATCCCACCTCACAGGTGTGCCATATCAAGATGCTGATTAGACAGCATGATTATTGCATAGGTGTGCCTTAGACTGGCCACCTGTAAAAGGCCACTTTGAAAGGTTCAGTTGAATCACACAGCACAATGCCACAGATGTCGCAAGTTTTGAGGAAGCGTGCAATTGGCATGCTGACAGCAGGAATGTCCACCAGAGCTGTTGCTCGTCAATTGAATGTTCATTTCTCTACCATAAGCCGTCTCCAAAGGTGTTTCAGAGAATTTGGCAGTACATCCAACCAGCCTCACAACCGCAAACGATGTGTAACCACACCAGCCCAGGTCCTCCATATTCAGCATGTTCACCTCCATGATCGTCTGAGACCAGCCACTTGGACAGCTGCTGAAACAATCTGATTGCATAACCAAAGAATTTCTGCACAAACTGTCAGAAACAGTCTTAGGGAAGCCTATCTGCATGCTCATCGTCCTCATTGGGGTCTCGACTTGACTCCAGTTCTTCATCGTAACGGATTTTGACAGATTTGTGAACAATATTCGAGAGATATGGTTATTTTGTTTATGGAGAAAACGTTTCAGATCTTTGAGTTCATCTCATTAAAAATGGGAGCAAAAACAAAAGTGTTGCGTTTATATTTTTGTTCAGTATATATATATATATATATATACACATACTTCCATGAAATATCGACAATTCGCCATTCATTCTGGCGTTGATAATCTGCGATATTTTATAAGGAGATTTAGGGGATTTCGCTTTACTTAATTTTATGACGTTTTAAAAATATTCATTAGTTTGTTCATTCTATTTGAAGCTTCCGTAAAATTATCTCTAAAACAATGTAATGACCCCTCCTGAGAAAATAAACCTTTATTATTGTGTTTGAATAAATCAGATCTACCACAGCAGATAATTAACTATGCTATGTCATAACGGAAGCAAACACCACGATTATGCCTTGTTTCGTTCAGTGTTGCTAGGCAATGGACCATGCGCCTAATCGGTGGAAACGTCGTTCACTTGGCCGCGGTGTATTATAAACCTGCGCAATGTTTTACTGCTTATGCTCACATAAGAATCATGTAATAAAAGCGAGGGAAATGTGGAAGTGATGTGTGGCCACTCAGTGAAAACTAAATCAAAAATTCTGGTAACTACACTAAGTGTAACATCTGCATAGTGACACTAAACAGCTGAACAACTTCACTTTTCCGTTTTTCTTATATTTAGAATTTTTAAAAATGACAAAAAGTATGCGCGCACATGGGCACACACACACGCAAACACACACACACAAACTTTAAAATACATGACCAAGACAACAGTTCTTTATTAAAAAAAAAAAAACAGAATTTATTTGACTAATCTTTGATACATCTTTTGAACTAACATTTCGTTGGAGAACCGGTGTTGCCGAACCACCAGTGGTGGCGGAGCATAAACACTGACCTCCTGGGGGTGCCAACGAGAACACATGTAGGAATTCTACGTGCCCGAAACACCAGTGGTGGCGGAGCATGAACACTGACCTCCTATGGGTGCCAACGAAAACACTTGTAGAAATTCTACGTGCCCCTTTCCGAGGGGGAGGCACCACCACGGTCCTGGGCGAATGAGCCTCAGGAGTTCTTCGTGAAGAAGACTTCTTCGAGTCTTACGAGGGGTGCCCAGCTTATAATACTCTCTTTTTGTGCTTCATGCCTCGCGAGAGCCAGACCTGGTCTGGAATGGGTGGCCGACAGTTCTGATTCTTGAGCACGGCGGGGAAGGAATTTCCAGAAGGCTTGTTTCATATAATTTCATGCAGCCATAGAACGGCTGATAGCATGGGTCGACAGGTCTGTGGCTCGGTGAAGTTCCAAAAACGCCCTATCATCAAGAGCCCCGCCAGTGCTCAAGTCCTTCAGCAGGTCAGCCTGGTAAGCTTGCAAAACCGCCATGGTGTGCAGTGGAGCACCAGCCTGACCAGCCACCTGAAAGCTTTTTCCCCACCAGGGAAGATGACAGTCTACGCGGCTTGCTGGCGAGTGTGGGCTTTTTCAGGGAGGATAATGTCCCAGGAGAGAGATAGCCTGCCAGCGTCTCTTCTATCTGGCGCATCATCATATAACCCCATGCCTTCGCATTAACAATATTCGAATAAATCAAAGTTGATGGCATGAAAAAACACAAAATGAATAAGGCTTATTTCATAAAAGAGTTAACTCGTCATGAAGGTTGCCAAAAAAGGGGGAGAGAGAGAGAGAGAGAGAGAGAGCGTTGCTGAGGATCCGCCCCCCCGGCCACCCGACAGAAACCTGTCGTCTAATTTTGAGCGTTTGGGGAAATCCCGCTTCAGCAGCCAGACGATATGCAATGCTCAAAAGCATGCATTACTTCCATTTTTCATAAGTTAATATGATTCTTTAGGGTCCTAATTAAAAGTTTAAAATATACTTCAATTTAGAATGATCAATGGTTATGTAAAAAAACACTACTTTTACCTGGTAAAAAGTAGCTCTGTACTCAGCAACCTATTTTAGTACATGCTCCTTTAAATGCTAATGACAGTTCTTCAGGGCGTGTCTTCACAACACACGGCCACGGGCATGTAGTCCAGTGCGGGCAACGCTTTGTGGGTAATGCTGTCCAAAGTACGAAAACGCGAAAATGTAAGATAAGCTGGGATATAGAGCCTGAGCCTGTTTTCCTAAGTAGTTTTAGGTTTAATTTAAGTACGGAACCCACCCGAAAGTTTGTAATATCGCCTGACAACGCAGAAATTAAAAGAATGGACATGCATTGACTTGTTTGTCTTTCTCATCACTGCATGGGCATGAATTGATGGGCTGTTACGCTGCCGCGAGCAACAACAACAAAAAAAGCGGAGAAGCGTACTGAGAGAGATACGAACGCGATGTGTTTACTGATGTGTTTACATGACTTCTTAATCATTGACAGACACCGTTATAAACCATCTAGCATTACAAAGGTAAGCATAATATAGTTTTCTGACTACGTACACAGTTTGCAACTAAATCACCTTAATACATTGTTTATTATAAACGTGCGATTAGGAATTATATAAAGACGGATATAAATAAAGAAGACGACATAACCATGTTCTATGAGAGTGTAGGTTAACTTACACTCCGCATTCATCATGATTATTAGAAAAGGCGATCTGCAAAGAGAAATTACACTCACCGAGCCTGGTAAAGATGAAGCAGGAACACGAAGCGTTAGTACAGATCTATTTTTCAGGAGCAGATTCCTAGCAAAACCTGCTTTATATTGACCCTCGTTTATAAAGCAGTCTGGTGAAAAATGATTAGCGCAAACATGAACGCATTTAGGTAGATCGGCGGGGACGTTAGCTTCAAAAACAAAATTCAGCCACTGCGTCCTCAGCGGCTCAGATGCTGGTAGTGAATGACGACTGCTGTATTTGCTATTACACCCAACAACTGTACACCACACTCGCTTAGGCGACATTTTGCATATGATGACGTCACCTGACCAAGGTTATATAAGCCAAAAATTGGCGTGTTTGATACACACATGCTTCACAAACAGCAACACAAAAAGATGTTTCCATAGCGTTTTCACGCTGCATCGAGTGTAGCTTTTGAAAGGGAACATGGCGTTGCTGATTGGTTGGTGTGCTGTTGTTGGGATAACGTCTTTTGGGAAGCCCTTCGGTGAGGCATTGGTTGCCTGTTTATCGATGGCGGCGCCCTGGAACGTCTTCTGAGGGTTTCTTCATTGCAGGACTTTGGAGTTCTGGCACAAAGTCTCATTGAAAATTCTTAAAGAGCGGATGATGCCAGCAGAGGTGGTATTGCGCCCGCAAGAGCGCAAAAGTTTGCGCTCATAAACGTTAGTCGAAATTTGGGTTTTTAATCTAATGGCGCAGGTTTGTCCCACAGCTGTTTGTCCCAATCAAAAATTTTTGTGGGTACAGCCACAGCCACATGGTTCCTCCTTTACATGCATACATTAACCTATGGTTTGGTCTGTCACGTAGAAAGCCATCTCAGTGGAGTTGTAGTAATTAAGGTAAAGTGTATTAACATGAGTCTGGTTCATATGACTTTAAGATAAGATTTTATGCACATCAAAGTTCATTGAATATACAGAGCTTCCATTTGATACAAAACTCCTATGTCTTGCATATCTATTCATACCTTAATCTATAGCAAAGGTTATACATGATAATTACCTTTACCTGTAAAGCAGGGTAAAAATATTTACATAAAGTTATCAAACATTCTATGTGAGTACATGCATAAAATTTTATACTTGCCCTACTGGCATACTTTAATTGATTAGTATTCTTTGTGTTACTGAAGGTATGTTTGTTCTTGAGTCACGAGATGAAGCAGGAAACACATTCTGGTGGTCAGCAACTGCCAGGGGGGTTGTGAAACCGGGTTTTTCTTAACAGGGAGCATTGTTGCAGTACACAACTAAAGAACGTCTCGGGTTACTTTGCTGTAACCCTGTTTCCTGAAAAAGCGGGAACGAGATGCTGCGTGGCAGTGGCAGTAGCACACAGCAGCCACTCCGGAGCCAAAATGGTGCTACGTTGTTAAGCGGGTGGGAGTCTGTGCTAGACTAAAAACAAACCCTAGTCGGCCGGCTCTCCCGTCCATTATCTTATCCAACGTCTGCTTCCTGGACAATAAACTGGACTACATCCGACTCCAGCAGGCTACACTTCGTGAGGTTAGAGACTGCTGTGTCTTTGTTTTCATGGAGACATGGCTCAGCGACAGAGTACCGGACGCCGCTATTCAGCTAGACGGACTAGCCTTGTTTCGCGGCTTGTGTGTTTACATCAACACAAAATTTTGAAAGAACTCTGTGCTAGTTTCTAGTTATTGCTCATCGCTGGTGGAGTTTGTGACTGTTAGATGCAGACCTTTTTATTTATCATGAGAATTCACCACTGTTTCCATTATCAGCGTATACATTCCACCTAGCTCTAATGCTAAGGAAGCGCTATGGGAACGATATACGAAGAACTGCAGAACACACACCCGGATGGACTGTTTAATGTTGCTGGAGATTTCAAACATCCAAATCTCAAGTCAGTGCTTCCTAGATTCCATCAATATGTGGACTTTGCAACGAGAGGGGAAAACACGCTGGATCTTGTTTACACAAACATCCCTGGTGCATATCGGGCAGAGACCTGCCCCCACCTTGGCTACTCAGACCACATCTCTGTTATGCTAATTCCAGAATACTGACCACTCGTCAGGCATTCAAAACCGGTTCTGAAGCAGGTGAAAACCTGGCCAGCAGGAGCCATCTCTGCTCTTCAGGACACTGACTGGAACATGTTTAGGGAGGCTGCAACTTACAGCGACTTTACTGACTTGGAGGAGTACACGTCATCAGTGACCAGCTTCATCAACAAGTGCACCGATGACGTCACTGTCTCCAAGAACATCATCTCACGACCCAATCAAAAACCAAAGCACTTCTGAGGGCCCAAGACTCTGCCTTTAAAACGTGAGACTTTCTTGTGCCATCAGAGATGTGAAGTGCGCACACGCCCAGAGAATCCCCAATCACTTCAGCGACAGCGGCGACACATGGCGCATGTGGCACAGCTTACAAACCATCACCAACTACAGGACATCATCACCTGCCTGTGATGGTGGCGGCAAGAAAGTCCACTGTGGCGGCGAGGAAGACCCCTCGGACCCCTCCTCTGAATGACCAGGTGTCTCACTTCAGCTGACATGAGTAAAAAACTCTACACAGTCAACCCACGTAAAGCTGCTGGTCCAGACAACATCCCAGGCAGAGTGCTCAGAGAATGTGCGGAACAGCTGGCAGATGTTCTTACCATCATCAACATCTCTCTGAGCAGTGCCATCGTTACCACGTGCTTCAAGGCCACCACCATCGTTCCCATGCCCAAGAAGTCTTCTGTGTCCTGTATCAATGACTACTGTCCCATTGCACCCACACCCACCATCATGAAGTGCTTCGAGCGGCTCCTTATGAGACACATCAAGACCCTGCTGCCTCCCTCACTGGACCCACTGCAAATTCCACTACACTCCATCTTGCCCTAACACACTTGGATAATAAGGACACATACGTTCTAATGCTGTACATAGATTTCAGCTCAGCATTCAACACTATCATTCCCCAAAAACCGATCGGGAAGCTGAACCTGTTTGGCCTGAACACCTGCCTCTGCAACTGGATCCTGAACTTTCTGACCGGAAGGCCTCAGTCAGTACGGATCGGGAACTGCACCTCCAGCACCACCACTCTGAGCACTGGGGCCCCACATGGCTGTGTGCTCAGTCCTCTGCTGTTCACACTGCTGACTTATGACTGTGTAGCAACACACAGTTTGAATCACAACATCAAGTTCGCTGATGACACGACCGTGGTGGGTCTCATCAGCAAGAACGACAAGTCAGCATACAGAGAGGAGGTGCAGGGGCTAACGGACTGGTGTAAAGACAACAACCTGTCTCTGAATGTTGACAAAACAAAGGAGATGGTTGTTAACTTTAGGAGGACACGAGGCGACTATTCTCCACTGTGCATCAACGGCTCCTCTGTGGAGATCATCAAAAGCACCAAATTCCTGGGGGTCCACCTAAAAAAATGACCTCAGCTGGTCCCTCAACACCAGCTCCCTGCACAAGAAAGCCCAAGAGCATCTCTTCTTTATGAGAAGACTGAGGAAGGCCCAGCTTCCACCACCGATCCTGACCACCTTCTATAGAGGAACTATCAAGAGCATCCTGAGCAGCTGCATCACTGTCTGGTTTGGGAATTGTGCCATATCGGCCCGCAAGACCATACAGCGGATAGTGAGGACAGCAAAGAAGATCATTGGGGTCTCTCTCCCCTTTATTGAGGACAAATTCACCACACGCTGCATCCACAAAGCCACCAGCATTGTGGCTGATCGGACACACCCCTCTCACACACACTTCACATTCCTGCCATATGAAAAAAGGTACCGAAGCATTCAGGCACACACAACAGCTTGTGCAACAGCACTTTTTCCACAAGCCATCCATTTTCTCAACAAAAAGGGACTAGACTGATAAACACACACACACTTACACACACACACACAAACATTATTTCTCAGCTTAACTCAACTACCTCAAAACATTGAGACTGGACTGACTAATCAACACAAGCACAAACACACTGACCTACCCTACCAAACTATTGTACACACCAACCTGTAAATGCACAATATTCTTCTTTGCACAATATTCATTACTGGAAACATTTTTGCACTAACTTCCTAATTCTTGCTGCTACTTTGAAAAATGTTTACTGTTTCTGCACTACCTCGGCTCATCACCTCGACACCGCAAAGTATTATGTCATGTTGTGTTTGTCACACCTTCACTTTGCTGCTCTTGTTTGCACATTTGCGCATGTACTTTATGTTGTCTGTTAGGTACAGTTAGGTGCTGTTGTCTGTAAAAAAAAAAAGTATAGTCTTCCTCTCTGATGAAGTGCACCTGCAGGTTATAAAGAGGAGTAAACCAAAAACATTCCTCAGATCAATTTTGTCTGAAAGGACATCCAGTTACGCAAGCAGTGTGGCTCGTTCCCGCTTTTTCAGGAAACAGGGTTACAGCAAAGTAACCCGAGACATTCCCTTTCAAAAGCTACACTCGATGCTGTGTGAAAACGCAATGGGAACAAGAATACCAATGCCGCCGCACTGCAAGTGTCTGGACCCCTAAGGTTGTGTTAAGAGCTCAGAGCTAGCTCTGGGAGGCTGACTCAAGGACCCGTGAGCCTGGAGTAGCATGAACATCCAAAATAAAAAATCTGACAAATGTGTGCGAAGAGGATCAACCTGCCGCATCACACACTTGCTGCAGGGGAACACCTCTTGCCAGTGCAATAGATGAGGCAATCCCGTCGAATGAGCCCTGATTCCCAGAGGCGAAGTGAGACCACGCGCCTCATAGGCTAGGGCATTAGCATCTCTTACCCAATGTGACAACATTTGTGTAGTGGCGGCCACCCCCCACAGTCCCCACAACATATGAAAAGCTGCTTTCACTTACGCCACTGGCTAGTGCGGTGGGTGTAAATCTGAAGAGCACGTACTGGGCACAGTAAGTGGAGTCTTTCCTGCTCCGGAGCTGTAAAAGGCGAAGGACAGAATGCTTCGAGAACAACTGGGTGCATGGTTGAGAATGGAACTTTCAGAAGATAGAGTTCGGGTGAGAATGCAGAATACCTTTGACCAGCCCAGGGACAAAGTCTAGGCAGGATGGAGAGACTGACAAAGCCTGCAGATCTTTAATTCTCTCCAGAGAAGTAAGCACCATGAAAAAAAAAAACATCTTAAGAGTCAGAAACCTAACAGGTGCTGACTCTAGTGTTTCAAAAGGGGTGTCAATGAGTCCTTTGAGCCCAATAGATATGTCTCCAGAAGGGACAGTGGCTCTAGTGAATGGCCTCAACCATTTAGCTCCACGAATAAAATGGGCAACCAAAGGGTGCTTTCCCACAGAAACCCTGTCAGTCAGAACATGACAAGCCGAAATAGCGGCTACGTACGTTCCGAGAGAAGTAGGGCATAAGCCACAGGACAACTTTTCTTGCAGAAACTCCAGCACTGAAACGATTCGGCAGTAGACTGAGTCTACATGTGTTGCCATGCACCAACTTTCAAATACATTTCATTTGAGGGCATAAGTTCGTCTAGAGGAGGGAGCCCTAGCACTTAAAATAGTTTCATTTACACTGGCTGGTTAAGACCAGTATCTCTTAATTGGCCCCAATCAGGGGCCAGACATGAAGGTTCCAGAGTCCGGACCGGGGATGAAATTTTGTTCCCTGCGCCTAACACAGAAGATCCCTTCTCACTGGAATCACCGACGGTGACCCGTTAAGGAGAGATATTAGATCTAAGAACCACACTCTATCAGAGTGATAGAGGGGCGCTATCAGTAAGAGGCGCAAACCCTGCTGACAACCCTTGCCAAGACTCCCAGGAGCAGAGCTATCGGGAAAAACGCATAAAGGCGTAATCTGGGCCACGTACGGGCCAAGGTGTAGACCCAGGGGAGCTGGAAGAGTCAGAGAGTAGTAAAGGAGACATTTGGTGTTTCTTGTGAGGCACAGAGGTCCACCTCAACTACAAGAAATCTTTTCCAGATTGACTGACTACTTCGGGGTGGGGTTTCCATTTCCCATGTGTCAGAGCTTGACTGGACAGCACATCTGCTCCCACATTCCCACATCCCACAGAGGCAATTGATGTGCCACGTGAGAAGATGACCTCTCCAGCTCCAGCTTAGACATCTAAGACCGCACCCCAGCCCGTGAGGGAAGCATCTGTCGTTAGCATCTTGCGACAACAACACGGACTTAGAGTGGGACCCAGAGTCAGAAACCAGGGTCTGAACCACATAGAAAGGGTACGAAGCCCCTGGCGCGTAACCCTTATTGGGGATTGGCCCTCTAATGAAATCCCCTGGTTCTTAGCCACAACTGAAATGCTCTCATGTGCAGAAGGCCCAAAGGTATTGCCGTGGATGCAGCTGCCATGAGAGCTAAAGATCTCTGAAAGTGATGAACAGTCACTTTCTGGTATAGCTTGATTTCCTTGAGGGTGTTAGGAATAGATTCGACACAAGCGGGAGACAGCTGTGCCCGCCTTACGATCGAAACCCATGTGACACCCAAATATGTTGTCCTCTGAACAGGAAAGAGCACGCTTTTCGTGGCGTTGGGTCTCAATCCTAAGAAACAAAGATGAGCTAGGACGACATCCTGATGTCAAAGCGCTAGCTACTGAGATTGGGACAGCCGTCTACAGCCGTCTAGCCGTCCTGAGTCGTCTACGTAATACAAAATACGGATGCCCTGGAGTTGTAAGAGCCAGAACTGCATCCATGCATTTTGTGTATGTGTGTGAGAGAGCTAGACCAAATGGAAAGACGCGATACTGGTAAGCTTCGCCTCCGAAAGCGAACCTCAGGAACCTCCTGTGTTGTGGCCATGTTTCTAATATGAAAGTATGCGTCCTTCAGATCGATTGTCACAAATTAATCGCTTGGTAAGATTTGAGAACAATGACTTTGACAGTCAACATTTTGAACATTTTGTATTTATTTATTTTTAGATAGCGGTTCAGCACAAAAAATTTGACGCAGCCCTAAATTCCTCTTGGGAACCAAAAAATACTGACTGTAGTAGCCTGACTCTCTGTCTGGTAGGGGAACATGTTCTATGGCCCCCTTTTCCCAGCAACTTTTGTTAACAGATGCGCCCAGTTTAACGGAAGTGGAGACCATGCCGTTGAATTGCGGAGGGTGATGTGAGAACTGAATCCTGTAGCTTCTCTCTACAGTGCTTAGTACCCAAGGAGCTATACTTGGCAGTAGCTTCTACGCCAGTTTCTCTAAAAACACTGGATGAATACAGCTCACTCCATGAAAGGGTTAACTCATCATGGAGATTGCTAAGAAAAGGGAGAGACCGCCGTTGAGGCTTAGCGCCCTGGCC
Organism: Clarias gariepinus; assembly: GCF_024256425.1. Classification (NCBI taxonomy): domain Eukaryota; kingdom Metazoa; phylum Chordata; class Actinopteri; order Siluriformes; family Clariidae; genus Clarias; species Clarias gariepinus. Next base: position 20,363,543 of record NC_071113.1, on the reverse strand, counting down.
ACCTGAGAGAACCTGCCATTTAATGTCAAGTGCTTGGAGACTATTTCCATCTCTGCGTAAGCGAGAGAGGATGCCTATCCTTGCCCATTCACAAGAAGCGCCAGGGCGCACTTGAGAGTGGAGGCAGGAATTTCGCGACTCGACGAGGGAAAGGAGGGGAATCTGTCTGTATGACCCAAACCAATCTGGATTCAAAGTGGCACATTCCACAGAGACTGCCCTTCTGTCAGTCACTGAGAAGCTCCATGCTGCTAGATCTGCTAAACTTTCATCTGTCCTCATCCTCCTGGACCTGTCAGCTGCATTTGACACCGTGAACCACAAGATTCTATTATCTATTCTTACAAGCCTTGGAATTTGTGGAACAGCGTGGCAATGGTTTGCTTCTTACCTTAAAGATAGGTCATATGAGGTAACATGGAGGGGATCTACATCTGCCCCACGTAGACTCTCTACTGGTGTCCCGCAGGGCTCAGTACTTGGTCCTCTTCTGTTCTCCCTCTATACCCGGTCTCTTGGTAAGGTCATATCATCGCATGGATTCTCATACCACTGTTATGCAGACGACACCCAACTTGTCCTCTCCTTTCCTCCCTCTGACACTCAGGTTTCCACCCGGATCTCAGCATGTCTGGCAGACATCTCATTTTGGATGGCTGCTCATCAGCTGAAGCTCAATCTCAGTGAAACCGAACTGTTGTTTATCCCTTGTGACTCATCTCCAGGTCAAGACCTTGTGATATCCATGGACAACAACCAAATCACTCCCTCAACCACCGCCCGCAATCTCGGGGTAACCGTGGACAATCATCTGTCATTTTCCCCACACATCGCTAACCTTACTCGCTCTTGTCGATTTCTTCTTTACAATATCAGAAGAATTCGCCCATTTCTTTCTTCACAGGCTACTCAGGTGCTTGTTCAGTCCCTTGTTATTTCAAGACTGGACTACTGCAACTCACTCCTGGCAGGCCTGCCTCTGTCCACGATTCGTCCTCTGCAACTGATCCAGAATGCAGCAGCACGACTCGTTTTTAACCTTCCCAAGTTCTCCCACACCACCCCACTCCTCCGCTCCCTGCACTGGCTTCCTGTAGCTGCCCGCATCAAATTCAAAACACTGATGCTTGCCTACAAAGCCAAAAATGGCCCAGCACCCACTTACCTCTCTGCGCTAATTACACCACGCACTGCACCACGTTGCCTCCGATCCTCCAGCACTGCTCGCCTCATCCCACCATCTCTCAGGGATCGAGGGCGGCATTCATCCAGGCTCTTTTCTGTTCTGGCACCTAGATGGTGGAATGAACTTCCTCTAGATGTCCGTACATCAGAGACTTTGACTATCTTTAAACGACGACTCAAGACGCATCTGTTTCTCCAGTACTTAGACTAACCCCCCTCCCCCCGGGAAAAAAAAAAAAAAAAAAAAAACTCAGTTGTGTTGGACTAATGGTACTTAGTTATTAACCTAGTTAACCCAGTGTAAGTATGTATCCAATGTTGTAAACATTAAAGCACTTTTTGTAAGTCGCTCTGGATAAGAGCGTCTGCCAAATGCCTAAATGTAAATGTAAATGTAAATGTCTTCTGCACACCTGCCAAATTCACCCGTAAGCCCCAGGAATGCGACGCGGCTCAAAGCTTCTCTTAAGAAATGCGAGCGAAGCACTTTAATTGAAACAGTAAGTGTGGAGATCGCCCTCCGATATGGATTTATCACACACGGAGGGACATCTCGTTTAAAACTCTGCCATATCGGTGAGTTAAACACATTCTTATTTTTGCTGGTTTACACACAGACACGCAAACACAACTAGGCTGTCATGAAGACAAAAAGATCTAAGGGATGTTTTCGGTTCACTCCTATTTATAACCTGCAGGTGTGCTTCATCAGATGACGTCACCTGACCGAGGTTATATATGCCAAAATTTGGTTTGTTTTATACATACATGCTTCACAACCGGCAACACAGAAATATGTTCCCATAGCGTTTTCACGCAGCATCGAGTGTAGCTTCTGAAAGGGAACAGTCACTGGCCTTAGACACAAAATAAAAAAATGCTTTATGTGCACACACACATGTGGTCACAATGTTATTGTAAACAGTACCACATGCATGGATGTTGTACGAGTGATGCATGTGCACTGAGACTGAGCATGGGAGAAGATTACCAACAATCCTGCAAAACGAGAGAAGAAACATTGGCTTAGTTGTGATCACTCGGTAGACAAAGTGTACGCGTACTACTCATATACAGATCTGGCCATTAAAAACGCACGTTTCGAGAAAAGGGATCCTGCGGCAAGCTGTGAAAATGCCCTTCATTACCTGTAGGGGCAGTCCTGTTTCACTTTGAAATATTGTGTGTCCACTGACCTGAAAATATGTTATTTCTCTTAGGCACCTATTGACATCAAGCGACAGAGCTCATGAACATGTCGAGCTCAAACTGTAAATACTGAAATGTATTATTTTTTCATTTTCTTTTCTCATTTAACGATGATACTTCTTTGACTGCGCTTTCTCCATTCAGTATTATTATTAGTAGTAGTAGTAGTGATCCGAACTTATTATTGTTAATATTATTATTATTATAATGCACCCGCGCATGTGTACAAAAAGACTACAAAGATTTTTATTTCTTACTACATTGTAAAGGAATGCTGAAGGTGTCCAAAAAATGCATTAATCCCCTTTAAACAGTTGATATTAAGAGGTTTCTGCTACTTATGCTCTGTAAAGACTTCATAACGCCCCTAATCTGAGGTGTAACCTGTTAATTGGTTATTTTTCCGGCTGATAACTCAATGAACTCCTTGTCTGCGGCAGAAGTAGGTTTTGGTCTCGCCCTCCTGGGATTGTCTTTATGAGAGCCAGTTTCATTATGGTGCTTGATGAATTTTGCAAATGCACTTGACAATACTGTTCTTGCAAGAACTACTACAGAAAGGCTGACCTCTGTGTCAACCAAATGTAACTGTCGTTTTTCTTGTTGTTACGTAATTACCTAATCCCATATGTGTTATTTTATCGTTTTGAAATCCCCAGTATTGTTGTACAATGTAGAAAATAAATCACTAAACAAAAAAAAAAGAAATTTGCAAGTGTTCTAAAATTTTGAATGGTACTGTATGTTAGCCTAAAACATTGTTTATTGTTTTATTGTGTTTATGCACTTTAAATATACACTAAACAATAAACACTGCCTTGTGCAAGGTAAAAGTGTGTTGCGCGGGCGGCTTTTTGATCAACACTGAACCCAAACAGCAAAAGAACATCATAATAATAAAAAAAGAATTAAAATCGTGATTTTAGCTGTTTATGTCCAGCATTAATTTATTATTGATTTTTTTTTTTAATTTAAAGCTGCCCACATTGCGTGCGCTTTCACTTAAAAAAAAAAGTGTTTAACAAGCATATGTTGCTCCTCTTTATGATTGATAAATATCATGACTGAAACAAAGCTGCTTGTGTCGGCTCATATCAGGGGCATTTTTATCATAGGGAAGATGAAAAGTGAAAGTGTGTACCAACAACATAGCATAATGCATGTGTGTGAATGGCTGAAATGTTTTATTGTGAATAAAACTTTTAGTGAATGTAAAATGTTTGCGTGAACCCACAGCGCGTGTACGCTCTTTCATTTTGCAGAGTTTTGATCTAACGTCAGATGAATGCGCATGTCGATATGAGGGATATAATACAACAAACACACAGTTATACATGTTAAATAAGCGCTGTCTTTGTGGCGCTGTGCAAAACACACACAGATGTGAGCTGCTTTATTTTAGTCATAATATACTAACATATTTTTGCTGTGTAGTGGATCGCCTGCACAGCCTCAAGGGGAAACACCACACCGGCATAAGTAGACTAATGATTATGAATGCGTCGGGAAAACTGGCCAAACAAGCACTAACAACAGCTCAAGGGCTTGTAATTTATTTTTAATTTTATTTAGACTAGCTAATTATGTTCACTAGCTTTTATTTGATTAGATTTTATTTGTACTAAGAATAAATTGTTATATAGCTTCTGTTTGTTTCGGTTTTTTGTTATTATAAAAGAAATTACATTTAAATACATGAAAATTTAAATATAGAAATAACTGGGAAACAGACCTTCAGAATAGAACATTAAAATTAAAAAATTAAAAAATACACTTCTATCTTTCGTATAATATGGTTATAGTATAAAATATTGCGGCTGTGTGACGCACCCTGTACTCTTTGGTAGTTGTTAATGTTTATTTCATTTATTTATTTTTGTCTTTAATGTTAACTACACAAAAGCTGTGTCTTCCCACCTGGGAGTTTATCCAGCATACTGTATATCAGATTGATGGACATGAGTCCTCATAGGTTACATTTTTGGTGACAATTTTTTTTTCAGCACACATTTAATAAAAAATATTTTTAAGAAGTTTGATCCGGCTTAATAATTCTCCTCTTTAATTTCCTACATAGTCTAATCAGCGCTCAAAAGCATGCATAAAGTTTTCAAGAGCACGGAGGAAATTTGTTTTACTAAATAATATTTATGTATAATCAGGACCTTTTATTTCTATTTACTTTGGGCTGTTGTTTTTGCAGTGTTACTGTGTGTGCTTTGCAAAATCACCCTCCCCATGTGTAAATCGGCTGTTCTCATCTTTACACTTGGATAAACTAAAATGCGCCCCTTGGCACTTTGAATGGTTTAAGCAAACTGGGGAGGATCTTGGATCACGCTTCAGGCCTCTTCTTAAATTTGTGTAAATTTAAAATCTTCTGGATTCTACATTCTAAAATTGACATTGTTACCTTTTTAATCCCTGAAATTAGATTTTTCTTATCATAACATGCATTGTATTCTTATTAATCACTCTACACTGTTTTTAATTACTCTACAATAGCATCAAAAATGATGGGTTGTGTATCGAGCAATTAAAAACAATACAAGGCATGTTATGATAAGGAAACTTTCTATCTCTTTCTTTCCAGTGATTAAAAAACAGTAAAAATTTCAATTTTGGAATCCACAGACGCTTAGTGGCCCAAGCACAACATAATAATCTTTGTATAATAAAATGACTCATGGCATGAATCTACACAAAGTGCTTCAGTTTCAAATAATCATTCAACTCTGAACTCAAACAGCAAAAGAACATGATAATAATAATCGTAAGAATAATATTGTTCGGCTTGTTGTTTTGCTGTTTATGTCCACCATTTAATAATTAATTAATTACTAATAATTAAAGCTGCTCACATCACGCTCACAAAAAACCTACATACGTAGCTTTTCTAATTACACATATTGAGGCATACTGTGTTAACATTTACTTTGCTTAAATTCGATCTTAATGAGATTTAATTTAATTTAAATTCTACATGTGTACTGCAATTTTAATACAGTGGAACCTCGGATTACGAGCTTAATTCGTTCCGGAAGTGGGCTCTTATTCCAAAACACTCGTAAACCAAATTTAATTTTCCCATAGGAAATAATGGAAACTTAAATTATTCGTTCTACAGCCCAAAAAAATAAATACATAAATATAATTAATACAAAATATAAAGTAAAAAAAAAAAAATTAACCTGTACTTTACATTAAAAAAATGTAAAATTAAACCCTGACAGATAAGGGTTTTCGTTTGTGCATGCAGAGTGTATGTGTGTAAAATGTGTGCGCGCGCACACACACACACACATTAACGGATAGACCATTTTAAAACCATTTAAAAATTAGCAAGGAACATTCCTAGTTACACTCACGTGAGCGCATACTAACAGGATCACTGCTGTAAGTAAAACAACAAGAACAAAAAACCAATTAAACCCTGCAAGCACTAAGACACAGCAGGGAAGACGATAGGTCTCGCTTTACAGCTCCCCTTTTCTCAGGTTGCCAAATAAACACACAAACTCTTCTCTGTCGCGACTGTTTTCAAAGGTGAGGAGCTGTTTAATTTTTGTTGTTGTTGTTTTACCTTACAGTAGTAATCCCATTAGTATGCACTCACGCGAGTGTGACTAGCGATGTTCCTTGATAATTTTTAAACGGTTTTAAAAACGGTCTCTCCGTTAATGTGTGTGTGTGTGTGTGTGTGTGCGCGCACACACATCTCACACAAACACACACACACACAGCGCATGTGTGTATTCACCCAGCAGGAGAGACGATTACCTACAATTCTGCTGCAAGAGAGAGAAAAACCATTGGCTCACTTATGATGACGTAACGCTCGTTGTTAAAACAAGAAGCGCATGCGTGAAACATGATACGGTGCTCGTTAACCAAGACAATGCTCGTTTTTCAAGTAAAAAATTATTAAAAAGTATTGCTCGTCTTGCAAAACACTCGTAAACCACGTTACTTGTAATCCGAGGTTCCACTGTACTGTGATTATGAATTTGTTTAACTACTAAGATAAGAACTAAGATCAAAAGGCTGATAAACGCGTGCACAGATATGAGCAGATTTATCAATAAAACTACAGACATTAAATGAAACAAACAAAAAATATATGCTACTCGCTGAATACAACGCGACGGCACACAGAATCCCCGGGCTTTGGCTGCGCTTTGTCCATTCATTAGTAGTAGTAGTAGTACACAAAAAAAAAAAATGCTGTGTTTCTGTAAACACATCATTGGGTTGTTTATGCTGGGTCAAAATTCTGTGTTATTTCGGGTACTTTAATCACACTGTTGGGTTTTGCTAAAAGTGCTTGATTTACCTCAATGCAAAAAACTTTTCCTTTGCCTCCCTTTTGTTCCGATGTTTATGCAGTAAACACATGGGTGAATATAATGATTTAAGGAATTTAATTTTATATATATATATATATATATATATATATATATATAGTGCCATTTTAATTTAAATTCAAAATTTTAATAGTTAGTGATTGGTGCATGGGCATCAACTCGCACGTTCTGTAATATTCCATTGTCATTCATACTGCTGTAGTTTTAGAGCTCTTTACTAAAGCATAGCATCGCTAGTTAGTAAGTAAGTAAGTAAGTAAGCAAGTAAAAGAGAAATGAATAAATAGCTTTAAATGGAACTTCAGCGTAGTAAAAGTACCGTAACATGAGTTTATATATAATGAAAATATTATGTATTAAAAAAATCTAATTTACGTACACATTTACACTATTTCAGGGGCAGAGCTTGGCTTGTACAGGCTACTTTACACTGATCAGCAGTTGATGCCCTGTCGTAACCAGCAGATCATAGGAGCAGTTATCAGCTATGACACGTAGCCTTCTGAGTTTGGAGGCCAGGGTTGGTTGCTTTGGTTGAAAGCATGTTTGAAGGAGAAGATAACGTCACAAACACACACACAAACTCTCCGTGCATACACACCTAGAGTACAGTATGAGACTGTATTTTATTCATTTGTTTTTTAATATATTTTAAGCAGAGACGTCCGCTCTCTTCTTAATTCATCTAAAACTCCCCTACAGTATTTGCCAACAGCGCACACACAGCTTGACAACTTTACACCTATCGTGAATGAAAGGTGAAAAGAGATTCCGCAGAATCTTCTGACACAATGCTTGCTCTGAAGGACTATACTCGACAAGAATATAAAGGATAAGAATCATATTTAGAATAATATAATCAATTAAAATAGCCGCGGCCGTGTGAATTGCGTACGAATGGCGTACGGCTGCCCTATGCACGCCGTAATCTCCCCTCCTTTTCCTTCGAGAAAGGCGTGTCAAGATTTCACAGTAAACACGCCCATTCAAGCCCTATTTATGCATTTACCTGGTTCGACCACTAGATGGCGCTTCGTTCTCAAGGACACGTTAACAACAAGCCAGCAATTTAGCTGCGCTGAGTTGCAATCACGTGATTTTAACAACCCACCCCCACCCCGCCGAACTGACGCTGCCAAACTGCACTAGAGATGAAAATGGCGGATTAATGGACTATTCACGGTAAGTGTTTTAATTTATAAAATTTGTTTGGGATTAGTTTACAGTTTATTTCCCAGTTTAGTTTTTTTATCGGCCGTTTTGAAAATCACTGGCAGCACCAGCAGCGGTCAGATGTGACTTTAGACAACTTAATGATCTGTTTACCAGGTCTGGAGTTAACATTACAGCTTACTGTCTCATCCTTAACTAAAAAAGACACTGAAGCTTAGAAAATACTATTTATGTCCCTATTACAAAAGCTGCACTACCCGATGAAGTGTTTGTGCTTTATAAAAATGCCTTTAGAGTCTGACCGCGTGTCTGGATAAATTCAGCATTTATTTATTCTTTGGGTAAGAGTTAATCTGCAGGTTATTTCTGTGAATATAATGTGATGCAGTTCATGAAGGACACAAGCTGAGGATAGATGTACAGGAGCTCGCGAGCTAAACGCTCATAACCGGGTTTATATTTTTCTCAATTTGGCCGTGACTTTGCGCGGTAGCGCGAGCGCTTAGTTACCGAGCTGGATGAAAACTCTGAAGTGTTTATCAGTTCAAGAGTGGGGGGAGGGGGAGGTGTGTGTGTGTGTGGGGGGGGCTTCAGTACTCTGGAAGTTATAGTTTGGCTTCAGAGATGAACTAATGTATACGAGTGTTATATCGCCTAACTTATTTGTATGAAAAGCGCATTAAGTAAATTCTCGGTTAATTTAATGTAGACGATAATACAGACAGACCGGGGTTAACACTAACAAAGTTCAATGGTTAAAGTTATCCCAGTTTATTTACATTGCAGAATTCCCCAAAACAGTATTTTACACACTCTGTGGTGTAGGTTTACTAATATATTTTATATTTATTACAACTAGATATTCTGTAAAGTTTATTTATCTTTGTCTATACTAAATTCTCCTGTTGTCTTTAAGCAGAGCTCCGCCGTGGAGGATTGGGGGATCAGACGGATGACGGTTGGCCAGCTGTTGAGGGAGCTGTAGGAGGGATGACGTCACAGTGCAACAGCTTTAGAATAATGTTTGGTCAGGTCTACTGTATATTCTAAACATAGAATTGCAAAACGTCTGATACTTTAGGGGGGAAACAAAGAATTAAACAGTTCCATCTTTAATATTTTTTAAAAATATTTTAATATAAAATAACCAGATAGAGACTGAGCAGCTGGTGTTATCCGGGTATTTTAATGACCTTTAAGCAAAAATTATACATGTTTTCACCTGTTTTATACAAATTATTGTTTTACCTTTTACTAGTTTTGGAAGAATAAATTTTATTTTTAAATTCATGTGTGCGTGTTTTAATTGTTGGGGGATTGTTTGTGTATTTAAAAATACATTTATTTAAATCAACAACTTCAATGTGCAAAAAATGGGACCCGACGTTGTTTTAAATAGTCAAAGAGTTGGGCTAATAATAATGATAATAATAATAATTATTATTATTATTATTACTGGTTATAGAAACAAATGAAAACAACTGTAAGGGCCATATTTCATTCTTGTGATTTGTTGTTATGTTTATCTTATTTCAGTTTATTAGTTAAGCATTAAGCATTAAGTCTCATACATATAATTTGTATTGTGACATCATTTCATGCGTTGTTCTGTGACATCATTCCACAGTTATGCAGTTCCATGTCTATCACGCACGTTAGTTGTAGTTGTTGTTAAGACACGGAAGGATACAGAAAGGTGTGGAGCACACAAGCTTTTGACCGTGAGACAGTAAGCTAAAAGGAATACAGTAAAATAAGTTGTTGTAACTGTAATCTATCGAAGCTACAGAACACAGCAAGCGACTTGTCGTGACTACAGTGGATTTATGCAAGAAACTGTAACAACCATTGTTTTTGATGTTGAAAATAAACAAGAGACAAAGAAATCAACGAAACGTCTGATGTCGTCAGTGACACTGTGTAACTAAAGACACGCGTCAGAACTTGTGAATAACATGCACCTACATTAAAGTCAAAAAGCTTGTCTCCGCCGCAGAAATGAAGATAAGTGATTTAAGATTGTGAAGAACGCGCGTGCGACTTCAAAAACGCGCATCAACCGAAACTGAAAGCGAGAAGAGGACTTGCCTGCCTTAAACTTTACCATGTCACACGGCGAGGACAACGCCGCTATCGCCGAATCTGAGCAGTTGATGGTGCTCGACGAACTGAAAAGCGCCAGAGAAGGCAAGTGGAGTCAGTTGACTGTATTATACAATGAACTAGAGGCGCTTATGGACAATGCTTGTAATTTGCATGACGTTAAAGCCAAGCGCCGCCAATACAAAGCGCTGCTAAATGACTTTATTGAAAGTAACGTAACAGTGCGATCGTGCGCAAAGGATGAAAAGCGTGAAACTGATCAGCACCACTGGTTTCACCCTAGATTAACGCGCTGCTCAGAATTCATGGTAAGAGTGGAGTCGTGGATCGCGGACACTAGTAATCGCTTTAAGTTGTCTCAAACAGGTGACGATGGAGTTTCGGCAAACGACAGTGTGTCAATGGCGGAGCGTAAGACGCCCGCCCCCCAAAGGCACGGAAGCGTAACGTCAGCGGCATCCAAGAGGTCCTTAACGTCAGCAGCATCCGAGGCTCGACTAAAAAAGGCAGAAGCCAACAGAGCAGCTTTGCTGGCTAAAGCAGCAACTTTGAGAGATCGGCAGGCGCTGGAGCTGGAGGAAGCACGATTAAAGGCTGAGGAAGAGCAATTGAAAGCACGATTAAAGGCTGAGGAAGAGCAATTGAAAGCACGATTAAAGATTGAGGAAGAGCAATTGAAAGCACAACTAAAGGCTAAACAAGCACAATTAAAGGCACAAAAGGAAAGGCTGGAAATGGAAACCGTGCTTGCAATGGCCGATGCTGAACTAAATTCTTACCAGAACCGCAAAAAACAACATCCTGCCAGACGGAGCGTGGTCGTCGAAACGAGTGGTGCATGCCCCCCGGAACCAGAGCAAAACGACCATTGCAACCACAGTTCGGCAACGGAATACCTGGAGCTGCCATCACGCCTCCGAGCAACCCACTTAAGCATGCCAGTGTGTGCCAAACCCATAATGTCAAGCACCCTAATGGAACGGCCCACCCAAGGTAACGAACACTCACTTTACAACACTGACATAGTGGAGCCTCAGGGTAGGATGCCACTTCAGGCAGATCTTACAGAAATGTTTGCGAAGAGTCAGAGGCAACATTCCTTACCTCCGCGCAACGTTCCTCCATTCTATGGTGACCCTCTTGAGTTCATGTCCTTCGTAAGAGCTTTTAAACATGCCATCGAAACCAAAACTGATAACAATCATGAAAGGCTGTTCTTTCTCGAGCAGTATACTGAAGGACAGCCTAAGGACCTAGTGAGAAGCTGCCAGCTCATGCCAGAACATCGTGGTTACGCAGAGGCTATGAAACTGTTACATGACAATTTCGGAAATAGACAAATAATCGCTACAACGCTGATGCAAAAGGCACTCAACTGGCCGGAAATAAAGTCAGAGGACGGAAAGTCGCTAAAAACTTTCTCCCTGTTCATAGTAAAATGTTACAATACCATGTCAAGCATCGATTACATGGATGAGCTAGACAGTGCTACCAATTTGAGAGGTGTTGCCTCAAAACTGCCCTACAAATTGCGTGAAAAATGGAGAAGCCACGTATACAAGTACGAGGAGCGCAATCAGGAAAGAGCTAAGTTCGTGCAGCTGATGAAATTCGTAGAACGAGAAGCAAAGGTAATGTCCAACCCACTTTTTGGAGATCTGAACGTTTCGACTAGTGGTAAAAAACACAGCAGCAAATCCTCTCCAGGATTCAAGCAAAAAATTGAAGAAAAGAGGGGCAGCAGCTTTGCGACCGGCGTAAAACAGGTTGGTAAAAATCATAGAGACTCAATCACAGTAAAGAGTAGTGGTGCATTAGTTACTAGTGCCTTCACTAAACCTTGTGCATCCTGTGAGCAAGATCATACCCTAGACGAATGCCACAAGTTTAACAATGAGACATATAAGGTCAAATTGGACTTTCTAAAAAAGAATGGATTCTGCTTTGGCTGTTTAGTAAAAGGACATTTAAGCAAAGACTGCACGAAGAAAATTACATGTCAGTTGTGCTCAAAGAAACATCCTCGCATGCTACACATTGCAGCAAAAGACACAGCTCAAGCGATTGCAAAGGCTGACGAAACCGAACCAGTTCAAACATTGCCTGTTGCAGCGAGTCACGAAACGAGTGCGTGTATCGGGGCTGGAGATGACTGTATTCTCTCCATAGTACCTGTTAAAATAAAGTCCAAAAAAGGCAACAAGACAGTAGAAGTATATGCTTTTATGGACCCAGGTAGCTCTGCTACCTTTTGTACAGAGTCATTAGCAAGGCGATTAAACGTACAAGGTAAAAAAATTGACATCATGTTAACCACCATGAACGCGAGGAAACAAGTAGAAAGTTACGTGCTTACTGACCTAGAGGTTAGCAGTCTGGAAGAAAACACCTTTGTTGAACTCCCCAAAGTGTTCACACAAAAGAGTATCCCAGTCTCAGTGGAAAATATTCCACAACAGCACGACATTGATAAGTGGCCATACCTTAGCGAAGTAAAACTGCCTTACATTAATGCTGGAGTTGAAATTCTCATAGGTAACAAAGAGCACAGGCTCCTAGAACCATGGCGAGTAATTAACAGCAGGCACAATGGGCCATATGCAGTAAAGACTGCTCTCGGATGGACCATAAATGGACCTCTTCGAGAGTCGGTCGAGGAAGGCACATGTGACAATGAGCAAGTGAGCGTTGCAGTCAACAGAGTCTCCATCGAAAGTGTGGAACAAATGCTGATACAACAGTACAACCATGATTTTCCTGAACGGAACTGTGATGACAAAGCTGAGTTGTCACAAGAGGACTATCAGTTTTTAGACTCTGTAACTAACTCCCTGCAATTTACCGATAATCACTTCAACATCGGTCTCCCATTTAAGAAAGCAGCTATTCAAATGCCCAATAACCGAAGCGCAGCCATGCAGCTCGCACTGAACCTCAAACGGAAGTTTAAGCATAACCGCTCCTTTCACAAAGAGTATCTAAACTTTATGAACGACATGTTTGAAAAGGGTCACGCAGTCAAGGTCCCCACACCCCACCTAAGTCGACAAGACGGGCAAGTGTGGTACATACCTCACCATGGTGTGTACCATCCTCAAAAGAAAAAGCTAAGGGTAGTCTTTGACTGTGCTGCCAGCTATCAGGGAATATCATTAAATAGCGAGCTTCTGCAGGGACCCGACCTGACAAACTCACTCATTGGGGTGCTCGCACGCTTTAGACAAGAAGAAGTTGCCATGATGGCAGATGTGGACGCCATGTACTATCAGGTCAGAGTTCCGGAAAAGGACACAGACTTGTTGCGTTTCCTGTGGTGGCCGAATGGAGACATGAGTCAGGACTTGGTTGAGTATAAAATGGTTGTTCATTTGTTTGGTGCAAAATCATCTCCAAGTGTAGCTAACTTCGCCCTTAGGAAAACAGCAGAAGAAAACCGCAGCAATGCATCTGCCGAGGCAGTCAACACAGTACTTAAAAACTTTTATGTAGACGACTGCTTGAAGTCTGTCTCTAGTCATATTCAAGCAGTTGCGCTATATAGTAATCTCACCAAACTGTGCGCAAGTGGAGGGTTTCACCTCACCAAGTGGGCAAGTAATAGTCGTACATTGCTAGCTTCCATCCCTGAGGGTGAGAGAATTAAAGACATGAGGGACTTAGATTTGAGTAAAGACGTACTCCCTGTTGAGAGAGCTCTAGGGGTGCTGTGGTGTATTAATTCAGACACGCTCAAGTTCAAGATTAGTTTAAAAAAACGGCCTGTGACTAGAAGAGGAATCTCTTGTCACTAGTTCAATTTATGACCCCTTAGGCTTCCTTGCACCAGTCATACTGCCAGCTAAGATCTTAATGCAGCAGTTATGTAAAGAGAGACTCGCTTGGGACGATGACATTCCCGAACAATTTATAAAAAGATGGAGGGCCTGGCTACACGAGTTGCATCAATTGTCTGAGTTTAGTGTAGCGAGATGCGTAAAACCAGTTGACTTTGGAGCCACAACTACAGCACAACTTCACCACTTCTCAGATGCAAGTGAAATGGGATATGGAGTTGTCTCATATATTAGGTCAGTAAATGCTGATGGACTTACACACTGTGCATTTATGATGGGGAATTCTCGCGTAGCGCCCTTGAAACAAACTACTATCCCCCGAATGGAATTGACAGCGGCAGTGGTCGCCGTAAACAACGACAAAATGTTGAAAGGTCAACTGGAAATAGAACTGCTGGACTCTGTGTTTTGGACCGACAGCACAACTGTCTTGAGATACATTGTTAATGAAAAACTTCGCTTTAAAACCTTTGTCGCTAACAGAATCTCCATCATACGAGAGTCAACCAAGCCACAGCCATGGAGGTACGTCAACACTTCAAAAAACCCAGCTGACGCTGCTTCCAGAGGAGTTTCCTGTGAAAAATTCATGAAAAACAACAATTGGATCCATGGTCCTCCCTTTCTTAAAACACCAGAGAGTAAATGGCCTGAAAACATTCACGATCTGTCGACGAAAGAGGATGACATTGAGATTAAACACTCGTAAAAACTACAGAGAGCACAGATGCCGTGAGTAAACTGATTTACTATCACTCTGACTGGTACAAGCTGAAAAGATCCGTTGCCTGGATTCTTTGCGTTAAGGACATGCTTAAACAGAGAACAAAAGGAATTAAGGGACAGGCAAACAACTCAATAACAGAAAACCATAAGTCTCTAACAATTAAGGACCTAACAATGGCAGAAAACGAAGTCATTAGGTTCGTTCAAAACCAAAAATTCAAAGACAAAATTTCCATGTTACAAAAGGGTAATGCATCCGTAAAAAGAAACAGTTGTCTCTCCAAACTAGATCCAGTACTGCAGAATGGAGTGCTAAGAGTTGGAGGACGTCTTTGTAGGTCTGCAATGCCTGAGCATGTAAAACACCCTGTCATTATACCTAAAGACTCACACATTACAACTCTAATCTTAAGAAACACTCACGAACAGGTCGGACATTGTGGAAGGAATTATATGCTTTCAAAATTGCGTCAGAAATACTGGATTCCGACAGCAAATTCCCTTGTGAGAAAGTTTCTGTCCAGTTGTGTGACATGCAGAAAGATCAGAGCGAAGAATAGTGAACAAAAAATGTCAGAACTGCCACGCGATAGAATAACACCAGATCACCCACCGTTCACCAACGTAGGGGTAGACTATTTTGGACCCTTCGAGGTCAAACGGGGTAGAAGTAATGTTAAAAGATATGGCGTATTGTTTACTTGTCTGACAACAAGAGCCGTGCACATTGAAGTCGCGCAGTCATTAGATACAGACTCCTGCTTAAATGCTATTCGACGCTTCATGTGCAGAAGAGGCCAGGTGTCAGTTATGAGAAGTGATAATGGAACAAACTTCATAGGCGCTGAGACTGAATTGCGTAAAGCTATCCAACAGTGGAATCAGTCAAAAATTGAAGGCGTCCTCATGCAAAAGGGGATACAATGGATATTTAATCCTCCTGCTGGGTCTCATTTCGGTGGAATATGGGAAAGGCAGATAAGGTCAGTTAAAATAATCTTGAGGTCTGTACTAAAAGAACAAACACTAAACGATGAGAGCTTGCATACATTCCTGTGTGAGGTGGGAGCTATAATGAATGACCGTCCCCTTACCACTGCTATGGACGATCCCACAGACCTGGAGCCCCTGACACCTAACTACCTGCTGCTGATGAAAAAACAGCCAAACTTGCCTCCTGGTCTTTCCAAAAAAGAGGACATTTACGTACGTCGCAAGTGGAAGCAAATTCAGTACCTTGCCGACCTATTCTGGAAGCGATGGGTGCGTGAATACTTGCCCTTGCTTCAGGAGCGCCAAAAATGGTCTCAGGTGAGAAAAAACCTCTCGATTGGAGACTTAGTCCTAATAATTGATGAGTCTTCTCCAAGAAATTCATGGGTCGTGGAATCGTCCCCGTTCACGAAAGTGTTCCCTGATAAAAAAGGACTTGTGAGACGTGTACTGGTCAAAACTAAAACCAGTACCTTGGAAAGACCCATCGATAAGCTGTGCCTCATATGTGAAATGGACTGTTAATTACCTTATAAAGTAGTCATGTTCCTTTCATTTGGTACGCAGCGATATGAATACCTTAAGTTAAACCGTAAACAAATGTCTAAAGTGTTAAGAAAGTTAATTCAAATTTTAATCCGATAGTAAATGTTGTGGCCCAATTGTAAAAAAAAAAAAGAAAAAACAACAAAACAAAAAATGTGTGTAATTGTCAGTCTTCCTGCCTGTCAATTAGGGGCTGGAAATGTAAGGGCCATATTTCATTCTTGTGATTTGTTGTTATGTTTATCTTATTTCAGTTTATTAGTTAAGCATTAGGTCTCATACATAAAATTTGTATTGTGACATCATTTCATGGGTTGTTCTGTGACATCATCCCACAGTTATGCAGTTCCATGTCTATCACGCACGTTAGTTGTAGTTGTTGTTAAGACACGGAAGGATACAGAAAGGTGTGGAGCACACAAGCTTTTGACCGTGAGACAGTAAGCTAAAAGGAATACAGTAAAATAAGTTGTTTGTAACTGTAATCTATCGAAGCTACAGAACACAGCAAGCGACTTGTCGTGACTACAGTGGATTTATGCAAGAAACTGTAACAACCGTTGTTTTTGATGTTGAAAATAAACAAGAGACAAAGAAATCAACGAAACGTCTGATGTCGTCAGTGACACTGTGTAACTAAAGACACGCGTCAGAACTTGTGAATAACATGCACCTACAACAACATTTAAACACTTGATCATATGTATCTGTGCTAGTTTGTGTTTGTGATTATGTGACCCATAATCATTTTTTCCTCAGTATAAAATTTTTGGGGGGGTTTTAAGAACTCCATCAAAAGAGCAAAGACAAACTTAGAAGGAGTGAAAGGTAAGAAACCTCAGTGGAGAATACTGACTATGACATGGTGCTAATTGCTCTCTGTGTGTGTGTGTGTGTGTGTGTGTGTGTGTTTGGCAGGGGGAGGGGTACTTTAGACTTACTTGTCTGTGCGCAATGTTGGTGTTAAACCAACGGAGAAATGCATGAGCGCGCGCGCGCACACACCTCTCATCCACAAACGCTTTAACTGTTGTCTTGTAAATCGTTGATTAAACCTATGAACACAGCTGTTTAGCATTAGTCCTAAACACAAGCGCAGGGTCTGTTTTTGTCCTTAACTAAAAAACACCAATATGTTAATAATTTACACAATGATAACATGTTGTTTATGTTTAATGTCTATTTTGCGAGAAAAGGTAATAAGCAATATTTAAAATAAAACAAACCAGGAAGTAAGTGTTTCATACATTAAGGTGTTGTGTATAACCAAGTGCCCCAACAGACATAGTAACAGTATACAGAGTGTGTGCGCTGTGGGGGATAGGTAGGTGAACGAAGATAATCATTTACAAGACAAAAGACGTTCAGAGGTGTGTTATGCCCTAACCCCCCCGCCACGGATTGCTCCCCATTACGCAATCGCTATCTTCAAAGAAAAGCCGCCGCCCCTTTTCATTCAAACGTGTTAGTGAGTGTTTTTTCCTTCCCTACGCTCGGTTTTGTGAACACAGTTCCGTTCAGTAATACGATGAAACCAATCACCTAAACAGCAGCAACAACAACCATTATGATCACACTGTTGAATTTATATTGCTTAAATATTTCGCAGCTCTGTCCTCTTTGCATTGCTACGTGTTTATTTACTTCCTTTTCGCATCGCACGTAATGCACTCTAAAATCGACACTATCAAACTTGGAAATGATATAATATCCAATCAAACATCACGTTATTAAAAGTAACGAATTTGTCACTACTCTTCTCTTATGCAACACGGCTAAAAAGATAAAAATTACACCAAAGTGCTGCAGGTTTGGTGTCTGTGCTTTTCCTAATCAGAGTTAGACGGGGGGCATTTTGTGGCTGGTCCAGTTACACTTTACTTAGATATTGTACAGAGGGGAGTTCACTTCTGTTCTCTTCATCCTAGCTTAATTTCATCTCATGAAATAATAGTAAGTTTTGGAAAGTCTGAGTTCATCTCCCCAGCCAGTGTTGTGTATAGACAGGGTAGCATCATGGCAGGATTGGTGTCATTTTTATTATCTTTTTAGCCGTGTTGCGTAAGAGAAGAGTAGTGACAAATTCATTACTTTCGTTACTCGACTATTTTTTCTGCAAGTGAAATACATCGATACATTAATAATTTACACCACAATAACATTACTGCAGAAGGATCTGAAGAGACGTGACTTTGAGACGTTCACAGTATATTCGAACCGTAGACAGGGTTTATTCTGCAGAACATTACAAAACAGCCATGTCCAATAAAACAGTGCATCTTTAATAAGCCACATTGGTTTCGAGTCAGTAGTAAAATTAACGAAAGACTGAGAAGCCCCGTATACTTGACCCTGACAATAATAGTCGATTGGTTTTATATTTATGGGTTTTTATATATATATTTTTAAATGTTCAAATTAACGTTTCAGAGTAGCCTATATAATTTGTCTTGTCATCCGTTTTCAGCGTTGGCTGATTTTGTGATTGAGATCCATGGGTTACATTGACATATTTTTATTAGTAGTAAGCCAGTCTTTAGTAACCTTGGATAAATCACAATATAAGCCCTCTCTCACGCACGCGCTCTCTCTCTCTCACACACACACACACACACACACACACACACACACACACACACACACACACACACACACCCACCCACACAAACAAATAAAACATGTAATCGCGTAAAACCAAATGAAACTATGGCAAAAATATATAAGCAGTGAAACATACAGTAGTATCCTGTAGGTGATTCCTGTCCTGATAACAGGCACTGACCCTCTGGAACTGTTTAGTTCTGTTAGTATTGTGTTCAAGTGTGAATGTTTATGGGGATTTAATCTGTCTCTGCTGCCGCATCTATTCACCGTACTGATAAGTGATTAATGTCCCATCAGATCTTTGATGGGGGAACGTTATGCTGGTTAAATGACTGAAGACAGACTGATCCGTATGGACAGATATTTGTTCCAGATATCCAGCGTTATTAATCGATTTGTTATGCCAATTTTTGACTATCAGCGAAAAAAATATTAGCGAAAACATCAAAAATATAACGAAAACAAACTCAAGCAGAAGTTAAATTTTAAGCTTTACTTTGCAGCAAAATATTATCTACCAGTGTATTAAACGGAAATAGATAAAATACACCGTAATGTAAAATACTGTACATAGCCTGCACTTGTATTCCGTACCTACAACGACTGGTATAGATAAATTACAGATGTTACCGTGTCTTTAAGTATTATTAAGGATGTCGTTAAAAATTGCAATAAGTAGTTTTATTAATTAATTAATTATTAATTAAAAATAGCATAAGCATCATGGGTTGTGTATTGAGTGATTTAAATCTGTTTTATGAATCGTTTTTTATCCCTATTTTTTACCACATCATCTATTTATGAAACTATGTTGACGTAAGTTATGCTATATATATTAAATATAGTAACCGGCTGCTTGGACACTGCAGAAGCAGTCAATGCTCCATCTGGCGGAATTATACAGCATTGCAACCATCTTTTTAGAAAGCGCATGGGGGCGTTTATGGGGCGGGCCATCGTTAGCTACGTCATCGCGGGGGATCACATTCCGTGCACGGATCGATCATGGTCCTGTCACGGTCCTGTCATGGACCTATCATGCTCCAAGCGGCTGTTTGACGTGGCTCCCACTGTACTTAAGTTAAATTTTAAAAGTACAGTCGCAAGTAAATAAAAAACTGCATGTAAATGTTGTAAAATGTAAATAAAACAGTATTAGACACAAATATATGATATGGTAGTATATAAAATAAAAAAGCTTAATGAGTTCTTAAATGTAAAGCAAACGCAATTATTAATTTATTGTGTATATTTAACCTTATTCAGCCGTTTAAGTTATATGAAAAATAACGTTTCTACCAGCCTACTATTATTTTCTGTTCAACAAAGGTTACAAAAATGAATAATCTTCAATAAAGTTAGCCTAATACAAAATGGTTTCCAATGCTGAAGCAAACATGATTTTGTTTTAGTCTATTCTCTAATACAACGCGACAGAGAGCTCCGAGGTGACACCCACAGAACCCCCCAGTTGTAATCATTCTTCTCATTCTTGATAGATGTTAAGTTATCAAACCGGTTTCGCTGCTGGGGGAATTGGCAGTATTGGGGGTTTTAAAACAAATTAACAAAGACTGAGCAGACGTCTTTGCCTAAAATGTATTTTGCCAGCAAAACATAAACATAAAAAGAAAAATAAACATAAGTAGATATGAAATGTTTAATGGTAACGATTAAATCAGACCTTATAGTTGGATTTGATACTTTGAGTGTAATTCATTAATTAACTGAATATATGCAGATTGTGTAAAATAACTAAACCTGTTTCCTTCCTAGACCTTTTAACTTACAGTAAATAATTACAATTAGTTCAAATTAATAGACCTTGGTGAGTATTTTATAATTTTTTTTAGTTTTGCCAACTTATTCGGGTTTACAGTGCATTAAATATTTTCTAAAATTAATTTAAAACCGGTGAGCTTAAACCCGTGGCTTGCACTTTCACTTTATGTTCACATTTAAGTTTAATCAAATAAATACAACATATGGCAAATATATCATCTTAAAGCTTTTATTTTTTGAGTCATAAATGCAGTGTTCAGTTACATTCCAGTGTGTCCACCCTGATTTTTAACCACTACTGGAAGGACTTTAAACAACTGATTTATGTATTTATTACAATTCTCTTCTGTAAGTAAGTATCTTAAACCAGAATTTATTAATGGCAGTAATTAAATCAGATTTTGTAGTCGGTTTTGCTTCTTTTCGAATATAGTCTTTCAGAGCATGCCACACCATTTTAATGGGATTCATTTCAGGAGATTCAGCGGGTGTCTTCACCCAGTTAATTCCCTCTTTAGCAATCACTTTTCTTGCAGCAGTGTGCTTTGGGTCATTGTAGAATTAAATTAATTAAAATAGAAGTTTTTCTTAATGTATGGGGCAGTGGTTCCTTTTATAATCGCCTCCTCGAAGAAAGACCTGTCCATTATTCCTTCAAAGATGGCAATAGATCCTGGTCCAAGTCTAGAAATCTCTCCCCAAACATGAATTTTAACAGGATGTTTCAGGTTGGGTTTGATCACTTGTCTCCCTGTTTTACGAAAGGACACCGTAGTTTCATCAGTGAAAATGACGTCGTGAAATTTATCCTTTTCATTGATCCATGTCTAAGCTTGTTGGAAATGTATCTCTGTGTTTTTGTCACGGATCATGGGACAATGCAAAGTTTTCCTATATCTCCAAACAAGTTTTTGCCTGATTCTATGAATTGATCTCTCACTGATGTCCACTCCATTTTCACGCCACAGTTGTTTTTTCACAGAGCTTGCAGCCATTTCATTGTTTGTCCGTTCTTTATAATGTCTTCTGATGGTGCTCAATGTTACGTCTACACCAACATATTTCAGATGGCGGTTTATTTCGCGACTGGAACTTCCAGCAGACTTCATTATCCTGATGTTTTGAGAATAAAGCTTACTGATCTTGGTCATTTTGAAATGCCTCTACTCTACGTGTGGATGGACTGTATTTATCTAGGCTTACACTCACCTAAAGGATTATTAGGAACACTATACTAATACGATGTTTGACCCCCTTTCTTCTTTAGAATGGCCTTACTTCTACGTGGCATTGATTCCACAAGGTGCTGAAAGCATTCTTTAGAAATATCGGCCCTTAATTGATAGGAAAGCATCTTGCAGTTGATGGAGATTTGTGGGATGCACATCCAGGGCACTAAACTCCCATTTGACCACATCCACGCCAAATTCTGACTCTACCATTTACATGTCTCAATAGACTCATCAGAACAGGCAACATTTTTCCAGTCTTTAACTTTCCAATTTTGGTGAGCTTGTGCAAATTGTAGCATCTTTTTCCTATTTGTAGTGGAGATGAGTGGTACCCGGTGGGGTCTTCTGCTGTTGTAGCCCATCTGCCTCAAGGTTGTGCATGTTGTGGCTTCACAAATGCTTTGCTGCATACCTCGGTTGTAACAAGTGGTTATTTCAGTCAATTCTCCTCTAAACTCTAGCATCAACAAGGCATTTTTGCCCACAGGACTGCCGCATACTGGATGTTTTTCCCTCTTCACACCATTCTTTGTAAACCCTAGAAATGGTTGTGCGTGAAAATCCCAGTAACTAAGCAGATTGTGAAATACTAAAACCGGCCCGTCTGGCACCAACGAGCATGCCACGCTCAAAATTGCTTAAATCACCTTTCTTTCCCATTCTGACATTCAGTTTGGGGTTCAGGAGATTGTCTTGACCAGGACCACACCCCTAAATGCATTGAAGCAACTGCCATGTGATTGGTTGATTAGATAATTGCATTAATAAGAAATTGAACAGGTGTTCCTAATAATCCTTTAGTAGAATAACATTATAATGAATAGGGGAATCTATATAGGTCAGTGTATGTCATAGTGACGTGAAAAGTCATAATAGGTTGTGGATACCCATTAGGACTTTTCACGTCACTATGTCATACACTCACCTATATAGATTCCCCTATTCATTATAATGTTATTCTACTCTGTAGTGCAGTATTTACAAATGTTGATACATTTTTAAAATAATATAATTACTATATTTTTATATAATTAAATAAATAGCTGTCTATCTTTTTTTTTCTTTTTCGGTTTATTATACACTTCTGCACCACTTATTATAATAAATAGCTTTAAATGGTAGAAAACGTACCCTAGCAAGATGTAATTTGGTCGTGTTTACACATGAGGTACACACACACACACACACACACACTATATATATATATATATATATATATATATATATATATATATATATATATATATATATATATATGATGACTGATTGATAACTTCCCTTGTCCATGTTTCCAACCATATTAAGTCAGAAATGTATTTTTTTTTTTACAAAACATGAGCAATGTCTTGTTAAAACATTCTTATTTTTTAAGAATTCAATAATTTTGTTCTACACAGATTTGCAAATGTAGTTAACATTATTTCAGGGCTTTGTTACATTTAATATCTGTTGGATTTATTTACAGGCATAAGTAAATTTGTTAGCATTACTGACTTTAAGATGTATTTAAGTTAAAAAGGGAAAATATGTTAATGCTAGCTTTTTATCTTTATTTTTCATCATAACCTTTATAAATTAAATATATATTTTTTTTTATTATTTTGGATGTAGAATGAACACTGGTACAATGCAGGAAAGTTAAAAGTTTCTTTTCTGAGTTTAAAGAGTCACTTGCCCAGCAGTATGAGTCAATGACGCTTAGGCATCTAACAGCAGCATCCGACTACACCTGGAGGAAAGGCTGTCACTCTCATATCAGCCTGTTTAGCCACTTAACGCTGCCCCTGAATCACCATCGAGAGTGCAACTTTATAGTCTACTACTGTCTAGCCAAATCCACTTATTTTTTTAAACTACACGCCATACTATCATAAATTGGGTGCATAATAAGATAATGTTATATTGCTCACGAACTCACAAGCCTAGAAGTGGAAAGATAAAACTTTGCATCATTCTTGAACATTACTCCAGTGACAAGAGAAGACCAGCACAGATGTCATGATGTTGGGTCACTAAAAAGTCCAGCCTGCCTCCATGCATGTAAGAATGAGACAGACCCCTAAGGCTCTTTTAGTTATAGTATATTCTTGTAATAGCCAGACTCACTCACTGAATAAATATGAACATGAGAAGAGAAGGAATATGCAGGGAGCGACATTCTGGGTGACCTCAATTATAGGTGCTCTATTTGTCAGCTTGACCCAATTTCAATTCTGCAGCAGCATTCATGAAAGTCACACTTAAAACTCTGTACTACCAAGAAAAATGCACTATCACTTGCTCTTCTGCATAGCTGGGGTCAAGTACACATTTTAAATTCAAATTCAAATTTTATTTGTCACATACACAGTCATACACAGTACGAAATGTAGTGAAATGCTTATACGACTGCTATTGACTGCTAAAAGAGAATTAAAGTTTACAAATAAGAAATAAATATGAATAAAAGAAATACGATAGAAAATTAAATAGAAAAATTAAATTAAACTAGGAAAAATAGAACTAAAAATAAAAATAGAAATATGATGTACATAAAAATAGAAATATACTGTACAAATTGAAATATAAAACCTGTACTGGGTGTGCAAATATGCATAGAACAAAGTGTCTTTGTGCACTGGTCCAGGATGTAAACGTAAACACGTAGTGCAGTTGTGAAGGTAGGTGTGCAAAGTTATTAAAGTGTCTTTGTGCAATGGTCCAGGATGTAAACGTACAACATGTAGTGTAGATATGAAGGAAGGTGTGCGTGTAATTGTCCATAGTGTCCATGGATGTAAAAAGATTGATTGATTTGATCAATTATGAAAAGATTGTTTTAGTTCTGCATAGTGGTGTGGTTGAGAGACCTTATCGCCTGCGGGAAGAAGCTCCTCCTCAGTCTCTCTGTGTTGGCCTTCAGGGAGCGGAATCGCTTCCCAGACCGCAACAGAGTAAACAGTCCGTTATTGGGGTGGCTGAAATCCTTCACGATCTTCCTGGCCTTGGTCAAGCACCGCTTGCTGTAGATCGAGTGCAGGTCAGGGAGCTCGATGCGGATGATGCGCTCAGCTGATCAGCTGTCCACTCTCTCCACTGGGCTCCTGTTGATGACGGGGGTCTGGTAGTTCCTCACCTGCTTTGTACTGAAGTCCACTATCAGCTCCTTTGTCTTACTGATGTTCAGGAGGAGATTGTTTCTATGGCACCAGTTCTCCAGATTTCCAACCTCCTCCAGGTAGGCCGTCTTATCGTTGTTCGTAATCAGGCCCACTACAACAGTGTCGTCAGCAAACTTGATGACAGGGGTGGAGTTGGTAGTGGCCACGCAGTCGTGGGTGTACAGAGAGTACAGCAGGGAGCTCAGAACACAATCCTGGGGGGCTCCAGTGCTGAGAGTGAGGGAGGCTGAGACATGTCCGCCCATTCTTACTGCCTGTGGTCTGCCAGTCAGAAAATTGGAGATCCACTGACACATTGATGAGCTGAGTCCCAGGTGCTCCAGCTTGGTGGTAAGTGTGGAGGGAATTATGGTATTAAATGCAGAACTGTAGTCGATGAAGAACATTTTCACATAATTCCCCCTCCGAGTGTCCAGGTGAGTGAGAGATGTATGGAGGAGATGTGAGATTGCATCGTCCGTGGAACGGTTTGAACGGTATGCAAACTGTAGTGGGTCCAGTGTGTCTGGTAGTAAAGAGATGATGAAGTCTCTGACCAGGCGTTCAAAGCACTTCATCACTAACATAATAAAATAACCTTGACAAACAGGTCTCAAATGACAGGGCATAAACAACTGGGTCATTTTATTGGTCATACTGGTATCGTTTTTTTCCCACAAGTCTTATTTTTTATAAAATTTTGGAACATTCTTTTTCATTCAAAGCAGGCATTCTACACTTCAGAACTCCCTGTGTTGCCCCTGACATTACAGAAAAAAAAAATCTGTGTAACAAAAAACATCAGACTACACAAAAAAATTATACTACATTTATGTATAGATAACTTGCATATTTAAATTTACCACATTATAGCTTAAGGGCACTATTTTTTCTTTAAGAAGAAGAGCCAGTTTGTTAACTCAGAAGAGAAAAGGCAAAAACCTGTTCTTTTTTATAGCTTCCTTGATTTTAGAGATCAAAGTCATTCTCTATGATTAATCTTTTCCTTTATAGCCACTGATTGTGACCTTAAATATTCAATTTTGTATAATTATTTTGGATATTTGTATTTATGTGCTTCTGTCTCCCTGCAGTGATTGTAGTGCTCTACATGGGAGTCCAACGACAGAAGAAAAAGGAAACACTAATGACCTCCAAAGAAGACATTAGAGATAACGTTATCCACTATGATGATGAAGGCGGAGGCGAGGAAGACACACATGCCTTCGACATAAGCACTCTCCGGAACCCTAAAGCCATCAAGGACAAACTTTATCGGAGGGATGTTAAACCAGAGGCTGCCTCTGTTCCTCAGCCATTAGCAGCCTCACAGAACAGTGAAGACCTTCAGAAGTTCATCAGTCAGAGACTGCAAGCACATAACAGTGATAGCTCTGCACCACCCTATGACTCACTTGCTACCTATGCTTATGAAGGTGAGGGATCGGTGGCCGAAAGCCTGAGCTCCATTGGATCATTAAATGGTGAAACAGAAGAGTATTATAATTGTCTAAATGAGTGGGGGCCTCATTTTAAAACCCTTGCAGGGATCTTTGGGGAACATGCACAAAGCCAGACTGACATCTACTCCACA
Source organism: Clarias gariepinus (assembly GCF_024256425.1). NCBI lineage: Eukaryota > Metazoa > Chordata > Actinopteri > Siluriformes > Clariidae > Clarias > Clarias gariepinus. The sequence goes on along the minus strand of NC_071113.1, from coordinate 20,337,059 downwards.
AGCACCACAGAAAACAAACATTGATGATAAACAGCAATGCAAGATGTTTATTTATTTACTTTAGTATCTTATATTCCTTTTGTATTTTTTATTTTTTTGGTTAAAATGTTTTTTTTTTTTATCCTTGAGGTAATGTTTTAACTCTGGTTTGTCTCTATTCTCCATGCAACAAAACTGACAAAAAATCAAGAGTATTATTTTTGCTTATATTTAGGTATTTTTAGTATTTTTCTGTGCTTGAGGAAAAACAACTTTAAACGGAATTGAAAACATCCTTAAAAAATATCTCAGTAGATTTTCCTTTTTTTTTTTTTTTTTTACCTCTGATTTTCATGGTCACACAAAACTACCCTTACACACTACTTCCCACATAAATGCCTTTCAGAAAAACTAGTCCATGCTAAAGATGGCAAATGCTGTAGCTCCTCATGAATAATGTTGAGACTAGATTCACTAAGGATTACAGAAGGCAAATAAAAACATGGCCCAAGTTTGGCCAAAGCTTGTTTAACTGCTATTTATTATAGTGTATTTATTTGTGAGTCTAATATTTGTTTTCCTTTTATAATTTGATGTATTTATCTCTATTTATCACAATATTTTTCTTTTCTTGAATACACCTGAGGATTTTTGTAATTATATGCTCCTCACATTAACCAGTATGGTAAAGTGATGTAAGCAAACTATAAAGACTTGTATAAAATGGTAATTATAAAATCAGTTTAGGGCTAAACATGAGCTACTATAATGAGTCAAGTAACACATTGTTTTTTTAAATAAACAACACTTATCGAATTTTTTTTTCTTTACATGTGTGAGTTAATTTACTGTGGAACAGGTAATTAATGTATTACCATTAGTGTGGAATTTATGTGCATGCGTTTCCTATCTATATTTCCTATTTGTTTTCTGGTTTTCTTACAGTTCCCAAAAACATGCCAGAAGGTGGATTGGTTAAGGTATTTTGCCCTAATGTGTGTGTGAGTGTGCACAGTGCCGTCACTACAGGTTCCGCCTTTTCAATTTGGAAAGAGAAAATATTTAGAATCCAATCAGGCATTATATTCTAGCACATTAAACTATCATGGATGTGGCATGGCTTGTTCATATCTTGAATGACTTTGCATTAGAAACCACTTATACTTCATAACTAAATTTAGAGAGACTGTTTAGAAATAAGATGTTGCAACTATCAAAAACCCCATAAACAATTTATTATTATTATTATTATTATTATTATTATTATTTAAACAGTTTAACAAAGTGTATTTCAGTCGGTCAGAGAAGGCACATCAGAAAACAATTGACCAGAAAGTATTGTACAGATGCCATTGTTAAAATTGGGATGCTTAATCCTGCCAATATACCTAATATCTCTAATATCCTCTGGAGGTTTAAACTCACCTTAAAAGATTTCGAGGTAAGTTTAAACATCGACCGAAGTTGTCATCAGTAGTATCACAGAAAAGAAGGAGGGGAAAATAAGGTTCCTACAGTGGTTACTCAAGGGGAATGTCAATATCTGCCACCCACTCTGTCGCGGCAAACGGCAACAGCCAAAATAAATTGCAATTCAAAGTAATTTGTGAAATGACCGCCAGGTGGCGCAAAGGGACATTTTGCAAACGGCTGCAATTAATTTTGTTTAGACAGACTCTATGGTCTATCCGTCTATTGTTATTGTTATTATTTAAAAAAAAACGGCACAAACAACAACTCAAGGGCTTGTAAAAAAATTTTTTTTTTAACGGTAAAAATTAAAATTTTGGAGTCAGTGGTCCTAGCACAACGTAATAATCTTTGTATGATAAAATGACTCATGGCATGAATCTACACAAGGCGCTTCAGTTTCAAATAATCATTTAACGCTAAACCCAAACAGCAAAAGAACATGATAATAACAATCTAAAGAATAACATTCATCTTGATTTTATCTGTTTATGTCCAGCATTCAATAATTATTGAATTATTAATTATTAAAGCTGCTCACATCGCATGCGCTTTCACTTAAAAAAAAAATGCAGTGTTTAATCAACAAGTATAGGTCGCCTCTCTTTATGAGAAATAAATATTCTGACTGAAACAAAGCTGCTCGTGTCAGCTCATATCAGGAGCATTTTGATCAAAGTGGAGATGGAAAGTGAAAGTGTGTACCAACAACATAGCACAATGCATGTGTGTGAATGGCTGAAATGTGGTTGTGAATAAATCTTTTAGTGAATGTAACATGTTCGCGTGAACCTGCAGCGCGCGTGTGCGCCCTTTCACTTTGCCAAGTTTTGATCTAAAGTCAGATGAATGCGCGCGCTCATATGAGAGATTAAGAGATTTCTCTTTGCCAGAAATATAACAAACACACATTTATACGTGTTAAATAAGTGCTGTCTTTGCGGCGCTGTGCGAAACGCTTGATTATAAATGCATCGGGGAAAACAGCAGGGAAACTGACTGGCCATTTTAATAATTCATTAATAAGTTGATGTCTTTTCGTTTCAGCTGTGAGTGGATGCGCTGTAGTAATCTACGTTTTATACGAATAAGCTGATTTTTTTTCATTAGTTTATATAAAAGCAGACATTTTGCTTTCTGAAAGTATATATTTTTCACGTCTGTAAGCAAATATACACGGAGCTTCGGTTTATTTTCTGACGTGCCCAAGTTTACCAAAACCGATACAGAATAGCGCTGTATCCCTGTTTGCTTTCATTATTTCACAACATCATAACGTTTTGTTGTCATTGTGCGTGCAATTAAATAAAAGTAAAGTCTTATAAGGGCTACAGTATGTAGCTTATAAAGCTTTATTATATAGTTTTTGCCCATTAATCTGACAACAACTGTGACTCACCCACTTTTTCTAATACACACACCCAGAGTTTTTTGGCTACGCGAGTGTTACACATGATAAAATAAAAGTCTCACTGTGTTAACATTTATTTTGCTGAAATTCAATGAAACGCCTATATTTAATTTAAGTTCTAAATTTGTACTGTAATTTTAGTACTGTGATAATAAATTCGTTTAATGTTTTACTTGTATTTTATAAGGTTTTTGCCGGCAGTGGTACAGCGCAATGGAGTGCTCGTATGTGAAAATATAATTTGTTAAAATGTTTTATTATTTATGAAAGAACATTGATGATCATAACAGCCTACTGCATTTTATTCTTATAATAACGCAAAAAGACATCGACATCTGCTGACGCAGTAGCACGGCCTGACAATGTTAGAATTTTTATGGTGATTTATTTTCGTTTATTTCAGTTAATAAATCTACTACAAATTTAAAGAACACAAAATATAAGATGACAAAAAACATACATGCGTAGCTTTTCTAATTACACATGAAAAAATCTAAAGGCTCACTGTGTTACGTTTACTTTGCTTAAATTTGATTCTAATAAGATTTAATTTAATTTAAATTCTACATTTGTACTGTAATTTTAATACTGTGATTATGAATTCGTTTAACTACAATGTTTCACTTGATTTAATCCGCTACTATGTGCAGCTCTAACGGAGTGTGGCTCATTAATCCTTGAAAAAATGAACTGATGCCCGAGGCGTCAGTCTATAGTTATATAGCGCCACTCAGCGGTAGACGCCAACAAACGCACAAACCCAAATGTCGCCACCGTGAGGCGTGGTGGTAAAACCAGAATACCGCATGAGTAAACTCAGTAAATAAGCTTAATCTGCTATATGTGCTTCTGTAATCCTGGCATACAATTTATAATGTTACCTCTTTAGGCTGTAAATTTCCCATCATCCAATACACATTTTCAGTTTAAATCAACAAAAATAACACAGTAGAATCTGTCATTACTATTTGTTTTTCACTTTAGTTAGCTTATAGACCCATGGCCAAACCAGCAGTAATAAATTCATGCTTACCTGAGGTATTGCTATAAAATATCCTCATAATATTATAGTCAAAGGTTACTTCAAATAATGTTATCTGCTAGATACACACACTATTTTAACTGCAGGAAAACATTTGTGCTGTCCCACTTCTCTTTTTTGCTATTGTTACAGCTCTACCTTTACAGATTTTAGCACTGACTGTGTATTGATGTGCCATGGCAGTAAATTTAAAGAATGACAGTTTGACAGATTGATTACAGGTATTACTGAATTTTGCTGTAAAATGTGACAGTGGTTAAAAGACAATGTGATTTTGCTCTAGGCTGAACATAAACCGGAGCCCTTGAACTGTATCTGTATTATTCTATGCAGTGCTCTGCTGTTACACGCTTGCTGTGGACAACGGCATAAATTAGTAATCCTAATTGGGAAAAGTGGTCAGTAAGTGTTAAAATATGTAATTAATAATCACCTTCAGCTTTATTGCTGTTACAGAATCTATTAGTCTCCTTCATGATCTCAGTCCAGCCAAGACTTTACCACTCTCACAATATCCTGATCTCTAAATTACCTGATTCTGATTTTCAGAGTTTATTAAAAATGTTATTTGAAGTGTTTGTTAATACTAAACAAACACTTCAAAATTGTTTGTTAATACTAAACCTTGACCAGACCTACAGTCTGTTTAACATTCAAATACACATATTTACATAATCATCTACATCACCATAATCATCTAAAATAATAAAGAACTTTAATTTTTTATATCAATAATCTAATAATTTGCAAATTTCAGGCCTGTGGAAAAAAATATGAAAAAGTAACTCCCTCAGCTGCCCTAGTTCTTTGTTTCCCTCATGGTCTTGACTCAATCTTTTTACTTGTCTTCTTTTATTGCCTTCAACTTCATGTTAATTTGGAACTGGCAGACTTATATTCATCATGGCAGTGCTAAGAGTCTGTGTGAGGCTACAGATTTTTATGCATCACAAGCAGTGGAGGAATGTGTTTGATTCTACAGGAAGTGGCAGCATTGATTTGCAATGCTGACAGCATGACATTATGGAAAAGAAGTTTAAATGGCATCAGTGGAGTCACAGTTCACAAAGCCTAAAAGGGTTTGGTTTTCTCAGTTATTTATTTATTTATTTATTTATTTATTTATTTATTATTTTTCTCCCCCAGCCAAGAAATCTGGAAAGCTGTTCAGTTGTTCTAATTTAAAACCTTTTACATTATGCAAAATTTAGTTATAAATATTTTAAGAGTTTTTTTAAAGGACAGGTATTTTTTAATTGTGGAATAAAATATTATCAATAAGAATTTTTTAACAATGCAAATAACTTAAATTTTACTTTAAACCTAAACTTTAATTAAATGAAAAAGATGAGTTCAGTGCTAACTGAATTTTAAAATATAAAAAAAAAATAAGGAAGCCCTGTTTTCTTTTTAAAATGCATTAAAAAAGCGTAAAGCTTTTAAAATTGTCTTTTTGCTGACAGCACGGATATAGGATGTAGATGCTGAGGTATATTACAAGGGTAAGAAAAAAAATTATCTGCACTCTGGTTGTATTAAAGAAGGGTTTTATTTACAGATCTGGCCTGTACATAAAAAGGGATCCCAAGACTTGCCGCGCGCTGTGAAAATGCCCTTCAATACCTGTAGGGGGCAGTCGTGTTTCAGTCTAAAGTATTGTGTGTCTACTGAAGCCGAAAAAAGTTATGTCTCTTAGGCGCCCTTTGACAGCAAGCGACAGAGCTCATAAACGTGTCAAGCTCAAACTGATATGTATTTATTCTTCATTTTCATTCAGAATTATTATTATTAGTAGTAGTAGTAGTAGATCTCCGAATTTATTATTATTATTATTGTAACGCACCCACACGTGTGTGCAAGGACTACAAAGATGTATGATGTTAGCCTATAACAGTATTGTTTTATTGTTTTTATGTGATTTAAACCTAGACGGGCAGTGGTGTTTCAGTGGTAGGTGGTTCGCCTGCCATGCGGGAGGCCTGGGTTCGATTCCCAGCCAGTGCTCAAAATGCCGGTGCTATGCGCTAAAATGCTATGATATAGCCATTACATTATCAACTTATGCTTCAGTACTAAATGCATGTTTGCAATTGAGAATTTTTTCCCCTTAAGCTATGAAACGCATTAGCACTCACCTCACAGTTGCTATAATTTAATGATAATCGGACTTCCGCATTGTTGTGCGCGCGTCTCACTCACACCGCGTAGTAAAATCCACTATAAATCAACAAACCCTGAGTATTTTATAGCGCGGGTTGCAAGCCAGGGATCTTTAGCAATGAGAACTCTTCTTCACCATTCGTGTCTAATTCCGCAGCCCCGCTTCTTCGCATATCTGAAGGAGAGGCCGCCTAACTAGTGAGCAAGGAGCGATGTTGATTTGGGCGCACGCCGTGACAGGCTGAAAAAAAATATTGTCCTCAAAAATGTAACAGATGAGGACTTTGGTTAATGTGCAAAAACTATATAATAAAACTATATAAGACTACATGCCTTTATAAGACTCAACTTTTATTTAGGCGCACTCACAATACCGAAAAAACGTTTTTGTAAATGTTTGAAAGTGTTGTAAGCTGCGCTGCTCTGTATTGTTTTTGGTGAACTTGAGCGCGTCAGAAAATGAACACAAACGTTTTTTTAAATGGTCGGAGTCAGTCTGCTTGCTGTTTTCCCGACGCGTTCATAATCATTATTCAACTTCTGCCGGTGCGCTCTGGAAAACTTCATGCATGCGGCTGAGCGCTGATTAAAACTATGGAGTAAATTAAAGAGGAGAATCACGATGCCGAATCGAAGTTCTGAGCCCAAACCTCATTTAAATTAAATTAACAAATATTATAAGTAAAAAACAATAGCCCACGTTTAGAAACCGTTTAGAAATTCTTTCCGACATGAGTTGGCCCAGTGTGCGCAGAGCGCCGGGAGATTTCCTGAAGCTCCGAAATCGTGGGGCATTTTTTCCAAATAGAGGCTATCTTTATTAACTGATGGAGGTTTTGAGCTGTATACACACACATTCCTGCCTAAACAACTCTTAAAACTACACCTGTGACACACTGACAGTAATATTTCGAACATTCTGCAGGCTGATATTTGGAGAAACGAAAGAATAATGAATAAACCAGTTGTTAATTTGTAAACTACATCTCATATGAGCCAACATGAGCAACCCAACAATGTGTTTAAAGTACCTGAAATAATCCAGAACTTAAATAACAATAAACAGATACAGAGATACACTATATAACAGTCACTATTGTATTTACTGCAACGAGCGAAAATGTCACTTTGCGCCACCTGGCGGCCATTTTACAAATGACTTTGAAATGCAACTGATTTATTTTGGCCGCTGACGTTTTTACACTGCGGTGAGCGCGACGGTAATAACCATTCTAATTGATTAACTACTGTAAAATGCATAGCTATTTAAGTCTTGTAGGTCAACACCGGTTGTTTGTCAATTAAAATGAATAGGTAATGTGTAAAAATGATCTACTGGAATACCAACTCAAGAAAACAACAAGGTTAGCATAATAAAAACACTTACTCTTTTTTCAAATGCAAGAATATCATGTAACCTACATTTAATGAAATAATTGAATAAGCTGTTTTTTTTTTCCTATCAGCTTTTCATTAATTAAATATTGGATGCCTTTAAGCAAACATAAGTAGGCATAATTATAACTGGAACAGAAATGTTCTCTATATTGAAAATACAACTATGACCATGGACCAATGACCATGTTTAATGTAAACATCTGGGAGCTACATTTAGCTTTGACCTTGGAGGATTTAAATACGAGGAACTTTCCAACTTAGGTAAAACATTTCTACTTAACTAAGAAGTCCAGTTGACATGTCTCAACTTTCAGATAAGTCGATTAGTGTTATTTGCGCAAGTGTTTTATTTATTTTTGTTATTAATATAATCTATTTGTTATTATATTAACATCTTCACATATGACATGCCTGCATTTTGCATTTGTGAAAGAATGCAAGACCTTCATTGAGGCATAGTGGATAGGTTTCACCTAAATAGAGCTTTGGCAACCGTAGTGAGGTGATCAGACTTTGTGGGCAGTCACCCCATGATCCACCATCAAGTCAACCAAAGCTTGCTATAAGGTATAAACCTGTTGGCACACAATCCAGGATGAAGTATGCAGGATGAAGAGGTGGGAAGTCTTGAGAAGCCATTCCCTTACTAACCACTTAGAAGGACCAGTGATTTAGAGTGTGGTGGTAGTGTCCAGGATGGGGAGAATCCCCATACGTGCAGGATGTAAGAGAGGCAGACAGGGCCAAGGACATGCTGCTGTTTCTACCAGCTGGATTTAAGAGCAGTGCATGGCTTCCACCACCTGGCTGTGGAATATTATGCTCACTCTCCAGCCTGGATGTAAGAACATCAAGCATCACCACCCAGGATTTGAGTAGATTACACTTATAGTGCATCTCAGGTTGGCAGACATAAAACAACATCCCAAGCCCCAGCTATGTTCTCATCCCAAGCACCAGCTTTGTCCTTTTTATCAAGATCCAGTTCCTTCTTCATGCTAAGCTCCAGTTCAGTTTTCATGCCAAGATGCCCTGCACCAAAGAAATTATTTTGAGGGGATGTAGCACATTATGGGGGAACGTCAGGGATTACCCCAGGAGATTGCTCTGCACCCATGGGTTATTGTGTGTTTTGTGTTCGTTGGGTCTGTTTGGGAATTACAAGTCGATATGTTGTCTCACTATCTTGTGCTTCACAATTTCTTCTTACAGTGGTTAGGCAAGGGGAATGTCTATTACCGCCGCGCTCTCTGTCGCGGCAAAACAGCAACGGCCAAAATAAATCAGTCACATTTTATGTAGTTCATTCAAAGTGACATTTTCATTTGAAATTTTTAAATATGATTACAGCAACACTAGAAGCCCCAAGCAGCGGTCATTTGACCGCAGTGGGGTAAAAAGAAAAAAATACTTCACACTCGATCAAATTCCAGGACCCTCCTTTCATGACTTTTCCTAGATCTGTGAGCTCAATCACCCTTGTATGCTTACATTTTCAAAATCACACCAGTAAAAGCCAGTATAAAGCCATTTTGCTCTTATTTACGTGAAATCGCTGACAGCTGCCGTTTCCTGTCTTTTCCAACCTGTGATTCTCATTTTTCTAAACAGATGGCGCAAGGGATCGCGCATACTATCTATGCGTCATTCAGTACAGTACAGTGGGAGCCACGTCAAACAGCCGCTTGGAGCATGATAGGTCCATGACAGGACCGTGACAGGACCATGATCGATCCGTGCACGGAATGTGATCCCCCGCGATGACGTAGTTAACGATGCAGCGCCCCCATAAACGCCCCCATGCGCTTCCTAAAAAGAAGGTTGCAATGCTGTATAATTCCGCCAGATGGAGCATTGACTGCTTTAGTTAACTGCAGTGTCCAAGCAGCCGGTTACTATATTTAATATATATAACATAACTTACGTCAACATAGTTTCATAAATAGATGATGTGGTAAAAAAGAGGGATAAAAAACGATTCATAAAACAGATTTAAATCACTCAATACACAACCCATGATGCTTATGCTATTTTTAATTAATGATTAAATTAATTAACTAATAAAACTACTTATTGCAATATTTTTCACGACATCCTTAATAATACTTAAAGACACGGTAACATCTGTAATTTATCTATACCAGTCGTTGTAGGTACGGAATACAAATGCGGGCTATGTGCAGTATTTTACATTACGGTGTATTTTATCTATCTCTGTTTAATACACTGGTAGATAATATTTTGCTGCAAAGTAAAGCTTAAAATTTTACTTCTGCTTGAGTTTGTTTTCGTTATATTTTTGATGTTTTCGCTGATGTTTTTTTTCGCTGATAGTCAAAAATTGGCATAACAAATTGATTAATAACGCATAATATCTGGAACAAATATCTGTTCATACGGATCAGTATTTCTTTAGTCATTTAACCAGCATAACGTCTCCCCATCAAAGATCTGATGGGACATTAATCACTTATCAAACGGTGAATAGATGCGGCAGCAGAGACAGATTAAATCCCCATAAACATTCACACTTGAACACAATACTAACAGAACTAAACAGTTCCAGAGGGTCAGTGCCTGTTATCAGGACAGGGATCACCTACAGGATATTACTGTAATTTTTTACTGCTTATATTTTTTGCCATAGTTTTATTTGGTTTTACGCGATTTCATGTTTTATTTGTTTGTGTGTGTACGTGTGTGTGTGAGAGAGAGAGTGAGAGAGAGCGCGTGCGCGAGAGAGGGCTTATATTGTGATTTGTCCACGGTTACTAAAGACTGGCTTACTACTACTAATTAAAATATTTCAATGTAACCCATGGGTCTCAATCACAAAATCAGCCAACGCTGTAAACAGATGACAAGACAAATTATATAGGCTACTCTGAAACGTTAATTTGAACATAAAAAATATATATATATATATATATATATATATATATATATATATATAACATAAATATAAAAATAATCGACTATTATTGTCAGGGTCAAGTTTACGGGGCTCGTCAGTCTTTCGTTAATTTTACTACTGACTCGAAACCAATGTGGCTTATTAAAGATGCACTGTTTTATTGGACCTGGCTGTTTTGTAATGTTCTGCAAAATAAACACTGTCTACGGTTCGAATATACTGTGAACGTCTCAAAGTCACGTCTCTAGATCCTTCTGCAGTAATGTTATCGTGGTGTAAATTATTAACGTAAGGGGCGGCCGCTTTTCTTTGAAGATAACAATTGCGTAATGGGGGGCAATCCGAGGGACGGGGGGGGGGGCATTTTAGGGCATACCACACCTTTGAACGTCTTTTGTCTTGTAAATGATTATCTTCGTTCACCTTCTAATCCCCCACAGCGCACACACTCTCTACACTGTTGCTATGTCTGTTGGGGCACTTAGTTATACACAGCACTTTAATGTATGAAACACTTACTTCCTGGTTTGTTTTATTTTAAATATTGCTTATTACCTTATCCCGCAAAATAAACATTAAACATAAACAACATGGTCTCATTGTGTAAATTATTAACATCTTGATGTCTTTTAATTAAGGACAAAAACAGACCCTGCGCTTGTGTTTAGGACTGATGCTGAACAGCTGTGTTCATAGGTTTAATCAACGATTTACAAGACAACAGTTAAAGCGTTTGTGGATGAGGTGTGTGTGTGTGTGTGTGTGTGTGCATTTCTCCATTGGTTTAACACAAACTGTTGAGCACAGACAAGTAAGTCTGAAGTACCCCTCCCCCCGCCAAAACACACACACACACACACACACACACACACAGAGCAATTACCACCATGTCATAGTCAGTATTCTCCACTGAGGTTTCTTACCTTCCACTCCTTCTAAGTTTGTCTTTGCTCTTTTGATGGAGTTCTTAAAACCCCCCCAAAATTTTATACTGAGAAAAATGATTATGGGTCACATAATCACAAACACAAACTAGCACAGATACATATGATCAAGTGTTTAACTGTTGTTTTCGTTTGTTTCTATAACCATTAATAATAATAATAATAATCATAATTATAATAATTATTATGATTATTATTAGCCCAACTCTTTGACTATTTAAAACGTCGGGTCACATTTTTTGCACATTGAAGTTGTTGGTTTAAGTAAATGTATTTTTAAATACACAAACAATTCCCCAACAATTAAAACACGCACACATGACTTTAAAAATAAAATTTATTCTTCCAAAACTAGTCAAAGGTAAAACAATAATTTGTATAAAACAGGTAAAAACATGTTTAATTTTTGCTTAAAAGTCATTAAAAGTGGTCAGTGGTAGCTCAGAGGGCTAAGGCACTGAGTTACTGATCGGAAGATCGGCGGTTCGATCCCCAGCTCCACCAGGTTGCCACTGTTGGGCCCTTGAGCAAGGCCCTTAACCCTAACTGCTTCAGGGGCGCCGTATCATGGCTGACCCTGTGCTCTGACCTCAGTTACGCTGGGATATGCGAAGAAGGAATTTCACTGTGCTGTAATGTATATGTGACAAATAAAGGCTAAACTTTAAAAAAACTTTAAATATCCGGATAACACCAGCTGCTTATCAGTCTCTATCCGGTTCTTTTATATTAAAATATCATTAAAAAAAAAAATTAATTCTTTATTTCTCCCCTAAAGTATCAGACGTATTGCAATTCTATGTTCAGAACATACAGAAGACCTGACCAAACATCATTCTAAAGCTGTTGCACTGTGACATCATCCCTCCTACAGCTCCCTCAGGCTCCTCCAGTAGCTCCAAAAGGCCAACCGTCATCCGTCTGACCCCCCAATCCTCCACAGCGGAGCTCTGCTTAAAGACAACAGGAGAATTTAGTGAAGACAAAGATAAATAAACTTTACAGAATATCTAGTTGTAATAAATATAAAAGATATTAGTAAACCTACATCACAGAGTGTGTAAAATACTGTTTTGGGGAATTCTGCAATGTAAATAAACTGGGCTAACTTTAACCATTGAACTTTGTTAGTGTTAACCCCGGTCTGTCTGTATTATCGTCTGCATTAAATTAACCGAGAATTTACTTAATGCACTTTTCATACAAATAATTTAGGCAGTATAACACTCGTATATATTAGTTTATATCTGAAGCCAAACTATAACTTCCCGAGTACTGAAGCCCCCCTCACCTCACCCCCCCACACCCACACACACACCTCCCCACACACACCTCCCCCTCCCCCTTAACTGATAAACACTTCAGAGTTTTTATCCAGCTCGGTAACTGAGCGCTCGCGCTACCGCGCAAAGTCACGGCCAAGCTGAGAAAAATATAAACCCGGTTATGAGCGTTTAGCTCGCGAGCTCCAGTAAATCTATCCTCAGCTTGTGTCCTTCATAAACTGCATCACATTATATTCACATAAATAACCTGCAGATTAACTCTTACCCAAAGAATAAATAAATGCTGAATTTATCCAGACAACACACGGTCAGATTCTAAAGGCATTTTTATAAAGCACAAACACTCTTAATCCGGTGGTGCAGCTTTTGTAATAGGGACATAAATAGTATTTTCGAAGATTTAGTGTCTTTTTTAGTTAAAGAGGAGTGACATTGTGAGTTTGTGAGACTGACAGTAAGCTGTAATGTTAACTCCAGACTTGGTAAACAGATCAGTAAGTTATCTAAAGTCACATCTGACCGCAGCTGGTGCTGCCAGTGATTTTCAAAACGGCCAATAAAAAAATTAAACTGGGAAATAAACTGTAAACTAATCCCAAACAAATTGTATAAATTAAAACACACCTTACCGCGAATAGTCCATTAATCCGCCATCTTCATCTCTAGTGCAGTTTGGCAGCGTCAGTTCGGTGGGGGTGAGGGTGGGTTGTTAAAATCACGTGATTGCAACTCAGCGCAGCTAAATTGCTGGCTTGTGTTAACGTGTCCTTGAGAACGAAGCGCCATCTAGTGGTGGAACCAGGTAAATGGATAAATAGGGCCTGAATGGGCGTGTTTACTGTGAAATCTTGACACGCCTTTCTCGAAGGAAAAGGAGGGGGGATTACGGCGTGCATAGGGCAGCCGTACGCCATTCGTACGCAATTCACACGGCCGCGACTATTTGGCGTGGCTTCATCTGTATACTGTGCTGAAATCCCTTGCATGTTGTCCCTCAATTTTGTGCTTCCATTCCAAGTGGAGAGATATTTGACCGACAGTCTAGAACAGAAAAAGTTGTAGCTGTGATCACAACCCCCTCCCAATGACCGTGCCATCAATCACTGACCACCTCAGAAGTTCCCTCCAATGTATGCTGATGTTTTGCAAGTATTTTTGTAAAACTATGGCACTCTCTTGAGACGTGGTTGGAATGTGTTATTCATTTATTTATTCTTTACAAGGGCACTAACTTCACAGACCAAACTGTTACCTTCTTGTACTCTTATAAAAATTCTAAATATAAACAAACAAAATACAGCTTTTTTTTACTCAGAGGTAAACGGAAAGGTAAAGCCGTTCAGTTGTTTAGTGTCATAAACAGTAAAACATAAATAAATAGAACAAAATAAAATTAAATAAAAAATAAAATAGAACAAAATAAAATAAAATCAAAATCAAGAAACATATTATATATATATATATATATATATATAAAATAGCATGCATCTTTATACATTTGCAATCTGCGTCTACATTTTCTGTTACAATAGATAAATGGTATAGAATGGTATAGAGTTAGTTTCAGCTGAAACTCATGATCAATGGTGTTAGGGTACTTATGAAGTGATAATTAGTTTTTGCCAAATTACTAAAACTAACAATGGACTATGAGAGGTGGTTAAAAGGTGCTTTTCATTTATTTATTCTCTACAAGGGTGCTAACTACACAGACCAAACTGTTACCCTCTTGTAATGTTATAAAAATTCTAAATATAAACAAACAAAATACAGCTTCATTTTAGTGTCACTATGTCATAAACAGTGAAACAACTGCAACTGCTTCAAAGTCTTTCCAATCTGTGACCGCTGAAATCCGACACGGCATTCGTGGCGCTCAGTGGCAGCATTTGGGTTTGTGCGTTTGCTGGCTTTTGTAAGGAACAGCCAGATGTCGCTGTTTTTTAGTTGTAGTTTTTGTTGGCTGACTCAGTTTCCCAGAAGCCACACCTGAGCCGAGGTAGCCATTAATCTAACTATAAATAGCTGTTTAGTCTGGGAATTTGGGTCGAGCATTATAAGTTATACTACTGTCATTTGTGTGGGCATTTTGTGTTTAGTTCTTTTAGTTTATATTTTGATTTAAGTTCTGTTGACCTGGGGTCCGTTCTTCGTACGTCGCCAACTCAGTTAGCCGGATTTGATTGTTGTGGATTTGTCCTGATCTTGGATTGTTTGGTTCTTTGATGCGCTTTTAGCATTTGTTGTCATAGCAACATATCCGTAAGCTTGAACCTGCTCGGGAGCAGGTTTATTTCATGTAAACAGGATTTAACCTGCGCTCCTGCCGGGTTATAATTGGTCGAAATGGCGAGGTCACATCTGATTGGTTAAAGAGCACGACTGAGGCGGACTGACTCACGTGGGAAAAGAAAAGGATCTTGTATATATATATATATATATATATATATATATATATATATATATATATGTGTGTGTGTGTGTGTTTAAATACATCCATATATATATATATATATATATATATATATATATATATATAATTTTTTTTAAGAAAATAAAACTATCTATCTATGTATATATGCAAGACACTTTAATTTTGTTTACTAAAATTATATATATGTATATATATATATATACAACTAATTTTATATATATATATATATATATATATATATATATATATATATATATATGGATGTATTTAAACATACATACAGTATATGTATTCAGGTGTGTGACTGTGGTCATCATTCGTGTGTTAATCGCTGTATGTGTCTAATAATATGAAACATTCTATCCCCCGATTGCGTCTATATAAGTGGAGGTAATTTTTTTAAATCTGTCGCAGCCATGTCTTGTCCGTTTATGAGAGAGCAGCCGGTTACCGAAGGTGCGAGGATTATTCGCAGAGTTTTTCAAATTCCTCGTGTATTGCGTGATAGACAAGATCCTTTGGCACAGCATGACAATATACTTATTGAGAGATACCGCTTTTCTCGTGAGGGTATCCTTTATATAATTTCGTTGTTAAACCCCTATGTGAAATGTTCATCTCGCCGGAGTCGAGCGTTAACAACCGCACAAACGGTGTGTATTGCCCTGAGATTCTTTGCGAGTGGCACTTTCCTTTACACCGTTGGAGATGCAGAGAACGTAGCGAAAAGTGCTGTCTGCCGTGCCATTCGCAAAGTTTACTTGGCACTCAAAAAGTTTGTGAGGGTATATGTGTTATTCCCAAGCCACTTAAGACCCCAGGCTGTAAAACAGAAGTTTTTTGCCATTGCAGGTACGGTATAGATATTGTTGATAAAAATAATGCAGTTAAGATCATTCCAATAAGTATGAAGTGTGTCAGCAGGCTTTCCTAATGTGATTGGTGCCATAGACTGCACCCACATTCCTATCAAGGCCCCACCAGGCCCCAATGAAGGGGATTTTGTGAATAGAAAGGGTGTTCACAGTATTAATGTGCAGGTAAGTTTATATAAGGACTATTTAAACGTAATGGAATGAAAAAGTATGCCTTTGACTAAGTATGCATTTGACTGATTTCCAAGATGGTGTGCGATTCTTTGTGCCACATTACGAATGTGGAAGCCAAATGGCCTGGTTCAGTGCATGACTCCAGAATTTTCAGAGAGTCACAATTGTTCCAACGATTTGAACGTGGTAAGGGAAATAAAAAATGTGAAACTCAATGTTTTACGTACACTTACAGTAAGCTGGGGCTAACATAATGGACTTTTCCCATAAAACAGGTGATTACGATGGAGTTCTTATTGGAGACAGGGGTTATGCCTGCAGGCAGTATTTCATGACTCCATTCCCAAACCCAAACCCATGTCCACAAGCCCGATACAATGCAGCTCTAACTAGGACGAGGGCACGCATTGAAATGACCTTTGGACAACTGAAGGGAAGATTTCAGTGTCTAAAAAGTCTGAGGGTTGCACCTGACCGGGCCTGTGACATTACTGTTGCATGTACTGTGTTACACAACATCGCCACCATCAGAAAGGAGAGGACCCCTGTGGTGGAGGTGCATCCTGATGATGACCTCCAGCCAGTGCACTTGGATCAACCTAGTGGAAAAGCTGCACGGGACAGAATTGTGGAATATCATTTGACATAAGTATTTACAAAATAAAAGAACACTGCACAAATAGTTATATTCTACTAGTTTTGTGTTTTATTTGAAATTCATCACATCTTTCATCTTTTGCCTGCATAAAGAGAGAGAGAGAGAGAGTTATACAAGGTCAACAATAGTAGGGTACCATGTGTGAAACTTACTGTGAAGTTCCTTTTGAAGCAACTGAATCTCAAGTGCTATTTTTTGTTTTTTTAAATTATCTACATCAATTTGTCCTTCCACTCTCCATTTCATCAACACCAAGTATTCATTTTTAAGCTGCAGGTTTCTTCTGTACAAAGAGCGGATGTCACTCTGTGCCAGTTGTGAAGGGGAAAAAAAATGTAAAAAAAAACTAAACCCAAAACAAATATGGAAACAGAAAAACTAAATGGGGACACCTCAATATGTGCCTTTCCCAACAAAATTCAATGACAAGTATAACACTGGGCACCTCAGTTTCACTTCTGTGCGTGGAGTCTTCTGGAGCACTTTCTATCGGCTTCTCTGGAGCCCTATCTGTGGACCTCTCCTGAGGTGGAGACTCCGGCACCTCACAAATAATAAATTACCGTCATATTACATACACAAAGATACATACACCTGTATCATACATTCTTACAAGTAATTCCTCCAGACACTCGTCAGACAGGGTTTCTTCACTGTCCTGTGCAATGGAAACAAATAGGTCATGACAAAAAGGTGTGCACTCAACTCATTTTCTACAGTATAATTAAAAAAAATAAATAAATAAATAAATTCTTGACTTACTACACATGCTTCAGACATCACTTGTGGGACAGGTAAAAGTGTGGGCGTGTTGTTTCGAACTGCACATAAGTGGCAAAACAGCATTACATGAACTATACTGTAAGTCATCCAAAGCTCATGTACAAATGTAGTATTAATTTATTCTTACTTATGATTTAAGACAGTTAAACTGACTAACACACATTTGTTGTTAAGACTTTAAGGTAGTTAGAAATCATTGCAGCTGTACTTTTCCAATACAAATTAAATCAATTACCTGAAATAAAGGTGGTGCTGCTGCTGGTCCCTGGCTGTGGGTCTAAGGAGGTGCTACCCCCAGGGATGCCCTCCACAATTGGTCTCTTACTATTAAAATCCAGGGCTAGCTCTTCTGCTGGAGTATAGGGAGAGGGGGCCGGACCACCACCTGTTTTTTTCCGTTCCGCCTTTTTCTTGGTTGCTGTTTTAAACCATGTAACACATTGATTTGCCAGTGTCTTAAAATAAAAATCTAGATAACTACGCTAAAGATTACCATTTTGTAAGATGTTCTTGTACTTTACTTTTACTTGTTCCCATGTTCGCATGGGTCCACTGCTGGCTCTGTTATTATATATACACACACATACACACAGTATCTAAATAAAATATCAAAGAACATGTAACATGGGCAACACTCACGCATTTAATTTATTCGCTACTTTTTGCCAGCCCTCTCTTCTGGCTTTTGCAGCATTTGATGTGTTTCCCGGAGTCTTTATTAAAGTTTGGAATTCCCCGTAACCTTCTAATAAAAGCTCTTGCTCTGCTTGAGAAAAAAAATGCGCTCGCTCTTTTGCCATTTTGACAACCAATCGGAGGGCTTGTGATCAGTGTTTCTACTGTCGATGCATATCGCCTTTTAAACCAACGCACGAACGCGCAATAATCCTAGACAATTCAATCCAGCCAAACTAATCATTAACAACAGGTGAGCTCGAAGAACCAAATAAGCCGGATGGTAATTAGCACGATGATCTCATCTCGGATGTATCAATTCATCTCGGATGTGTCAAGTGACGTACGAAGAACAGACCCCTGGGCTCTCATATTGGCAATGTTTATGTATATGTTCTGTGTGTCTGTGTTTGTGGAGCTGTCCCCTAGCCTAGGCTTTGAGTGTACCCTAGCCTAGCCTTGGGTCGAGCATTATTAGTTATACTACTCTCATTTGTGTGGGCATTTTGTGTTTAGTTCTTTTAGTTTATATTTTGATTTAAGTTCTGTTGACTTGGGCTCTCATATTGGCAATGTTTCTGTATATGTTCTGTGTGTAACAGTCTAGCAGTCATGTTAATTCTGTAATGTTGTGACGCTGTTTGTATAAACAGGTCAGATTTTTTTCCTGAGCCTGAGTTAAGATGTTATCCTGAGATGGCGAGCGACCCAATTAAAGAATCTTAAAAAGGACATTAGAAGATAATCCTGCGATTCATCACATGTTTGGAGTTCATCCATTATCACAGGTGGAATTTTTCACGAAACTACCTAATGTTGATCATTGCCCTGTTTGGCATTTTGCACTTTTAAGAATTTGCACTACATTAGGACTCTTGTGCTCATTGGATTCATCATTTAGAGTAACAGGTCTTTTTTTTTTTTTTTTTTTTGTGCTGTTTAATGTTTACATTTATTTTATGGATCAACATTCTTTTTACATATTACAATTGTTATTGAGTGTTAAATTATTATGGTTAATTGATTATTTGGGGAAAAAAAAAAAATTTGTGGGTCAAAGATTTAATTCAAACGAGACCAGTAACCAAAAGCGAGGTTTGAAAAAGAGTTATTATAATATTAAAATGGAAAAATATTATAAATTAATAAAATAAAAATAAACAGGTATTGGAAAGGTAATAATTCTAAAATTAGAGCAAGTTAACTATTAATGGAATAAAATAGTGCAATAAAAATATATAGATTAACTAGCTACAAGGAGCTTAAACTTAGTCTTAAAGGAGAAGCATTATTTTATATTATCTGTGCTGTTTTGCTATTTAATTTCCTGGTTTTTCACTTTAAAGTAAACAAGCAAGTTCAAGTCATTCTCTTGGTCTGTCTGTTTTGTTACTGCTGTTAACTAACACTCATATATTTTGGCGATCCTAGAATCTTGACTGGTCTATTAGTGTATCCCTTCATATAGAGCCATATAGAAAAAAAAAGCCTAACCATGGTGCATTGCTAGTGGCGTGGGTTACGTAAAGGTTGTGCATGTGCAGGTCCAGAGGCACTGCCACACTGGCATGCAGGCACACATTTGACGCTAAGTGGCGGTGGGTGGAGTGGCAGAACCGAGCATGCAGAGGCAGTGCTTCAGCACGCTCCCTCGTGTTGGTGCTTCTCCTGCTGTTAATGGCCGGCGGGAGTCATTGCTGACGCAAACACAAAAACTTAACGCAAACATCCTTGCAGCCTTTTCCTCTTCGGCAGCGGGCTCGGTGCGCGAGTAAAGGTGCCTCGAAGGCTCGCACAGCTCTTTCACACGCTATCCTCGGGGATTAAAGGGCGGAATTCCAGTATCCTTGTTTAAAGTCCCTGAGGCACGTCACATCACCCCACTCACATGCTATTGTGTTATGATATAGTTGTAAAATAACAGATGTAGAAACAGTGCGCACTGAATACTAAACCTAAACCAGGTACGAGGATTAATAAACCAAGATAGCCCCATACCCATTTTTATTTATTTATTTATTTTTTAATTCCAAAGAATATTATTGTTTAGTGATTAAAAACAATGCAATTTATGCTATCCTAAAGAAAATCATCTCGGGTTACTTTGCTGTAACCCTGTTCCCTAAAAGCGGGAACGAGATTTATGGGAACGCTCTTTGTGCAACCAGTTGTTAAAGCATGTGTGTCAAACATGCCAAATATTTTGGGATATATAACCTCGGTCAGGTGACGTCATTTGATTAGGTGCACTTGGAGGTTATAAATAGGCATGAACCTGAAACATCCTCAGATTAATTTTGTCTGAAAGGACGTCCAGTCACGCTAGCAGTGCGGCATTGGAGCACAGCATTTCGTTCCCGCTTTTTCAGGGAACAAGGTTACAGCAAAGTAACCTGGGACATTCCCTTTCCTAAGCTATGCTCGATGCTGCGTGAAAACACTATGGGAACGAGAATACCAACGCCGCCGCACTGCAAGTGTCTGGACCCCCAGGGTTGTGTATTGAGCGCACAATAGCCAAGGAGGTCTCAGCCATAACTTTGGGATGCTGGGATGCTGAGTAGCATGGACATCCAAACTATAAAATATTACAAATGTGTATGGAGAGGACGGACCTGCCACATCACATGCTTGCTGCAAGGGGACACCTCTTGCCAGTGCAATTGATGAGGCAATCCCCCTGGTCGAATGAGCCCTGAATCCTAAAGGCGAAGTGTGACCACACGCCTTATAGGTAGGGGCAATAGCATCTCTCACCCAATGTGACAATGTTTGTCTAGTGGTAGCCGCCCTTTGGCTGCAGCCCCCATAACATAAGAACCTGCTCTGATTTATGCCACTGGCTAGCGCAGTGAATGTACTGTAAATCTGAAGAGCACAAACTGGACACAGTAAGCGAAGTCTTTCCTGCTCCGGAGCTGTAAATGGTGGAAGACAGAGGCTTTGAGAAGTACAGATCTGGCCTGTAAAAACGCACGTTTTCGGAAAAGGGATCCCACGACTTGCCGCGACTACGCGCGGCAAGCTGTGAAAATGCCCTTCAATACCTGTAGGGGGCAGTCGTGTTTCAGTCTAAAGTATTGTTTGTCTACTGAAGCTGAAAAATGTAATGTCTCCTAGGCGCCCATTGACAGCAAGCGACAGAGCTCATAAACGTGTCAAGCTCAAACTGATATGTATTTTTTCTTCATTTTCATTCAGAATTATTATTATTAGTAGTAGTAGTTCTCCGAATTTATTATTATTATTATTATTATTGTAACGCACCCGCGCGTGTGTGCAAAAGGGCTACAAAAATGTATGATGTTAGGCTATAACAGTATTGTTTTATTGTTTTTATGCACTCGGCATATATAAGTGTACTGGTGGCTCAGTGGTAGGTGATTCGCCTGCCATGCGGAAGGCCCGGGTTCGATTCCCAGCCAGTGCTCAAAGTGCTGGTGTTATTCGCTAAAATGCCATGATATAGCCATTACATTATCAAGTTATGTTTCAGTACTATATGCATGTTTGCAATTGAGATTTTTTTTTGCTTAAGCTATGAAATACATTAGCACTTACCTCACAGTTGCTATACTTTAATGATAATCATAAGCAAAAAATTTAAAACAAAGGATTCACATTTATTACATTTTCACCCAGAGCGGGTTTCGAATCAGGGTCTGGACGAGTTTATACTATTATTTAAGCACCACGTGGAAAGCAGCAAAAATGCTTCAATTTCATTGGCTGTTACTGAGTGTCAGCTATTCACGACTGGGACCAAAAAGTGTCCCTGGACTTCCTGGCCCACAGCAGCCCACACCATAATACATTGGCTTTCTAATGTAAAGATAAATTTTTAACACCAGTTACTAGTATAAAAATATAACACAATCCAGAAATCAATGCTATTTAAACATGTTATTTAAAGTATCACTGAACATATATTGGGTCATATTAGTAAAACAAAGAAACGAAGAAAAGAACATCAAGACAAACAACATATAAACCTATAAAGACAATATTTTAAAAGGAATGGCAATAAAACTGAACAGGTGAGCTTAAATAAAATCAGTAGCAGCAGTAGCTCACGCTAGTAAACAAGTTACTTATTTTAATTCTTATGGTAGTCAATATTAATACAAAATAATGCTGAGAAACATTATTTCAATTAATATTGACCACCATAATAATTACTAGCACGAGTTAATGCTGCTACTAATTTTATTCTGTTTGATTGCCATTCTTTTTACTTGGCTCTGGTAGATCAGGGGAGACGTGTTGGTCATCATCAGCATGTATTATGATGTGGGATGTGGTGCGCTGCTGGATCCAGCCTCACTGTCCCTGACCTGTTATAGGCAAAATCTGTTCATTTGAAGCATTTCACAGCATTTACCTCTAAAGCTTTTTTTTATTTTCGCGTTACCTTTTCTTCTTCCTGCTTTTTATTCATGTAAATTATTATTATTTTGCTCAGAAAACTGCTGCATCAAGAAAGGATCAATATCTAAAAATTTAAAGATGCCCATGTGTGTGGACAAAGAATACAAAAGTGTATAATCTTTAATAAAGTTAGCCTAATACAATATTTCTTTCCAATGCTGAAGCAAACATGATTTTGTTTTAGTCTATTCATTGAATACAACGCGACAGCGTGCTCCGAGGTGAAGCGCATCCACAGTAACTGTAATCCCCCATCTCACCTTTAAACCAGGTGTGAAGTCATCAAACCGGTTTCGCTGCTGGAGGAATTCGCAGAATTGGGGGTTTTAAAACAAATTAACAAGACCGAGCAGACGTCAGACAGGGGGTTGGTTGGTTAGAAGTGCCGCTGACGGGGGGGGGGGCGGAAGGGACTCTCGTCCGGGGAGCAATTCAGTGCAGAACTGCCACTGCCTATTTTCCACCACATCACGTACTTCCCTGATCTCGGACTAAACTCCGCGCTTTGCTTTTATAATGTGGAGCAAGCCCGAGATCATATTAACGTAGCATTCATCATTCAAAGTTATTCATATCAATGTATAGTTAGTGTGATTTGAAAAGTGCTATACAGTAGTTGATCAATTGGAATGGTTATTACCGTCGCGCTCACCGCCGCGTAAAAACGTCAGCGGCCAAAATAAATCAGTTGCATTTCAAAGTAATTCGTAAATCGGCCGCCAGGTGGCGCAAAGTGACATTTTCGCTCGTTGCCGTAAATACAACAGTGACCGTTATACAGCGTATCTCTGTATCGGTTTATTGTTATTTAAGTTCTGGATTATTTCAGGTACTTTAAACACATTGTTGGGTTACTCATGTTGGCTCATATGAGATGTAGTTTACAAATGAACACCTGGTTGGGTTATTTTGACCCATCAACTGGTTTATTCATTATTCTTTCCTTTCTTCAAATATCAGCCTGCAGAATGTTTGAAATATTACTGTTTATTGTGTTACAGGTGTAGTTTTTAGAGTTGTTTAGGCAGGAATGCGTGTGTATACAGCTCAAAACCTCCATCAGTTATTAAAGATAGCGGCTATTTAGAAAACATGCCCAGTGATTTCTGAGCTTCAGGAAATCTCCCGGCGCTCTGCGCATAACACCGGGCCAACTCATGTCGGAAAGAATTTATAAACGGTTTCTAAACATGGGCTATTGTTTTTTTACTTATAATATTTGTTAATTTAATTTAAATCAGGTTTGGGCTCAGGACTTCGATTCGGCATCGTAATTCTCCTCTTTAATTTACTCCATAGTTTTAATCAGCGCTCAGCCGCATGCATGGAGTTTTCCAGAGCGCACCGGCAGAAGTAGACTAATGATTATAAACACATCGGGAAAACAGCAAGCAGACTGACTCTGACCATTAAAAAAAAACGTTTGCGTTCATTTTCTGACGTGCTTAAGTTCACCAAAAACAATACAGAACAGCGCAGCTTACAACACTTACAAAATCACAACACTTACAAAATCACAAAGTTTTTTCGTTATTGTGAGTGCGCTTAAATAAAAGTTGAGTCTTATATAGTTTTATTATATAGTTTTTGCACATTAATCTGACACAGTTTTTTCAGCCTGTCACGGCGTGCGCCCAAATCAATATCGTTCCTCGCTCACTAGTTAGGCGGCCTCCCCTTCAGACATGCGAAGCAGCGGGACCGCAGAATTACACATGACTGGTGAGCTATCGTTGCTATCGATGCCCGGGCTTGCACCCCGCGCTATAAAATACTCGGGGTTTGTTGGGTTAAAGTGGATTTTACTACGCGCTGTGTATGCAGCACGCGTGCAACAACCCGGAAGTGCGGCATGCAAGCAGGGCAAATGGAACGCGCCCCAGGAACTTCAAAGGAGCGAGAGGTGGGAGGCGGGCGGTCCGGCCATCCGCGGAGAGCAGAGTCAGCGCGAGCAGACGGATGGCCATTGCACTTACACCACGTAGTAAAATCCACTGTAACCCAACAAACCCCAATCATCACCAGCCGTGCCTTATTCCGTCATGTCATGTGGGCATTATAAGCTTTGTATTGAAAACTTCTAACTAAAAAGTGGCAGCTGGCACGCCTAAAAATAGACGCAGGTTATTTTTTTAATAGTCTAAATAAAAACCCTTCGATTTAATTTCCTATAGTCTAACCAGCGCTCAGCCACACGCATAGTTTTCCCGAGCGCGAGGAATTTTTTTGTGCTAAATAATGTTTATGCAGTAGGCTATAAGAATTCCTATTAATCCTGGGTTGTTCTTTTAGTGTCACTATAGTGCTTTACAATGCCAGACAACATTCAAATACAAATTATTCACCCTCCCCAGGTGTGAATCGGCTGTTCTCACCTATTCAGAGGAACAGAAATGCACTTCTCCCCACTTTAAAAACCTCTTGAATCTGAGGCTCTTCTGGAGACTTTCAGTGATTTCAATTTGTGTAATTTTAATCTCCTGGATTCTAGATTCTAAAGTTGACATTGTTACCTTTTTTAATCATTGGAATGGAAGAACTTGTTATTTTCCTTATGATAGCATAAATTGCATTGTTTTTAATCAGTCTATACACAATAATATTCTTTGGTATTTATTATTATTATTTTTTTTTAAACGGGTATGGGGGCTATCTTGGTTCATTAATCTCCGTGCCTGGTTTAGGTTTAGTATTCAGTGCGCATCTGTTATATTACAACTATCATAACACTCAAATACCTTTTATTGGGGGTTAAGTGACTGATGTGCCTAACATGTTTCAGCTGAGCCTTTGTTTTACTGAAAACGACCGCGACACCCCCCTCTCTCTCACACACACAGAGCCGACCAAATCATTAGCACGTCCCTCCCCCAAACAGCACAGACATTTACTTTCTATCCATTTACTTACACCTGAACTGAGTTGTTTGAGTAACATGGGTCAAACCCGTTACAAATCATAACAGTCTACTGCATTTCATTCTTATAATAACGCAAAAACACAAGCGGGGCTGAAAGACCGACATCTGCTGACGCAGTAGAACGTCCTAACACTGTTTTAATTTTATGGTCATTTATTTCAGTTAATAAATCTACTATAAATTTAAAGAACACAAGAAATAAGATGACACAAATCCATACACGCTTTTTTTCTAATTACAAGTGATAAAATCAAAAGGCTCACTGTGTTAACATTTATTGTGCTAAAATTTGATCCTAATAAGATTTGATTTAATTTGAATTCTAGAACAGTGGCAGCTGGAACACCTAAAACAGATGCAGGATTATATTTTTATAATCTAAATAAAAATGCTTTTTTAAACGTGGGCTATTGTTATTTACATGCAATATTTGTTAATTTAATTTAAATGGGGTTTGGTCTCCAGAATGTTGAGCATCAGGATCCTCTTCTTTACTTTCCTACGTAGAATCAGCGCTTAATCGCACGCATTAAGTTTTGTAAATTCGTTTAATGTTTAATAGTAAATAATGACCCCCGTTTCGCTGTACCACCGCTCGTGGTGGTTTCTTATGAAATACAAGTTTAGGACAATTATGATGATCTGCCACGGCGTGCGCGTGTGATGGGTGTATGCCCAAATCTACTATAACTACTCCCTCACTCCGTAGGCTCCCTGAATAGGCGGGCTGCCTATTTGTGCCGGCTGGCGATAATTAACGTTAATATGATCTCGGGCTTGCTCCGCATTATAAAAGCAAGGCGCGGAGGTTTGTCTGAGGTCTGGGAAGTACGTGATGTAATGGAGAATATAAAAAAAAGCATGTCAGTGGGGAGATGTGACGCGCCCCAGGGACTTTAAACAAGGGCACTAGAATTCCGCCCTTTGATCTCCGCGCTGAGGACAGCGCGAGAAAGAGCTGCGCGAGCTCCCGCGGCATCTACACTCCCGCACCGTGCCCGCCCTCGCAGCCCCGCTGCCGAAGAGGAAAAGTGTGGTTAGGTTTTTGCGTCAGCGAGAACTCGCGCCGGCCATCGACAGCGGGAGAAGCCCCGTCACGAGGGAGCGTGCAGGAGCGCTGCCTCCGCGTGCTCAGTTCTGCCACTTCGCGCACCAACACTTAGCATCAGCTGTGTGCCCGCATGCCAGTGTGGCACAGCCCCCGGAACTGCACATGCACAACCTTTATCCCATTCTTTCCTTTCTCCCTCCTTCAACACTTTCCTTCCCCATTTTACCTAAATAAATTACCCTTTTCCCGTAAGACCTCGCCTCGTGTCCGTGCTTTATGGTGCCGCCCGTGCAACATGGGTCGAATCCGTTACAGATCATAACAGTCTACTGCATTTCATTCTTATAATAACGCACAAACACAAGCGGGGCTGAATGACCGACATCAGCTGACGCAGTAGAACGTCCTGACAATGTTATAATTTTTATGGTCATTTATTTTAGTTAATAAATCTACTATAAATTTAAAGAACACAAGATATAAGACGACACAAAACCCTACAGGTGTCTTTTCTAATTACACGTGATAAAATTTGAAGGCTCACTGTGTTAACATTTATTTTGTTTAAATTTGATCCTAATAAGATTTAATTAAATTTAAATTCTACATTTGTATCGTCATTTTAGTTCTGTGATTATAAATTTGTTTAACTACAATGTTTTACTTGATTTTATCTGCTACTACGTGCAGTTCTAAAGCTCCGTGTCTCATTAATCCAGCAGAGAATGAACTAAGGCATGAGGCGTCAGCCTGTAGTTATATAGCGCCACTCAACGGTAAAAGCCAGCAAACGCACAAAGCCAAACAGTACCGCCAAGCGCGGCGACGGTAGGACCTACATTCCGATTGATTAACCACTGTATATAGGAGCTGCATTCTTGTATTGATTGTGGAGTGTCCTTTGAGCATGCCAGATTTATTCAGTCTTTTAGAAATATTGTTCCGCTGCAGAAAATTTCACAGGGTCACTACACTGTGAAAAAAAAAAACATCAAAAAGAAGTAAGGGTAGTGGATGTATTGCTAAATGGATTTTGAACACCTTCCATCCATGTCAAAGTCTTATTGATGATGTCAGAACCTTCTGATTTTTTGAGTATGGAAGAATCATTTAAAAATTGTCAGATCTAGAACAATATTTTCAGCCACAACAAATGGTCAATATATTTTATTTATAACAAAATCGTGACCCATGTGGCATGCGTGGTTGTATATATATATTTTGGACGCATAGTGCTTTTATTAAGACAGACATCTAAACTCAGAAATGCCAGCATTATTACTATAACCTTAATAAACCTTACTCTGTTTTCTACATTTTAAGCCCTGGAGATCGCTCTGAAACAGGGTAAATCTGGACTCATCAGACCTCATGGCCTTTTTCAATGCTCCACAATCCAGTGTTCATGCTCCCTAGCAAACCGAAACCTTTTCTTCCAATAAGTCTCACTGAGGGAAATTGCTTATTCTTGGTTTCAGTTGTTCACGGTTATTACACGGTGTGTGTGTAAAGGCGAGAGGAAGGGATGTGTGTGTGTATGTTGTGTGTGTGTGTGTGTGTTTGAAGGGGCACAGTGTCCAATGACACGCATGCACACACATAACAGCATGCTGATACAGAGAGAGAAAATGGATGTTTAACCTCTGTAATGAGACTTTTGTTTGCTTTACATGTGCGCACATGTGTGTTATAATAAACAGTACACGCACGCTGTACATACACGTATACAAACACAAAATAAAATATTTTTTACCCGCACACGTGGTCAGTGTTATAGTAAACAGTTCACTCGTGCACGGGTGTTGATTATACCAGTGAGAGATGTGCACTAAGATAAAGGAGGGGAGACGATTACCCAGAATTCTGTAGCGCAAGAGAGAGAAAAAACATCGCCTCAGTTGTGATCACGTGATGCTTGGCGTCAAAACAAGAAGCGCATGCGTGCTACATGATACTCGGTACTCGTAAACCAATATTTGCTCGTTTTCAAGTCACAATTTATTAAAAAATCTTTGCTTGTCTTGCGGAACACTGGCAAACTGCGTTGAAAGGGGCCATATTTCATTCTTGTGATTAGTTGTGTTTATCTTTATTTAATTAGTTAAGCATTAAGTTTATTAGTTAAGCATTTAGTATTATGCTCATTTACATTTAAGGCATTTGGCAGATGCTCTTATCCAAAGCGACTTACATTTTTATCACATTACACATCTGAGCAGTTGATGGTTAAGGGCCTTTCTTAAGGGCCCAACAGTGGCAACTTGGTGGTTGGGGGTTTGAATCTGGGATGTTCCAAACCGTAGTCCAATGCCTTAACCAATGAGCTACCCCTGAGCTACTCGTATATTTTATTGTGACATTATTCCATAAGTTGTGTAGTGCATGTCTATCACGCACGTTAGTTTTTAGTTGTTGTTAAGATACGGAAGTGTGGAAAACACAAGCTTTTGACCGTAATACTGTAAGCTAAAAGATACAACAAATAAGTTGTTGCAACGATAATTTAAGACCGTAAGCTACAGGACACAGCAAATGACTTGTCGTAACCACAGTGGATTTATGCAAGAAACGATTAGAACTGTTGAACTTTTGATGTTGAAAATAAAACAAGAGACACAGAAAATCAACGGACTTGAGTCATGAGTAACTAAGTGTAACAAGAAAGATACGCGACAGAACTTCTGAATAACATGCCCGTACATTCGTTACTCGTGATCCGAGGTTTCACTGTATTGTGTTACATATCGTATTGGTATGTATTATTATAAATGTATAATTATAGTATGTATAATTGTAATGTATTATTACAATATTAATACAGGTATGTAATTGTTTTATTTCATCATTGTTACTGACAGTGACTATCCACAGAGTGTACATGTTACAGGGAAATTTGCCTTCCTTCACTATTAAACATAGCCGTGCATTCTACTGTAGTTTTTTTATTTTTTGATCCCTTCAAGCATTTACATTACGTCTCCAATCACACTCATTCATGACATTTTTCAGACCACATTTCTCCCTTGGAGATAATGGCTCACCACTATACTTCCAGTTTTTAATAATCCATTTAACACTTATTAACATTTATTTTTCATTTTAAACACTCCATTTTTGCCATGACCACAGGATATGTCTTCGGACATGGTTGTTTAAAAAATGAGAAGCTACTCACTGCATCAGTTAGGATTAAATAACTTGTTGCCAACTTAACCATGCAGTAATTATCCAATAGAAGGATTTTAACTACTTGCTTAGATAAATCCCCTGGTGGTGTCTGTTTTGGAGATTGGCAGTATAATTTCATTACAAGCAGTTATGATGATGTTTATTTATGCAAATATCATTCTGTGGCTACATTCAGTATGTGATATGTGTAAGTGTAGTTTTTTAGCAACAACAACAAAAAACATTTTCAGCCACCTCAAAAACCTCCAGTATTGTTTTTTGACAAGTAACATCTAAATTTCTTTGTACATCTGTATTGTAGGTATTGGAAGGCAACTTCTAAATGCTGAAGAACAGATGGGTGTCCACCACCCCTCACAGTGGCTGAAGAGATGAACCTTAGGGTAAAACAGTGGGTATCTCGTTTATTGATGGCATCTTTTTCATGATGTGTCATATAAGGAATATGAGGGACAGAACATTTTTCAGATAAATAGTGGACTTTGCATACAAATAGGAACTCTTAAAAGTATCATGGAATCAAATTCCTTGTGTGTGTCAACATACTTGGCAAATACCCTATTCTGATACTGATTCTGAGGTAAACCTGCTAGTGAGAAGGTTAGCTTTATGGTGTATGTTACCACAGTAACTGACTCTGAGTGTCATTATTATTATTTTCTAAAATAATTTTTACTATTACAGTTTTCCCCGGCTCTAAGTTTAACTCTTAGAAACTAAATTTCCTGTTGCATTAAACCTTCTAAAACACTCCAGAACACATTTATGATTCACCATGATGTTGCATTGAACAAATGGTTACGAGTAATGGATGAATATAAGATGTACAGCTGTTGCAACAGTTGTTATGGCCGAACCAGGTAATTTGTTTGAGAGCTGATCGTGCATTCATCTGATTAGCTTCTTTTTATTGAGAATGCTATTGATGTCACTAAAATAATATTACCTAATAAAACCACATTTAGTAATGCCTTCTCTATATTTATATTAAAACATGTTTTTCCTCTACTGAGATGACCTTTAAGTTTAAACATGTTTCAGCCAAAACTGCTCAGCTTGTCCTTTTAACCAGACCCCATGGAACAGAGTAATAACAACTATATGTGTTGTGAATACTGACCACACTTCCATCTGGCATGTAGGTAGTCTGAACTATAAAGAGGCTGAACTGAAGGTCAACTTTGGGCCCTAGCTCTTAAAAATCACTACCATCTGCCTACTGTGCCTGCAGTAGATGTTATGCTTGTGTCTGACCTATGACCCAATGAAAAACTTACTGCCACAACACCAGACACAAAATAGCTTCTGCTGGCACTAGCTTTGTTACAATGACTTCTCATAATGGGTCACATCCTGTAAATATTATTATGAACAGCACGTAAGCTTATGTATGTTTCTGTATAGTCTGGACAAGGAGTATGTAGACAAGCACAACACAGACTAAACTGTCCTCTCATTATACAATAGACAAAATAGAGAGGACTAAAGTACCTGTTAGACAAAATGTGCACACTGTTGGCATCATTTAACACTGACCACCTTATGCATCATAAAAATTTAAACAGATGGAAATATCTGGTGTGACTCATACAGTGGTGTGAAAAACTATTTGCCCCCTTCCTGATTTTTTATTCTTTTGCATGTTTGTCACACTTAAATGTTTCTGCTCATCAAAAACCGTTAACTATTAGTCAAAGATAACATAATTGAACACAAAATGCAGTTTTTAAATGAAGGTTTACGTTATTAAGGGAGAAAAAAAAAAATCCAAATCTACATGGCCCTGTGTGAAAAAGTGATTGCTCCCCTTGTTAAAAAATAACTGTGGTTTACCACACCTAAGTTCAATTTCTGTAGTCACCCCCAGGCCTGATTACTGCCACACCTGTTTCAATCAAGAAATCACTTAAATAGGAGCTACCTGACACAGAGAAGTAGACCAAAAGCACTTCAAAAGCTAGACATCATGCCAAGATCCAAAGAAATTCAGGAACAAATGAGAACAAAAGTACTTGAGATCTATCAGTCTGGTAAAGGTTATAAAGCCATTTTTAAAGCTTTGGGACTCCAGCGAACCACAGTGAGAGCCATTATCCACAAATGGCAAAAACATGGAACAGTGGTGAACCTTCCCAGGAGTGGCCGGCCGACCAAAATTACCCCAAGAGCGCAGAGACAACTCATCCGAGAGGCCACAAAAGACCCCAGGACAACATCTAAAGAACTGCAGGCCTCACTTGCCTCAATTAAGGTCGGTGTTCACGACTCCACCATAAGAAAGAGACTGGGCAAAAACGGCCTGCATGGCAGATTTCCAAGGCGCAAACCACTTTTAAGCAAAAAGAACATCAAGGCTCGTCTCAATTTTGCTAAAAAAACATCTCAATGATTGCCAAGACTTTTGGGAAAATACCTTGTGGACCGACGAGACAAAAGTTGAACTTTTTGGAAGGTGCGTGTCCCGTTACATCTGGCGTAAAAGTAACACAGCATTTCAGAAAAAGAACATCATACCAACGGTAAAATATGGTGTTGGTAGTGTGATGGTCTGGGGTTGTTTTGCTGTTTTAGGACCTGGAAGGCTTGCTGTGATAGATGGAACCATGAATTCTACTGTCACCCAAAAAATCCTGAAGGAGAATGTCCGGCCATCTGTTTGTCAACTCAAGCTGAAGCGATCTTGGGTGCTGCAGCAGGACAATAACCCAAAACACACCAGCAAATCCACCTCTGAATGGCTGAAGAAAAACAAAAATGAAGACTTTGGAGTGGCCTAGTCAAAGTCCTGACCTGAATCCTATTGAGATGTTGTGGCATGACCTTAAAAAGGCAATTCATGCTAGAAAACCCTCAAATAAAGCTGAATTACAACAATTCTGCAAAGGTGAGTGGGCCAAAATTCCTCCAGAGCGCTGTAAAAGACTCGTTGCAAGTTATTGCAAACGCTTGATTGCAGTTAATGTTGCTAAGGGTGGCCCAACCAGTTATTAGGTTCAGGGGGCAATTACTTTTTCACACAGGGCCATGTAGGTTTGGATTTTTTTTCTCCCTAAATAATAAAAACCATCATTTAAAAACTGCATTTTGTGTTTACTTGTGTTATCTTTGACTAATAGTTAAATGTGTTTGATGATCAGAAACATTTTGTGTGACAAACATGCAAAAGAATAAGAAATTAGGAAGGGGGCAAATAGTTTTTCACACCACTGTATATTACCATATAGATTGAGATTCCAAAATATATTGTATTATTACTAGTCACAATTTAGTTAGAAACCATTTCTACTGACTTTTGTTACGTAACTTTCTTTTTCTTTATCTTCACAAATTGAAATACCGTAAATGAAGTAAACGGAGTAAACTTGTCACCTTATAACTCTAAGGATATGTCACAATTATCAGCTTACCTGTTTACATCTTACCAAAGAATTGAGGGCTCAATTGCCATGCTTATAACACTATACTATTTGTTTGTTAATAATAAATATTATCATTCATTCATTCACTTACTCATTCATTCATTATCTACAGTATATATCCTGTACGGATCATGGAATGTCTAGAGCCTATCCCAGGAGACTTTGTGTACAAGGTGGGGTACACCCTGGACAGGGTGACAAACCATTGCAGTAAATGTCATCCTGTTTCAGGTAAACAAGCACCTTTTAATGAGATTTAGTTGACTGCCAGGGTTGGTCCCTCTATCAAACCATCTATCCATCCTGTCCAAAATTCTGTAAATTCTCAGGCTCAAACAGGTGTCTTTGTCATCCAGGTGAAAATATACTGCTGATTCTGGCTCTGATGTGTGGTTATTTCTGTGTTGGTACATCCTCCTATGTAACAGTTGTTTTGTCTCTCCAATATAAACTTCTGAATACTCTTTACTGCATTGGAGCACATATATTGTATTGCTTATTGGTTGACTAGTCTCTGTTTTAGTGTGCTTGTGAGTTTGAAATTATCTGGAATGTGGTGTTTTCCAAAATTTATTTTAGCTTCTCTGACATTGCAGCCATAAACAGGATAATAATATTTTTTAGGTTGAATTTATTTAGCTGGTCTCTTAGCTGGTCTCAGCTCTCTCTCTCCTTATTGTCCTTCTGTTGGGTAAGTAAGTCCCTAAACTTTTTTTTTCCCACCGCTTGAAAAATGGACATAATCAATAAGGATAAACATAATCAACGGCCAAATGCCAAATTGTTTGAAACATATGCAATGGGGAATTTCACCACCCTCACACACTATAGAAATACTGTGGATGTAACGACGCGATTTATGCGAGGGGCAGAACCGTGTATAAACTGTTCAGAATGGGCAGACACGCAGGCTGCTACCACGCAGAGTTCTAAACAGGCATTACCATTTGAAAAAACACGGTTGCCAGGCAATGTCGCTGTAAGGCAATCAGACTGAACGAGCCCCACCTGCCGGCGTGTTGGTTTAAGGGGCCAAAGCCCCAAAAAGATAGAAAATAAAAGACAGACAGACAAAGTGTGCTGTTAAAAGAAGGAGGCAATGCCCAAGCCTCTGCCTGTCTAAGGTCATGTCCACATGTAGCCGGGTATTTTTTAAAACAGAGATTTTTCTCTGCAGTTTTCGCCTTTCATCCACACGCAAGTGAAGTTTTGGTGATTAAAAACTGAGCTTTTGGAAAACTCTGTTGGAACATCTTTCTGTGTTGCCAGGTGTGAAGCATGTGTGTATCAAACACGCCAAATTTTGGCATATATAACCTCGGTCAGGTGACGTCATCTGATGAAGGCTCTGAGTTACGGATCGGAAGATCTGCGGTTCGAGCCCCAGCTCCGCCAGTTTGCCGCTGTTGGGCCCTTGAGCAAGGCCCTTAACCCAGGGGCGCCGTAAATAAAATGGCTGATCCTGCGCTCTGACCCCTGCCTACTAACAAGAAGCTGGGATATGTGAAGAATAAAGAATTTCACTGTGCAGTAATGTATGTGTGACAAATAAAGGCTTAACTTAACTTAAACCAGCAAAATAAGAAAGTGTTTAACTCACCGATATGGCTAAGTTTCAAGCGAGATGTGTCTCTCTATGTAATCCAATTCAATTTTATTTGTATAGCGCTTTTAGCAATTTTCATTGCCGCAAAGCAGCTTTACACAGTCAAAAGAATTATTTAAGTTTGTATGAAATGTGAATTTGTATGAATCAAAATGGTCAGTTTGTCCCTGGTCCCCTATGTAGACTTTCATATTCCCTGGAGGGAATAGCTTTTCAGGCAGCAGGTCAGGTTGGTGCTCCACTGCACACCATGGCGGTTTTGCAGGCCTACCAGGCTGACCTGCTAAAAGGCTTAAGCACTGGCAGGCACTTTAAGCACTTTAAATTACACCGGGCCACAGACAGTCTCTTCATGCAACAAAGTAGATGGCTCGTGCTATCAGCCGTTTTTTGGCTGCGATGGTTTCCGTGCAGAGGCACTTGTGGCTAAATCTCATGGGCATCAAGGATAAGGATCGTGCATTCCTCCTTGATGCCCCCATTTCACCTTCCAGCCTGTTTGGCAATGCCATTAACTCGGTCGCCACTAAGTTTTGTGAGGTGAAGTTATATGGACAAGCCTTCGGAAAATTCCTTCCCTGCCATGCTCAGGAGTCGGGACTGTCGGCCACCCAGTTTTGACCGGGTCTGACTCTCGCGAGGTGTGAAGCACACAAGGAGAGTGTTTTGACCCGGCACCTCCTTATAAAGATCGCCGCGCTTCGAAATCAGCCTCAAAAAAGTTGGACCGGCATATTGTCTTCTTTACAAAGAAGTCTTGAGGCTCATGTGCCCAGGACCGTGGGGGTGGCCCCCCAAAGGGGGGAGGGACGTAGAATTCCTTTCGACAATGAAGTGTTCTCCCTGGCTGCGTCAAATTTTTGACTTTCACAGGCTGAACCGCTATCTAAAAAATAAATACATACAGCTTCAAGATGTTGACTGTTAAAGTGTTTGTTTCTTAAATCCAATTAAGAGATTGATTTGTGACAATTGATCTAAAGGACGCATACTTTCATATAGAAATATTGCCACAACACAGGAGGTTCCTGAGGTTCGCTTTCGGGGGCGAAGCTTACCAGTATCTGGTCCTTCCATTTGGTCTAGCTCTCCCCTGCACATACACAAAATGACTCCAGGGCATCTGTATTTTAAATTCCATAGACAACTGGCTGGCCCAGTCTCAGGAGCTAACACTTTGGCATCAGGATGTCATCCTAGCTCATCTTTGTTCCTTAGGATTGAGACCCAACGCCATGAAAAGCGTGCTCTTTCTTCTTCGGGGGACGACATATTTACAGAGGCTACCATGTCCAAGTGCGGGTGACAACACTATGGTAGTCTCATATATAAATTGCCAGGGCGGACTGCGCTCACGCCGCTTGAATAAGCTAGCGCACCAGGTTCTGCTTTGGGCACAGGACAAGTTCCTGTCCCTCAGGGCGATTTACATTCCAGGGCACATAAATGTGGGAGCAGATTTGCTGTACAGTCAAGCTCTGACACACAGGGAATGGAAACTTCAGCCCGAAGTAGTCAATCTGGGAGAGAATTTATGTAGCAGAGGTGGACCCTGCTAGAAACAGAAAAAATCCCCTTTACTATTCTCTGACTCTTCCAGATCCCCTGGGTCTGCCAAATCGTTTCAGTGCTGGAGTTTCTGCAAGGAAAGTTTTCCTCGGGCTTATGCCCTACTTTTCTCAGAACGTAAGTAGCTGCTATTTCGGCTTGTTATGTTTTGACTGATGGGGTTTCTGTGGGAAAGCACCCTTAGTAACTTAACCCAGAAGCATTTTGTCCTCCGCTTTTTACAGCTCCGGAGCAGGAAAGACTTCACTTACTGTGCCCAGTACATGCTCTTCAGATTTATGTCCACTGCACTAGCCAGTGGCATAAGTCAGAGCAGCTTTTCATATGCTACGGGGACTGCAACCGGGGGCGGCCGCCACTTCAATATTGTCACAGTGGATAAGAAATGCTATTGCCCTAGCCCAGTGGTTCTCAACTTAAGGGGGTGGGCGAACACCAACAAAAAGCGTAGAACGATATTGATCTTCCCTTTTGTTCAGCGCCTAAAGTATCAAAAAGCAACTTTCTTGCCACACTGAAAACTAGAAATGCCAGAACTAGTACTGCCTGATAAAATAGTAATTTTCAACAAAAATATATAAACATCAGCATACACATTGGAATAAATGAAATTACATATATAATACGGAATGTTTCCTTATATATTTTTCCTCTGCAATTAACATGCCAACGTTAAACCGTTATTGTTGCACTATGGTTCCACTTTTTCTCTGATCTTATTTTAATTTACTTGTATTACTTGTATGATCCATTTTTTTGCGTGATTGTTTAGTTTTGAATGTCCGATCTTTATTGTCAATAAAGAAAAGCATGAATTAGAATAGGTACTTTCCTATTATTTTCCACTTACAGTATTCCCTCCCGTTTATTGCGCCCCACCTGTCATGTCTGTATTCCCCACTAGTGGGGGGCCCTACACTTTGAGAACCACGGCCCTAGCCTATGAGGTGCGTAGTCTCACTTCGCCTCTAGGAATCAGGGCTCATTCGACCAGGAGGGTCCCCCTGCAGCAAGTGTGTGACGCGGTAGGTTGGTCCTCTCCGCACACATTTATGAGATTCTATAGATTTTTATATGGATGTTCATGTCCGGGCTCACGGGTCCTCAAGTCATCCTCCCAGAGCTAGCTCTAAGACCTCCTTGGCCTTTGTGCGCACACGCTACACAACCTTGAAGGTCCAGACACTTGCAGTGCGGCAGCGTTGGTATTTTCGTTCCCATAGCGTTTTCACACAGTTACTTTGCTGTAACCCTGTTCCCTAAAAAAGCAAGAACGAGATGCCGCACTCCAATGCCGCACTGCTTGCGTGACTGGACGTCCTTTTAAACAAAATTGATCTGAGAAATGTTTTCGGTTCACTTCTATTTATAACCTGCAGGTGCGCTTCATCAGATGACGTCACCTGACCAAGGTTATATATGCCAAAATTTGGTGTGTTTGATACACAAATGCTTCACAACCGGGAAAAAAGAGAGAGATGTTCCCATAACGTTTTCACGCAGCATCTCGTTCCCGCTTTATCAGAGAACAGGGTTACAGCAAAGTAACCCGAGACGTTTTCAGTGGTGTTGTGTAGACAAGGGAAACTGTGAATTTGGCTTGTTGTAATGTCACCTTGTGCCGATGATGTAATTGTCTGTGTACCAGTCTCCTTGATTTGACGTCAGCTTTGTTTATGAGGATATTTTGTCCAATAGTAGACTTACGTACAATAAAATAGTGACTGTGTTAATGTTGCGTACTGGACTTTTTGCATGCGAGCACATACATGCGCAGTTACTCACAC
Organism: Clarias gariepinus; assembly: GCF_024256425.1. Taxonomy (NCBI): domain Eukaryota; kingdom Metazoa; phylum Chordata; class Actinopteri; order Siluriformes; family Clariidae; genus Clarias; species Clarias gariepinus. Next base: position 20,298,887 of record NC_071113.1, on the reverse strand, counting down.
ATTATGTTAATGAATAAAGGTGCCTGTATGAACTACTAAGCTCACTGCTGCTTCATACTGTACAAAACTCTGCAGACAGCAACGGTGGTTTCAGAAGAGACTTCTACAAAGCACAACAAGTAGGCTTCTGATTGGCCCCATGTTGATTAAGGAGGCTTTTAAGAGCACACAAAACAGGCTGTTTTTCGTTTTCATGTGGACAAAGTTATTTTTAAACCATAGGTTGTGTGGACAATTCATTTTTAAAACAAAAAAGAAAAATCCCAGTTTTTAAAAATACCTGGCTACTTGTGGACAGGGGAGAGTGAATGAGAGAGGGAGAGAGAAAGTAAGGGAAAGAGAAAGTAAGGGAGAGCAACACGCATCAGTTTAAGTTAAAGTGTACCACGCACAAACTCTTGATTCCTTAATTAATAATCCTACGCTATCTCCAAATGGGAAGGTCTTCCCGTGCGTCTCAAAACACTCTCACAAATCCTATTTCATTGACCCCCTTTAAAGCCCTGTGTCAGGGCTCTTATAATCATTAAAACATCTCATGGTGCGGCTCTAAAATTCGCATTACATAACAGTGCGGTATTTTTTACCTTGCTCAGTCTTTGTTACCACAGCAGGGAGTAAACATGCAGAGGAACTGACTGCAGTGCACACAAGATAAAATACGTAAGTACAATTTTTTACTTTGGCACTTTCTAATAGAAAAATTGATATTATATTAAAATGATGCAGGAATTTTTTTTTTTAAACGAGAAGGCCAGATTTTTTAAATAAATGCCTTTTTATGCCTTCTTGTTTATGCTAAGATTAATGCACTACTAACCAATAGCCCCTGTTAGTTAGAGCTATATGAAGATTCAGGTACACACACACTCATTTACCCTTTTTTTCTCAAATGACATTTTATGGACATAGATGTAAATTCGGATTTGTATGTATAAACTGATTTAAAGTAACTTATGAAAGTCAGATTTGAAACAAAATTTAGTTTACCTGAACTTGGTTACATACAACAAAAATAAATCTAGTAAAAAAGACCACATGTCAGTGTAACGGGTGCTGTGTGTGGGTTTTAGTGAAGGTATACAGGCAGAGGTGATCATGGGGGAAAGGTCTTTTAATAAAGGAAAACTGAGCATAACATCGACATAAGGGAAACTAAAGAACAGCAACACAGGACATATAGAACACACTAACTAACCTACGCTAAGACAGGGAGTTACGCTAAGACAGGGAGTTAAGCTAAGACAGGGAGTTACGCTCAACAGGCTAAACATGAACCACACTCAACAGACTAAACATGAACTAAACGTAACAGGCTAGGAGATGACATGACAATACATAAACAAAACTAAACCAAGAATAACACAAACCAGGAGCTAGGGAAGTGGCATGACACCAAGAACATGGACACATAACACCCATTTAACTTAACAGCAAGCTAACACAACAGATGCCAGGCGAAGGAAACTAAACTGAGAGACTATTTAACACAAACGTAATTAGAAACTAAAGTTTTAATGACAAACAAAGGAAACACCGGAAACACAAAAGAAAACAAAACGGAGTCCGGGAGCATGGCGCCCTCTGGTGGCAAACCGTGACAGTCAGCACTAAAATCTCAAGAGGACTATCTCCTTTAATCCTGTGCTTAGAGATCTAGCCTACATTTCTGCAGACAGAATAATTGTCTCAAAGCAGCTTCACAAAAATGTAAGATTTTTTTTTTTTTTTTAGAAAAGAAAAGAAAATGTTTGGAAGTGTGTATGTGTGAGAAAAATGTGTCTAGATAATAATTAGATGAATGAATGATGAATGAAATGCCTCTGATGAGCAAGCCAAGAGTGACGGCGACATTTTTGTTGTGAGTAGTACACCACTTTTGTGCTGACCACTTTTTATGCTGGCCAGGTAATGCCAGCTACCGCCACAAGAATATCTCACACTTGTGGGAATTGCTGCACCCCATTTAGAGTGTACCCCAGCTCATACCCCAAGTATCCTGGGATAGGCTCCAGGCCCGTCCATGACCCTGTATACAGGATAAAGCGGTATAGACAATGAGTGAATGAGTGACAGCTAGTGAGCAATACAGGGTGTGCATTTCCTTGTTCAAGACACCAAATTTAGATCAGGGGTTACAGAGGGATTTGGAATTCAGCCACATGCTAGAAACTATTTAGCCTAGTAGCTTATGTTAGGCATGAACAGCATGGAGGGTTCATTGGTTTTGGGCAACAACAGAAGCAATAACTAAGGAAACAAAGTGTTGTTTAAGATGACATAACATTATCCGATGTATTTTTTTGCTGAATATGCTTCTGTGACGGGTTTTGAAAGTGGGAGCTGGCAAGCAGCTGATCTCCTTTCTTTCCAGTAATGCAGACTACTGACTTACATTCACCTATGCTGGCGACCTACAGTTAGTACAATTAACGATTATTAGAACCTCTGCTGATGTAGAGCATAACAGCACTGGGACAAATACAGGTTATCACTCATGGAATGCCTTTTTATTATGGGCACAATACAGCATCTGCTTCTGATCTTTCAGGGCTGTCAAAAGCTTTTTATTTATACTTATGTCAATGTCAAGTAACATTGACCAATAACCAATATTCTAACCTACTCTTCCAACAGGGGTTTAACATTTATTTATTTGTTTATTTATTTAACATTAGGTTTAACCAGCATCACAATATCTAGAAAGAAAATAGAGGAATTAAAAATTTTATGTGAAATTAGACTTAACAGATTATATGTTTAACTTTTAGCATGCTAATGAAACTATATTTATCATTAACACCTTTTATATGTAGATGAGTTTAGCACACTGAACTGCTCAATTTTGCCCCCTGGTGGAATTTCACAAACTTTGTCTCCAGCTGCCCCTCAGTCAATCCCCAAATACCCACAACTACCAAGGCACATTTTAATTTAGCTACAAAAAAATAAAACAAAAATTTTAATCTGCATCACCCCCAATTACTTAAAATTCAACTGATGGGCTGGATTAAAGCCTTTACTGGACCAATTATTCTCCACAGACTTTATGTTCCACACCCTTGTTTAGAATATAAATCTGAAACACAATAAAATCTAGAAAGACCTGGTAATAGAAAGTGACATACATATATTATATATGTATATGTATATCATCACACAAGGTAGATGAGGCAAATCGCTTTATACTGTATTTTGTCACGAACTAACCTAGCCTGCGCCTGGCGGACCCCAATTTTCACTGTTACATCCCTGATGTAAAAGTCTAGGGTAAGGGACGTAACAGTGAAAAGTAAAAATAAAATTGGTTGGGGTGAGTGTGTACTTGTCCCCTGCCTCACACAACAGACACAGTATACTTCAAATGATCTGGTCTTTTTATTGACAAAGGGTATGATTTAACAAAGTAGAAAAATGGAAGCAGAAATAGACTTCAGGAGGGGGAAAGGCCAAAACAACAAACAAAAGAACCCTCTGACTAGTTAGGGAGTAAAAACTGTCTAAACTGACAACATAAAAGAAAATTAACAACAGAAATGTACACTAACTCCCTAACTTAACCAAAAACAGGAGAAAAGAGTTTCACAAAAATAAAATGGCACCCACCTCCTTACAGCTTCCAATACACACAAACTTAAACAACACATCAAAAAGGGTTACAATAAGCCGTAACTCGTAGTTTTTGGACAAGACCAAAGTCTGTGACTCAACAAACAGCAACACAAGGCAGGCAAGAGGAACAGCACTCTGGAAGGCAAGCTTCAATGTGGCTGGCACGCTGAGCAACCTTTGTTTGCAACCTCAGCCCAGTAACGAGCAGCAGGTGCGAGCGATCACCTCCCTCTCTTCCACACCTGGTTGAGCAGCAGGTAGAGCAGACACAGAAAAGAGAGAGAGATAGAGAGAGAAAGAAAAGAGCACACCACAGCACATAGCATCCAACAATATACAAAGTAACCATGGAACGTAACACCCCCACCCATAAGTTTTCAAGCATAAACCAATGTCTTGAAAATAAAGAAACTATACAAACCATATACTCACTTTTCTTTCACTCTACAGCACAATATACTCTCCAAAGGGCATCAGCTACAGTATTTTCAGAACCCTTACAATACTGGATATTTAAGTTGTACTCTTGAATAATAAAGGAACCACATCATCAGACGCTGATTTGAGTTTCACATCCTATGCAGAAAAGCAAGTGGGTTATGATCTGTATAGACAGTGACGACATGATTACTACCACCAAGGTAAACCTCGAAATGTTGTAACGCCAACACCAGGGCTAAGGTCTCCTTCTCAATCGTACTGTAATTTTGCTAAACGTTGGTGAACTTCTTAGAAAAGTAGCATACAGGATGTTCTACACCATCGGCATCTTCCTGCAGCAGCACAGCTCCAGCACCTGAGGAACTGGCATCTACCTGCAGTCTGAACGGGAGAGTAAAACAAGGAGCAGACAGGACAGGAGCACTACCTAAGAGATCCTTGGCAGCATTAAAGGCAAAATTACACTCAGGAGACCATACAAACTTCCGGGCAGTACTGAGCAAATCAGTCAAAGGGGTGACTACTGAAGCAAAATTTCTACAAAAGCTCCTATAATACCCCACCATTCCAAGGAAACGTCTCAATTCCCTTTTATTACGGGGTATAGGAAACTCCAAGATAGCTTCTACCTTGGCCTCTACAGGCTTTACTTGACCTACCTTTTTACCTAAATAGGTAACCACTGCTTTTGCAAACTCACACTTCTTCAGATTAAGAATAAGTAAAGCGTTGGCCAGCTGCTTAAAAACTTGATCGAGGCTACTTAGATGCTCTTCCCAAGTGTGCGAAAAAACCACTACATCATCCAAGTAGGCTTCACAGTTAGGGATACCTGACAACACTTGTTGCATCAATCTTTGGAATGTCACGGGAGCATTGCGCATCCTGAAGGCCATTACAGAGTATTGCAGCAGGTTATTAGGGGTCACAAAGGCAGAAATCTTAGAAGCACGGGCGGTTAATGGCACTTGCCAATACCCTTTTAGAAGGTCAAGTTTTGTGATGAAATGGGCACAACCAATTTTGTCCACACAGTCCTCCATTCTGGGTAAAGGAAAGGAGTCTGGCTTTGTCACACTATTTATTTTGCGGTAGTCTGTGCAAAAACGGTAAGTAGAGTCTTGTTTAGGTACTAAAAAACAAGGGGAGCTCCAAGGGCTCTGGCTTGGTGTGGCAAGACCATGCTTTAGAAGATATTCAACTTCTCTTCTCATTAGCTCTTGTTTTTGAGGATTGACACGGTATGGGTGTTGTTTTACCTACATCTATGTCATGAACAATCATAGAGGTTCTTCCAGGGACATCAGAAAAGAGCATGTGATACTTATTTAACAGTTGAACAACAGATTACTTCTGATCTTGAGGTAAGTACACAAGGTAGTTATCAAGTTGACTTAACACCGCTGAATTCTGAAGGTGTTCAGGAGTCAGTTTATCCACAACTGGATCATCTTCAGAGGAGCATAGAGCAGCAGGCACCACCACAGCAGGCTTAGCATCCTTGTTTGAAGGAACTTCTGTTACATCTTTACTCACATAAGATTTCAACATGTTAATGTGACAAACTCTGCTTTTTCTTCTGCGGTCTGGAGTAGAAATTACATAATCCGTCTCACTTAACTTTTTCTTAACACTGTAGGGGCCAGCAAATCTAGCATGCAGCGCAGAGGATGGAACGGGGAGTAAAGCAAGCACTCGATCACCAGCCTGGAAACTGCGTTTAACAGACCTTCTATCAAATCTGGACTTCATTTTAGACTGAGTACACACTAGATGAGCTTTAGCAAAGTCACATACACTATGAAGTCGTTCACGGAAGTTACTGACATAATCAAGCACGTTAGTGGCAAGTGGGGTTTTTGACATCAGCTGTTCTTGAAAAAGTTTTAGGGGCCCCCGAACTGTGTGACCAAACACAAGTTCGGATAGACTAAACCCTAACGATTCCTGGATAGTTTCTCTGGCAGCAAACAGTAGCAAAGGTAGATCTTCCACCCAGTCTTTTCCCGTACTCACACAGTACGTACGGAGCATGGACTTCAGAGTCTGGTGGAATCGTTCTAGCGCCCCCTGTGATTCTGGATGGTAGGCACTAGACATCTGATGAGAAACTCCCAATTCTTTCAGAACCTAAGCAAACAGCTTTGAGGTGAAGTTAGAGCCTTGGTCAGTTTGAATGACCCTTGGTAGGCCAAATGTTGAGCAGAACTTGATGACTTATTTAACAATGATGTTAGCTCTCTCAGTGGAACAGCTTCTGGAAATCGTGTGGCCGCACACATTAATGTTAGGATATACTGATGACCAGATTTTGACTTGGGCAAGGGTCCAACACAATCCAAGATCAAGTGTTCGAAAGGCTCATTCATCACTGGTATCGGACGAAGAGGAGCAGAGGGAACAGTCTGGTTGGGCTTACCTGAGACTTGACAATCATGGCAAGCTCGGCAGTAACTCACTACACTGTTCCTCAGTCCAGGCCAACGGAAAGGTGCGATGATTCTTGATGGATGGAGGACAGGCGTGGGTTCCGCCCAGGTGACGTCTTCCTTATGCTGCCGGAAAAGGGCATCGGCCTTGGTGTTTTTAGACCCCGGGCGGTATGACAGATGGAAATTATAATCTTCAAAAAACAATGCCCAACATGCCTGCCACGGGTTAAGTTGTTTTAGTTTGCGTATGGAGATAAGGTTCTGGTGATCTGTCCAGATTATGAACGGCTCCCTGGCGCCCTGGATCAGTGACGCCATTCCTCCCGAGCCCACTTTATGGCCAGAAGTTTGCGGTCCCCTACTCCGTATTGCTGCTGAGTGGGGTCAAATTTTCTGGAGAAGAAACTACAGGGATGTAGTTTCTGATCTGGACCTCGCTGGGAGAGAACAGCCCCAGAGCCCACATCTGAGGCATCCACCTCCACAACGAATGGTTTTCTTGCATCTGGATGGAGAAGAATTGGAGCAGTCGTGAAGAGGTGACAGAGTTTCTGGAAGGCGGATAGGGCGGTGATGGACGGGTCAGAGCGGTTAGGGATGCGGCAACCGTACTATAGTCCCGGATAAAGCGACAGTAGAAATTCGCAAACCAGAGAAACCGTTGAAGTTGCTTGAGGGTCTTGGGTAGGGGCCAATGACGCACAACTTCGAGTTTCTGTGGGTCCATGGTCACACCCTGTACGCGAGTAGATGAGGATGTTGTCGAGGTATGCAAATGCCCACCGCCCTAGCATGTCCCTGAGAACGTTGTTGATGAAATGTTGAAAGTCGGCAGGGGCATTGCAGAGGCTGAAGGGCATAACCAGTCTTTCGTAGTGTCCAGTGGGGGTGATGAATGCCGTCTTACACTCATCGCCCTCTCTGATGCGCACCAAGTTGTAGGCGCTCCGAAGGTCCAACTTTGTGAAAATGGTGGCATCAGAGAGGGCGTCCAGGGCAGAGTTGGTATGCTGCGGATGTCGATTCTTAATGGTGATAGTCAACACATGGGCGAAGCCCCCGATAGTCGACACATGGGCGAAGTTCACCTTCTTTCTTTTTCACAAAGAAGAACCTCGCAGCGGCGGGCGAGGAGGAGGGCCTGATAGTACCTTGGCGGAGGGCGTTCGACACATACTCCTTCATCGCCTGCGTCGCGGTGGTGGAGAGAGAATACAGATGTCCGCGGGGAGGTACGGAGCCTGGCTAAAGGTCAATCGCCAGATCGTAAGGGCGATGAGGCGGAAGGTGGGTGGCGTGTCTTTTGCAAAACACTTCAGCCAGGTCCTGGTAGGCGGGTGGAATGGCGTTGGTGTCGACGTTGGGGGCCTCGGACTCCCTAGAGCACGTCCCGGCCGGTGCTGGTATGCAGAGTTCGGAGCAGGTCGGCCCCCATTGGAGAATTTGATTCTGGGTCGAGGATATGAGGGGGTCATGCTGCAGCAACCAGGGATGGTTCGAGGATGTCCGAGGATGATGGGTGGCGATAAGATGGTGGTGAGATGGAATTGAATCTGTTCTTGAAAAGGCGGTTAGGAGGCATGTTGCTTGGGCTTCGTTTATGAGAGAGGGCTTGCTTGACACTGGTTTCGATTTCGAGCTCGGCCACGGCAAGCAAGCAAGGGGCCGGCAAAATAGTTCCACATTTGGCAGGGTCTTGGGTGGTCATAAATAGTCTCGAAAGGGTGTCCGGCTTGGTGGAGCCTGGGAGCAGGTCAATGGCACAGTCGTATGGTGATACCACACGTGATTTGCTAAAAACAGTCCTGAGGTCGTGGTATTCTGCAGGAACACGGGTGAAGTCCGGTGGCTTCTCTGTGGAGGCAGGGTCAAGGCATGGCGTGGTGGCAGCACGTAAACATGACGTGGAACATAATAGTCTTCAGGCTATGATAAAGTTCCTGACCCAATCAATGTGGGGGTTGTGTTGGGTTAACCAGAAGAGGCCTAGGATGACCAGGACATGTGATCCCTCCATGATGAACAGCGACGTCTGTTCTCAGTGGTTGCCTAAGACCCTTAGGCCAATGAAAGGGGTTCTGTGGGTGATACATAGGAGCGGACTCCCGTTGAGGGCCTGGACTTGAGGTGGTTCTCCAAGGGCAGAGCGGGGATACCCAGGGTTTTGGCCGAAGCCGCATTCAGCAGATTACGGTCTGACCCCGAGTCAACCAGTGCCTGCACTTGGTGGATCTGTTACTCATGGATGAGGAGGATGGGAAGCAGGTGATGTTGATCTGTGAGCCTTCTTGGGTCTCATCCTCTAGTGCTCCCAGCTGAACTAAAGGGTGCCCCCTTTTGCTGGACAGTTCTTGAGCAGGTGTCCTGGTTTCTCACAGTAAAAGCAGGCTCCTTCCACTTGGCGGCGGTGACACTCTTCTGGGGTGATGCGGGTTCTGTCCAGTTGCTGTCAGTAGCTGTCCGGTTCCTCCTGTGGATCAACTCGTAGAGGTGGGGGTCGCAGCAGAGTCCTGGGTAGAGAAAACCGGGCCGGCCTACGGAGGCGTAAATCTACTCGACCAGCCAGATCCATAAGCTCTTGGAGAGACAAGGGGAGCTCTCATAAGATTACCTCATTTTGAAGTTTTTCTGTCAGACCTTCCATAAAGACGTCGCATAGTGCTCGGTCATTCCAACCGCTGGAGAGGACCAGGGTCTGGAACTCAATGGCGTAATCGTAGGCCGAGCCTGAGCCTTGGCAGAGTTTCAGCAGTCTTCGGCCCACCTCTCTGCCATACCATGAGTGGTCAAACACCCTCTTCATTTCTCTGGTGAAGTCCTTGTAAACAAACAGCAGGGTTCGTGGGCATTCCAAAGCGCGGTGCTCCATTCCTGGGCACGTCCTGACAGAAGCGTGATGACGTAGGCCACCTTGGATCGTTCAGTGGAAACAGAGAGGTTTGGAGCTTGAAAATCAGGGAACACTGAGATAGAGATGAGCGGCATGTGCCTGGATCTCCCTCGTAGGTGGGAGGGGCGGGAGGGATGGCTCCTGTTGCACGTAGGGGTTTCCTTCTTGCGGTAGGGAGAGTTGGAGCCTCTAAAGCTGGGACGTGACATCAGCGAGAGACTGCTTTATGCTGAGTAGTTCCTGCTGATGAGTCCCCAGCAGAGCACCTTGACTTTCTAGTGCCGCTCTCATACGGTCAGAAGCCACTGGATCCATAGCTGGCTCGATTATTCTGTCACGGGCGCCAGGCAGAACAATATGAATCCAAGCGCGGATAATTACTGTAACGAGATGCGGGGGGGCCTAGTCGGAAGCGTAAGCGAGGGTCGAATGCCTTAAGTCCGTCCACGGAGCGTCAAAGACAAAAGCACAAAGTGAGAGCCTTAGTCAAAAGGAAAGCGCGAAATCAAAACCAGGAATACAAAGGAGCGAGGCAAACAAAAACAAAAAGGACTAGAGACAGAAGCCGTAAATCAAGGGTTTTGAAACCGGGAGATCAAAGAGCAGGCGACAATCCAAATTAGCATGCAAAAAATCAAGAACGAGAAAAAACAAAGCGAGGTCATAAAGTGAAGACAATGAAAGAAAACGCGAGAGAATCGAGGTTTAAACAGACACAATAATCCAGCGATACACTAGTATACTGCTTAAACACTAGTATAATAAGCGGAGGAGATAAGAAACAGGTGCGTAGATGGGGCGGAAAGGATGACAGGCTGGGGAAACGCATATATTTTCTACAATATTTCGAAATAAACTGCAACAACCCTCTGGACCAGCAGTAAAAATTCCAATGGGCCATAAAAGGAAACAAAGAAAGTTTCTCCCGCTAAAAATTCATGCCATGATTGGCCATTCCACCCAAATGGTGGGTGGGCCAGAGCACTATCAAAAGTCCTTAACCCAGGCTATTCGGGGCTCAAAATCTCTACTCTTGAGACAAACACTCTCCCTCTCTCTGCAAACTCATCTCTTGAGTTTAACCTTCGGCAGTTTTACCTTCAAGTAATTTTGTCAACTCGCTGTGGACTATTCCTCCCTCTCGAGGAACCCGAGGTAAATCTCCAGCGCACATCTTGAGGTTGATCATCTAGACCCTCGTGTCTACCGAATCAGGACTCTCTTTCAGAAACAAAGACCAATGCAAGTATTCTTTATACCTCTTTAGATGCGTGTTCAAGTTTGAGCCCCTTTTAAGGTGAACCTTGATTCGTTGATGATTCTCATTAGGTTGTGTTTAATTGATGTGAAATACAGCCATTCTTTTGTTATTTTCTCTTTCTTCCTTACTGTCCTTTTCCCTGTATGTATGTGTTTGTTTAATGTTGTTATATGTTAGCTATAGCCTGTTATTAAATTCCTTATATTCACAATAGATTGTCTCTGTGTGCTGCTCACAATCCAAAGTCACTGAATTGTTGATCCTTTGGTTACATGCTAAATTACTGCTAGTACTGCAAAGTAGGAAAGCTATCCTTTCTTGGCCAGGAAATAACCTTTCCTAGAATTGCCAAATAATTATAGTATCTGCTCGGTAGACGGACAGATCAGAAAATTTGTACGTTAATTCTGCTACAATTAATTCTAAAATATAATCTAAATCTTTATAATTAAGTATACCTAGTTATAATTAGTTTTAAATATTCCCTTCTTGAGCTAGTTTGTTACAGTGTTGTCTTCCCTCATGTCTCTGGGGAATTTTAGGGATAGTGATTACAGATAAGAGAGAGCTTAGGTCAGGATATGTAAGTATTAATGGTAAGTAGATCCCATTTGAGAGCATACTATTGTAAAAAAAAAAAAAAGTAATAATAAATTTTATTGTTGGTTGTTTATTTATTTATTTATTTATTTATTTATTTATTTATTTTATTTTTTTACTTATATAAAGATCCATTAAGTAATGATTTTTCAGTTCATCTTTAAATGAAAGTAAGGAAATACTGCTATCAATTGTTCTGCTTGGCTGGTCTTCGATTTCTATTCATTTTTTTTTTATCTGTGGGCGAGAATATTCTGCTCTTTCAAACCTGAAGTGATGTTTTGTTGGTGACCATGGGTGGAGCTGTTTTTCCATCAAAGAAATGTTCTTTCTGTCTTCTATTAAACACAGTGGTAACATTTTCTCTCAGTAATGTTTTTTTATCTTTAAGACCAGATGGCTTCTCACACTCTAAACTAAAAAAAGGGGAAGGGAGGGGACGGGGGTCTTAAAATTACTATATTTTAAAATTCTGGATTACCCATGTTTGTATCAAATTTTTTCTTATTTCTGTACCTTATAGTGTTGTATATTCTGTTTTATTATTTTTTTTAAATCTGTGTTATTAATAATATCCAAAACAACTACAGTGTGGTGCACTTTAAAGCTCTGACCTGTGCTCTTGTAGCCAGTAATAATAATTAAAAAAAAGCCTAGCACAGTGATTAATGATCACGATTAGTAGCTAAGAAAATATGTTCTTTTGGCCTACAGGATTATAGCACTTTTATGTTTTTAACCTGGGGTTTGATTGGGAAGTTTTACACAATGTAAATGCCAAATGAGGGAGGAAAGTAGAAAAAACATGCAGGTTTTATCTGTATGCACATATTTATCTGCTACACAGAAATGTATAGCAATGGCCGCTTTTATAAATACTTAATATAGTAAATAACAACTATGGTATCAGGAATATGTGCATATGGTTACAAAACAAACATTTATCTTTTTATGCCTTTTGCATTTCTTGTTAAGTGGCTCCCCCAGGTATTTGGGCATGGAGCAAAATGCAGACCAAAAACAATACAAAATATTAATGTTAAACAAACTGGGGCAATATTCTTTGTGAATACGTCTGTCATGTTGTGCTTCATTATTTTAAGTTATGCTGTCTTGCTTTGTGTTTTATTTATTTATTATATATGTAGGTAATTATGTATGTATATATGTATATTTAATAAATAAATAAAAAAAAATATTGGTTTGTTTATTCAATAAGTCAGTCTTCTTTTATGTTGCTAGTGTTTATTGTGTATAACGTGTAAATAAATTTATATATAGTAAATACATATCTTGCTGTCTTAGCTCTTCCTCTTACATGTATTTAATTAATAATGCAGTTCATGTCGCTTTGTTGTTACCAACAGAAAAATAACAAAAGCGCAGGACACCAGTGAAACACACACTTTAGTGACACACTCAACACATCATTAAGTGCCTTTTCCAGATTCTGTCAAATGCTTTGGGTGGCATGTCCAAATACTGGATTACCTTTATAAATGTAATTGGATTTTACAGAGCACTAAATAAATGCCACTTTGTGTATCTAGTGCTGTTTATTTCAAATGTTTCTAAGAAGATGGTTTCTAAAATTATCTCACAAGTCACCCTAAATTGGCAACTTGTAGTTATTGTTACTACAAGGTGCCAGATATATAAAATAAAATAATACAATAATGGGCAGGAATCATGAAATGGGTAAAAGAAAGACAGCAAAGATCTGATGAAGCTTCTGTGGAGAATATATTATATTATATTATATTATATTATATTATATTATATTATATTATATTATATTATAATGTATATTGCATTGTATTGTAATAATGGTACATTCACAGAGATTTTCTCAACCGTTGTACTGCACTGGATATCTGTACATTTATTTTTTATCTGTTTACAATGCTGTAATAATTCATCAATTCATCAGTTTTATTATAATTTACTTTATAAATTTACTCGTTCAGCCAAAGCCAACGCTAGGGCTAGTCCACCCGAAGCACACCTCTCCTGCGCTTCACATGTCCAACAGGTTTGCTCTCCTCAGTGACACACCCTCTGAGAAACCTGAAATTCAATTCAGTTCAAGTCAATTTTATTTGTATAGCGCTTTTAGCAGTTTTCATTGCCGCAAAGCAGCTTTACACAATCAAAAGAATTATTTAAGTTTGTATGAAATGTGAATTTGTATAAATCAAAATGGTCAGTTTGTCCCTGGTGAGCAAGCCGAGGGCAACAGTGGCAAGGAAAAACTCCCTAAGATGGTAATAGGAAGAAACCTTGAGAGGAACCAGACACAACAGGGAACCCATCCTCATTTGGGTAAAACAGAAAGCAGTAAATGATATGCATTTATACAGTGTGTAGGGGTGGGAGGCAGTTCAGCTATAATAGCTGATGTTAATTGATGTTAATATGGAGTCCAGGTAGTTATTAAAGACCCAGGTAGACTTGTAGGAAGTTACAGTCCTGAACTATCGAACTGTCAAATCCCCAGAGAAACAGTTGCCAACACCAGTCAAGGCCAGAACCATTTTCTAGGTAGAGAGAATCATCCCCAGACACCAGACGCATCCCAGAGAGACACACGGGGCATCAATGTGACGAGATCTTCAGCCAGAAGTGGGGCACCAGGATGGGTCAGACAGGTCCGGAAGGCAGAGGGAGTCTGGATCACTGGCAGCTCGGGAACGACGTGTAGCTCGACAGAGAGAGAGAAAGGGGGAGACAGGAGGAGAGAGCAAGAGAAAGGGGGGGGGAGAAGAAGAGGAGAGATGGCAGTTAGGTATGGTCACAGTCAGAAAGAGCTCTGGTTATAGGAAACTCTATACTGAGGCACGTGAAATTAGTTAGGCCTTTATGGGCGCCAGCGGCAGTGGTTAGGTGTATCCCAGGAGCCAGAGCACAGGACATAGCAGGTAATCTTAATGCTCTAGGACAGCATAGGTTCTCTAAGATAGTGGTATATGCTGGAGCTAACAATATACGCCTTCGTAAGTCAGAGTTTGGATACTGGATGCTTGTTATCTTTGGGCCCTTAGACGGCACTGCATCAGGAATATACAGGAATGCTAATGTAATGACTGTAATGAAATCACAACATGGGCTCAGGAAAACTTCCAGAAAACATGGTCGGTGAACACAATCCACTGTGTTATTCGCCTTTGCTGGGTAAAACTCTTTAGGTAAAAAAAAAAAAAAAAAAAGCCATATCTAAACATGATGCAGAAGCGCAGGTATTTTGGGCCAAGGCTCATTTAAAATAGACTGTGGCAAAGTAGTGATGTGTGGTGATTTTTTTAATTTTTTTTTACTTTAAAAAGATGTATTTACTTATCTGTCCACTACAAAATCACCAATTTGACATTTGAGCATCTGAAATAGACCATGGAACAATGAAAAAAGTTTGCTTGTTTGGATGGCTCGTGTTTGATCATGTTGATGGTCAGGTGTGTGTCTGTGCACTAGTGTCCAGGTTGTACTATGGTAAGAAAAAGAATTGGCAGAGGCAAGGTGTTGCTCTGGGTAATGTTTTACTGGAACCCATTGGGTCCTGGCATTCACATGGATGTTACTTTGGCTACCTTTACACTGCAGGACCCTGCAATTCTGATTTGTTGCCTATATCTGATTTTTTTTTGACCGTCTGTTTACACAGTCTTTCAACTCTGACTCATATCCGATACACGTGTTTATACTTGCCATGCCATCTAAAACATTGCGCATACTTAAAGGGAGGTTCTTGCGCTACACACTAGCCAAGATAGACGAAGGTGAAGTATGCTTAACGCTCTGCGATATATACAAAGTTTCCAAAACGTCACCATGGTTTTAAAACGGAGGAGGACAAAAAAACTGCATAATTGCAGCCTGCGCATATGCTTCATTCACCAAATACTGATTTCTTAATTTAATTTAGCTCTAATAAGCATTAAAAAAGGTGTTTTTCCTTTTCATGTCACCTGCGATGTTATAATTCCACAAATGCTTCCACCTGAGAATAACATTACGTCATTAAATCGCAAAGAAGTCGCTGTTTTAATGACTTACAGAAAGTAATGATTTAGGAAATTCAATTCAATTCAATTCAATTTTATTTGTATAGCGCTTTTAGCAATTTTCATTGCCGCAAAGCAGCTTTACATAGTCAAAAGAATTATTTAGGTTTGTATGAAATGTGAATTTGTATGAATCAAAATGGTCAGTTTGTCCCTGGTGAGCAAGCCGAGGGCGACAGTGGCAAGGAAAAACTCCCTGAGATGGTAAGAGGAAGAAACCTTGAGAGGAACCAGACTCAACAGGGAACCCATCCTCATTTGGGTGAAACAAAAAGCAGTAAATGATCTGCATTTATACAGTGTGTAGGGTGGGAGGCAGTTCAGCTATAATAGCTGATGTTAATTGATGTTAATATGGAGTCCAGGTAGTTATTGAAGACCCAGGTAGACTTGTAAGAAGTTCCAGTCATGAACTATCGAACTGTCAAGTCCCCAGAGAAACAGTTGCCAACACCAGTCAAGGCCAGAACCATTTTCTAGGTAGAGAGAATCATTCCCAGACACCAGACGCATCCCAGAGAGACACACGGGGCATCCATGTGACGAGATCTTCAGCCAGAAGCGGGGCACCAGGATGGGTCAGACAGGTCCGGAGGGCAGAGGGAGTCTGGATCACTGGCAGCTCAGGAACGACATGTGTAGCTCGACAGAGAGAGAGAGAAAGAGTGAAAGGGGGGGACAGGAGGAGAGAGGAAAAAGAAAGAGGGGGGGAAAGAGAAGAAGAGGAGAGATGGCAGTTAGGTATGGTCACAGTCACACAATGTATAATGTGAATGTATATTAACTGTAGCGTGCAAGCAGAGACTCCGGCAGGACTAACTATGACAGCATAACTAAAAGGGAGGAGCCAGAAGGAAACACAAACATGAGGGCTTCCTGACATGTAAAACAAACAATCACCTCACCATCAGCAAACCTGAGTGATCAATGAGAGTGAGGAAGACAGCATCCAAACATACCAGTTTACCATAATACTCTACGTCCATGAGTCCCCCAGATCTGCTCCTTTACCTATGGCAAATCTATTTATAAAAATGCTCGGCTAAATAAATAGGTTTTTAGCCTGGACTTAAACACTGAGACTGTGTCTGAGTCCCGAACACTATTTGGAAGACTATTCCATAACTTTGGGGCTTTGTAAGAAAAAGCTCTGCCCCCAGCTGTATTTTTCATAATACGCGGTACTGACAAGCAGCCTGCATCCTTTGATCGAAGTAGGCGTGGCGGATCGTAAGACACTAGCAGTTCGCTCAGGTACTGCGGCGCGAGACCATTTAATGCTTTATATGTCAAGAGTAGTATTTTAAAATCAATGCGAAATTTCACAGGGAGCCAATGGAGTGAAGATAAGATAGGGGTGATGTGCTCATATCTTCTGGTTCTGGTGAGGACTCTCGCTGCTGCATTTTGGACTAGCTGAAGCTTATTTATGCATCTAGCTGAACAACCAGACAGTAAGGCATTACAATAGTCCAACCTAGAGGTGATAAAAGCATGAACTAGTTTTTCTGCGTCGTTTAGCGACAATAAATTTCTTATTCTGGCAATATTTCTGAGGTGAAAGAATGCTATCCTGGTAATATTATCTACATGTGCTTCAAATGAAAGGCTGGAATCAATAATCACACCAAGGTCTTTCACTGTTGCATTTGATGGAACAGAAAGGCCATCTAAAGTTACGGTATGATCTAAAATTTTACTCCTAGCTGTATGCGGTCCTATGACTAGAACTTCTGTCTTATCCGGATTTAGCAGAAGGAAGTTAGTTAGCATCCAATTTCTTATGTCCTGCACACATTGCTCAATTTTAGTAAGCTGTTTTTTCTCATCAGGTTTTGCTGAGACATATAACTGTGTATCATCAGCATAACAATGAAAACTAATACCATGCTTACGGATTATGTTGCCCAGAGGAAGCATGTAAAGGGAAAAAAGCAGTGGACCTAAAACTGAACCCTGCGGAACGCCAAACTCCACTAGAGAACATGCAGAATAATCACCATTTAAGTCTACATACTGATAACGATGGGTCAGATAGGATCTGAGCCAGGAGAGGGCTGTACCCTTAATTCCCACTACATTTTCTAATCTGTGAAGAAGAATAGCGTGATCAACAGTGTCAAAAGCTGCACTGAGGTCAAGTAATACAAGCATAGTTACACAACCCTGATCAGAGGCCAATAGAATGTCATTTACTACTTTAACGAGCGCCGTCTCTGTACTGTGATGAGGCCTAAATCCTGACTGATACAGTTCATGTATGCCATTCCTATGTATATATGAGCATAGCTGCTCCGCTACTATCTTTTCCAGGATCTTAGAGATAAAGGGGAGGTTTGATATTGGTCTGTAACTGGACAGCTGACAGGGGTCGAGGTCAGGTTTCTTAATTATTGGTTTGATAACTGCTAATTTAAAAGATTTTGGAACATATCCAATGCTGAGTGAAGAATTAATTATTCTCAACAGGGGTTCTATTATTGCTGGTACTATCTGTTTAAGAAAATGTGTCGGTACAGGATCTAATATACAGGTTGATGAATTTGAAGAAGAGATGAGTGAAATTAGTTCATTCTCTTCAAGGGGAGTAAAGTATTCTAGGTTCTGGTCTGACATGGCTAGATTAACATCTGCATCAATTACATTGTTCGGTTTCAAAACCTCAATTTTATGCCTAATATTTACAATTTTATTATTAAAAAAGTTCATGAAGTCCTCACTATTGCATGATGTTGTTGTGGAGATTTCTGCAGTGGTCTTATTTCTGGTTAATTTAGCTACAGCATTAAATAAGAATCTAGGATTATTTTTATTTTCTTCTATAAGAGTGGAGAGATATGTTGATCTAGCTACACTAAGAGCTTTTCTATAGTTCAGGATGCTCTCCTTCCATGCTATTTGAAATACTAGTAATTTAGTTTGACGCCATTTACGTTCTAATTTCCGAGCGGTCTGTTTTAAAGTGCGCGTGTGATCGTTATACCAGGGAGCAAGTTTTTTATCTCTAATAATTTTTCTTTTGACTGGAGCTACATTATCTAGGGTATAGCGAAATGTCGACTCTAAATATTCAGTCGCCTGATCGAGTTCTGTGGGGTCAGACGGTGATCTAATCGAAGTTGGGAACTCTGGGAGATTACTGATAAAACTCTGTTTGGTAGTTGATGTGAATGTACGTTTCATACGGTAGCGCGGCGCTGTGTGTACATTATTATTGTGACACACTTGCAATGAGACAAGATAGTGATCTGAGATAACTTCAGATAGTGGTATTGTGAATAAATTTCTTATACTTAATCCAAATAATATTATTAAATCTAAAGTGTGACCTGCTTTATGAGTGGGTCCTACTACACACTGATTTACTCCTACCGAGTCCAGTATAGACATAAATGCAGTTCTCAGAGGGTCTTCTGGGTTTTCAAAATGAATATTAAAATCTCCAGCAATTAACACTTTGTCTACAGAAATGACTAGGTTTGAGAGGAAATCTGCAAATTCACTAAGAAATTCCGAGTACGGCCCTGGAGGTCTGTAAATGACAATTAGCGGGATCGACTGAGCTGACTTAATATAGTTAAATACACTTATGTTACTATAAAGAATTTCAAATGAATTAAATTTGTGTCCGTGTTTTTGTACAATAGTCAAATTATCATTGTGAATAACTGCGACGCCTCCTCCTCTACCAGTTAACCGAGGCTGGTGTATGTAGCTGTATCCAGGAGGACTAGCTTCATTTAGAGCTACATACTCGTCCTGTTTAATCCAGGTTTCTGTTAAACAGAGTATATCAAACTCCTGATCTGTGATAATTTCATTAACTATAACTGCTTTAGATGCGAGAGATCTAATATTTAACAGTCCTAGCTTCAGATCAGAGGTGCCGGCTGCGCATTCAGTCTGATCCAAGTTTGTGGTCTTTATGCTAATTAAATTACTAAAACAGACTTTCTGAGTCTTTCTAAATTTGTTTTTAGCTCGGGGAACAGACACAGTCTCAATAGAGTGAACCCTGAGTGACGACTCTATGCAGCTAGCAGACGGTTGGTTTAGCGTAAGGGATCTAATGTTGAGAAGTCCAAACTTTAGAGGTAAATCCGATCTATCTGTGTACACGACAATCACATTAGCACATATCTGTGTTATATTTGATTTATTTTCACATATGAAGGAGGCCTGAAAGTGCTCTTGAAATATCGGAACACATACGTTTTTTTCCTGTTTACACGGACATAGAACATATCAGATACAGTATGTGTCACATATGAGCAAAAAATTGAAATTGAGTCACATTTACCTGACAGCGTAAACGTTGATTTTGACACATACCTAAACACTGTTGCTGACCAAGTAAATGGCAACAGTATTTGGTTATGGCAGTAGCATTTTTTTCAGCATGATAATGTACACTGCCTTGATTGCAAAAAAATATTCTGGAATGAAGTGAGAAACATGACAGAGTTCAAGGCATTCAATGCCCCTTAAAATTTTATAGATTTCAATCCAATCTTTGGGATGTAATGGTTCCATCTATGGAGACTCTTACCATCTTAAAACTTAGAGGACTTAAAGAAGTCCTTAAAACGGCGAGCCGCAGCGCATTCCAGGAGTTTGCGTGCTGATCTGGCAGAAGCGCATGATATGGAATCCTCCCTCTCTCTCGCTCTCTCACCGAATCATGAGCCTTTTACCGTCCACTTCTTCAGATCGCTCCTTTAGCTCCTTAATCTGGAGTTATTAGAGTTGGCGATACGGTTAAACCTTACACTTTGATTGGACCACAGGAGTCCCCCAAGCATTTAAAGTTAGACGACAGGTTTTGTTGGGTGGCCAGCGGAGGAGCCTCAACAACGGTCCCTCCCCTTCTTTGGCGACCTCCATGACGAGTTAACTCATTCACGGAACTTCTCTGAAGAGAATTGGAGATTTGTAAGCTTTGTCAGCCTCCCCATCTTGCTTAGACTTTGTCCCTGGGCTAGTCAAAGCTATTCCTACAGCTCCGGAGCAGGAAAGACTTCACTTACTGTGTCCATTTTGTGCTCTTCAGATTTACAGTACATCCACCACGCTAGCCAGTAACGTAAATCAGAGAAGGTTTTTATATGTTATGGGGGCTGCAGCCAAAGGGCGGCTGTCACTAGACAAACATTGTCACATTGGGTGAGAGATGCAATTGCCCTAGTCTATGAGGCGCAAAATAAAACATTTTGCTCGTCTCGCAAAACACACATGCAGACCATGTTACTGGCAATCTAAGGTTTTACTGCACTAATAGTTCTAAATAAAAATCCAGTACTGCTGTGTCCAACCTTTAACCTTTAACCTCCAAGCTGGCTTAGAGTGACTCCAGGCAACTCATTCAGATGCCTATGATTTAATAATGTCTGAATCCATTTAGCTTTTCTACATGATGCTTTCAACATTTCATCAGCAGCTAAATACAATTTCCATCTTTTGACAGTTTTTTAATTTAAAAGACTGATATAATGGAACTACAGATTCACATTTCACTATACCTCTCAGTAGATGCATTTCTGCGGAGTTATAAGATCAAAAACGCTGTACTGTATAAGAGTGTTGATTCATGATGAGGTACCTGATTTAGGTGTACTATTCCAGCATAACATCAGACTGTTTTTTTATATGTCCTGCTCTCCAAGTGAAAGAACAGTGCAAGAGAAGAGCATAAGAAATATTGCACTACATTATTTCATTAACTATGAGTCAGCGTGCACCAACTAATCTGGACAAATCCAAAACCAATTGTTTTGTGTCAAAGTTACTAGGTGGCATTTCATTAATATCGATTGGCCCCTTTTGTTGAGACTAAATTAAGTTGTGTCCACATAATTAGATTAGGCCAATCACTTTTCCCCTCTAGTCTCCTTAACCTTGTGTGTTTTTGGTTGCTCAACAATTACACCCAACCAATTTAACTTCTTTTGTGACCATTAACTAGAAATTTGTTTGGCTACTAAATGCTCTTTTAAAGCACTGCGAATAGTCCTCATAGAAAACTCATATATCCAAGGCATACATGCTCAGTGGTTGGAATAGATACTAGCTGAAAATAACTACACTATATACATTACAATCACTTCACAATGTTATGAAAAAATAGGACAATTTATAATGCATATGGTCCCCAATGAAAGACATAATGCATAAAATATTACAAAAATACCATAATTTGTATTTTTTAAATGGACATAAGCACATGCAAGTGGTGGAAGCAAAATATATTTGCTTCATATAAAGCACAGAAACAAACATCCAAGCTCAGTGATCCTGGTAGGTTATGATCTGGATAAGTATCCTTAAAATCAGTGGTCTGGACTGAAAGTAAGAACTTTGAGTAAGGTTGAACTGAAATAATGATTCTGTCCTTAGGTGAAGCACTGGGCACCAAGGATTTTTTTTTTTTTTTGGAAGATGCAACCTTTACTTGGTTAGCTTTATTTTCTTCGTAGTATTTACATTGTAAATTTCATTAAATTTCAGTATTGTTTTGTTTCCTCAGTACAACAAAGATTTGTTTGACAAACAAAGTTCCTCTCAAGGTTTCTTCCTATTACCATCTCAGGGAGTTTTTCCTTGCCACTGTCGCCCTCGGCTTGCTCACCAGGGACAAACTGACCATTTTGATTCATACAAATTCACATTTCATACTAACTTAAATAATTCTTTTGACTGTGTAAAGCTGCTTTGCGGCAATGAAAATTGCTAAAAGCGCTATAGAAATAAAATTGAATTAAATTGAATTATAGACAAATTTCTATTTTCTTCTTTCATATTTCTATATTATATATATTTTGTTCTTATTTGTACAGTATATTTTTATTCTTATTTTATCTTAGGTAGCACAGTAAATTTTTACTTTTACTAGTTAATTTCATTTTCCTGCAATATTTCTTTTACTGCAATATGTCTTTATTTTTACTTGTACAGTATATTTTACCAGTTAACTTTATTTTCTACCGTATTACCTTTTATTTATATTTATTCTTATGTTTAAGTTTTTATTTTAAGGTCACTGGTAGTCGAAAAAGTGTATCGTACTGTGTATGGCTGTGTACGTGACAAATAAAATTTGAATTTGAATTTAAATATAATTTTATCATTCTCTGATGCTAATACTCACTGCACTCTTTTATATGTAAAAGACTCTACCAACTGCATGGTTGTAGTTTTACTGTATATATAAATCACTGTATATGAAGCAATTTTTCAAAAATTTACAATAATGCTCTTAACTGGTAAGTAAAAGTGTCACGCTCGCAGTGCTTCGCACTGATCAAAGACCGCATCGTTCATTTGACATTTCCTTTCCCACGCTGTCAGGCTCTCATCACATGGTCATGTTTTCCCACACTGTCATCTCCCCTCCCGGACCGCCCCGCGGCTCAGACCCAAGCTCACTAGTGATGCGTGGGTCATCTTGGGGCGGGTAAAGAAATTGTCACTTTATTTGCGGCACGGGTTGGGCCGGGAGGAAAAAAGCTCAGGCTGCTAAATCTAATGTTTTAGCTTTTTTTTTTTTGCACAGCGAAAGTAAAAACGCTAAATGAACATTTCCGTGTAATAAATGAAAAAAAAAATGTCAGTGGTTATTTAGCTTAGGCTGTAAACTGTAGGCCTGCCTTATATATAAGCCTGCCTTATATTTTTTTAAAATAAAAAATAGTTTAGCCTAGATAAGAAACAGTGCTTTGTAAATGTTTGAAATGTGTATCATTATCTTGTTAAAATAAATACAGTGGTGCGGGGCGGGCCAAATAATTTCATAAAAGCGGGACCCGAGGGTTGGAAAAATACCCGACCCGCGCATCACTAACGCTCACGCTCTCTCGACTACGGCTTATCCTCACGTCTCAGCATTGACGCCACACTGATGGATTTCACGGCTCAGACCCACGCTCACTCGACTACGGCATACATCCAGGCCTCTGCATTTATTCCGCGCATATGGATTTCACGGTTCCAAGCTCGCGCACCTGCTGAGCTACAGAGCTCGACCAGAGCCACTCGCGTCCTGCTTCTGCACCTGCTTCTGGATCCATCCACCAAGCCCAAGAGTCTCACCTTCCTGACAGAATAATCCAGCCCTCATGGATCCAGCAGGATTGGACAGAATAAGATGAGCACTGGAGAATCAAGGCACGCTCCTTGGAAAACACCAGGAGGAGCTCACCACCACCAAGCAGACACTAGCTGATGTCACGGCCCACGTGCTGCACTTCAGATGCCTACAACTCAGAGCATAAACCCAGAGCCCCCGCGAGAGACACGCGTACCAGCCCCTCCCACCCACGGAGGAGAACCGGGAACCTGTTTTTATCCCAGTGTTTGCTGATCTTTGAACTGCTATGGAATAAAATCACTGTCAAAAATATCCGTGCGTAAAAAAAAGATTTGTGTGTAATTCTGTCTTTTGTCTGAGTTGGATTCCAAAATCTATAGCCACGACAGCTTACAGATACAAGATTTTGTGTGTTTGTTACAATAAAACTCTGAAATATATGACTCTGTCCGCTTACAGACACAAAACCCGTTTTTACAACTCCTCTGTTTCACGCACGAATTGCGAAATTACGCTTACGAATGCTGTGCGTGAAATGACTGTCAAAAATACGTCATCCAGGTCACAGGCATTACTATCAGAAGGAGGATTAATCGATTCCCCGATATGCGCATGCGCCCTTTAGCGGTTTAAACCACAGGCGCCAAAATGGCAGATCAGCAGCCAATAGCTCACTCATCATCTCAGGTAAGTGCGCAATTCCACTCAAATTTCTAAGGGTTAGTTATCACTAATTACAGAAAGGATTAATATTAAGAAGATAGTTTAACTATAGTAAGTAAGCACTCAGAGTATGGGTGGTTAAAAAACAGCTATGAGGCCATCCCTGCAGCCTGTAGCGCGATGAGACACGGGTCATGTGATATAAGTGTTTACTGCTTAAATATTTATGTCATATTTCATTGTTCATCAGGTTCCATTAGGTGACATTTTGCACACAGCCCAGAATCTGGTATCGATGTTGACTAACACCCTAAGTGCTGGACAACCGAAAGTGGGAAACCAGTTTAACAGAAGTGGACAGTCAGCCCAAGAAAGAAGGTCCACGTCAAATGGGGAGACAGTGCAGCAGGAAATGGCTAGGTCTGAGATTTACTGTAATTGCTGTTTTAATAAACTTGTGTGTGGTTTGGTTTATATATACTTGTGGGGACTTAAACCTAAATAAACATGGACTCATGAGGACTCATGTAATGACCTAAATTGAGTTCTCATTGGTACAAAAGCGTATAAATCATACAGAATGTTCTTACAAAGTTTTTTTTTTTTGGAGAAAGTAAAAATGCCTGTAGTTTCCTGTAAGGGGTAGGTTGAGGTGTAGGGTTGGTGTAGGAAGATAGGAAATACAGTAAGTACAGTATAAACACCATTACACCTGTGGAGAGTCCCTACAAGGATAGCTGACCTGTGTGTGTGTGTGTGTGTGTGTGTGTGTGCTGATGAAATGTACAGTTTGGATAGTTAAAAAAGAAAAAAAAACTTTACATCACATGTATACGTGTGATGAGGGTATTCTGAACTGGCTTAAAATCAAAATCAAATCGTTTTTAGGTCATTTCCAGGATTTTTCCGAAAGGAATTGAGAGGTAAAAACGCTTTGGACCATATAAACGGCCAGAGAAAAGCTTTTTGATGTCCTTTTTCCTCCTTGATCAACAATACGAAAAAACACCCATAGGAGATACAGAATTAACACTTACACTTGCAGGACTTGGTAGAAGATCACTAACTATAAGTGAAAACATGACTCATTCAAAGGTAAGATCAATAATGTTATTTAATAATGTGTGTTTTTGAAAAAATGCCCAAAGCCCAGTGTACACTCTGCAACCAAATGGTTCCTATCCAGTGTCTTCCAGTACACATAAAACTCTGTAAGATGGAACATGTGGATCTGTCTACTTCAAGTGATGATGTGAGTCTACGGTGTTTATTTTAGTCACTGAGTTATAAGAACAAGATTAATGAGATTCTGTTTTACTTGCAGGCAATAGAGAAGTCCCCAGACTCCCCACAAGAAGATAATTCATGTTTTGTTGACACTTGGAAAGAGGTGTGTGGGTTTTTCTCAAAATGTTTGGGACACGTTTTCTTTTGGTTTCAGAAATTGGAAAAGTTACCAGATATGGAAAGCTGTGATTCATAAATAAATGAAGTCTGGGCAGAGAAGGTAAGAAGGATATTTATTTATCTATTTGTGTAATAAATAATATGGATTTTTAGTTTATAGTATATGCATGGTTTTTAAACAATTGTTTGTGCGTAATTTAAAAACATTTTAATGTCACATCAGACTGCAGTGTCCACTGTGCAAAAAACATTTGACAGTGATGTCATTGAGATACACGCAGCCAACTGTGGATTACGGTAAGTTACTAAATAGAGTTTAGTGTTATCTAATATTAAGAATTTAAATGTTTCCTATCCAGCAATTTCAAATATCAAAGCATTTAATTTGTTACTTTTGTCTGTGTGCAGACCTGCAGAATGTGATGGGGGCCAGGGGTAGCTCAGAGGTTAAGGCATTGGACTACGGTTCGGAAGATCCCAGGTTCAAACCCCACAACCACCAAGTTGCCACTGTTGGGCCCTTGAGCAAGGCCCTTAACTCTCAACTGCTCAGATGTATAATGAGATAAAAATGTAAGTTGCTCTGGATAAGAGCCAAATGCCTAAATGTAAATGTAAATGTGATAACTTCAGTGAACCAATAAATACACTGAAAAGGTAAAAATGGTATATTGAGAAAGTGCTCATTTTGCTGGTGAATTTTTAATTTTTCATTTGTTTATTTCTATTACAAAGTTCTGGGGAGATTCTGAGTTGGATCAGCAGTAAAGTTGATCAAACCAACACCTTTGCCATCTGCATTTCTCGGAACGACATTTACATTAGAGGCATGCAGCAGTGGCAGCGGCAGAAGAAATTGTCACCGAAAGGCAGACTAAAGGTTACTTTGTTTGGCGAAGCAAGGGTTGACTCTGGTGCTCTTAGCAAGGAGTTCTTAACAGGTATAACTAATTTAGTTTATTATAAAATTTTTATATTTTAAAGCAGACATTTTGACAGATGAGGTTTTAAATAAGTTGTCTTTGTTGTCTAGAAATGATTGCAGAGATTGAAACAAGACTGTTTATTGCTGGTGTAGATAAAAAGGGGGAAAATCCAGTCTATTATCTTACCAGCTTGGATCGTAACTACTTCAGGTATGCAAGATTTGATCAGTTAACACTTTTCACATTACAGTTTTTGCCCGTTGCTTGAACACATTTAGCAAAACTTCGCTCATTGTGCCAAAACTCTAAACACAAGTAAACATGACACAACACTGGGAAATATACCATTCACATCTGTGCCAAATTGAAACTCTACTCTCAAAACCTAAACTCTGCTATCAAAACCTAACATTCCTTTGTCAAAATGTAACTCTGTTGACTAAATGACACATACTTGCATCATATGCAAACACTTTCAGATCAGGGGGAACACACTAGTCTACTTTATATAAAACACTGCAGTCTTTAATTTTCATTGTTTATTCAGAAGGCATATTTTCAGGAGACACATTTTCAAACAACCAAAAAAGCAAATAGGCCTACTCAATATACAAAAAACATAATACAGTAATAGAAAAAACACTATACTGTAAACACAAAAAAATCATGACAATTGTGCATACTTGGGCTCTCCCAAATCACCACAAACCTGGGCTGATCTGATCTGTTCTGTACAACTACATTATGGAGAGCATCTAGAAATGTGAGTATATGTTGACTATTGTATGGACCTAGTTTTGCATGATGATGCAGAAGCCCTCGAAGGCTTATGGCGGCAAACAATGTGATATTTCCCCCGCGCTGCCCTGGGACGTGCACAATTGCCCTTTGGCCAATTACATTACGACCCCGTCGTCTTGTTTTGCACAGGTCGAATCCAGCTTCATCAATGAAAATGAATTCATGAGGCTGTGCAGCTCCATCCATGGCCAAGATTCTCTGTAAAAAACAAAAGAACATATTACTGTACTACAGTGCTACACATACAGAACCCTCACCCCACCACACAGGTACCTGTGTAGCTCTCAGAATGGATCCATGTGGTACTGATATGGTACATATTTAGCTGCTACTGGATTTCACCAATACTGTTTTGTAAATGTAAATGTAAAGGACAGTTATACTTACTCGTCAGCTGCTTCATGGTGATGCTGTGTTTTCCCAAGATGCGTCTACAGTTTTTGCCTATTGCTTACACACTAAAAGTGAATGCTTACACCAAAGCCTCAATACCTAAACTTCTAGGATCTTATCTTAAACACAGTGTAACTATAGCTTAAACACATTTTCAACTTTGCACTTTGTTTACAATTCTGTAACACACTTATTGCGAAACACTACACATGTTTTCTTACATTAGACACTTTGTTCAAAAACTAAATCACCTGTTATCATTGGGAAAACACTCTGTTCAAAAAGCAAAACTCATCTGGCAATTGTACACACTTAGATACACACCTAAAATCACTTTCACAGAAAACAGAACACCAATCTGTCTGAGCCTTAGCACTACAAATAGACCTCAGGTGAGACATTTAGAGAACTTTGCAAGCATGGAGGCAATGAGAGTGAGAGGAAAAGGAGGACAAAGACAGAGAGGAGTCGGACGTGGAAGAGGACGAGGACAAAGACGAGGACCAGTGCGGAGACGTGTGTCAGATGACATCAGGGCTACTCTGGTGGACCACGTGATCAATCATGGCCTGTCCATGAGGGAGGCTGGGCAAAGAGTCTACCCTAATCTCAGTCGCTACACAGTAGCATCGATAATAAGGACATTTCGACTGGAGAACAGGTATATCTTCAAGTTTCTACTCCAGACTGTACCTACTGTATGTGTCACATGATTCTGTATCATATTACAGTATTACTGTACTAACTGTACCACATAAATGTACTAAATGGGTAGAAATAGCATTGTGATGTTACAGTACTGTGTACAGTTGTGAAAAAAAAAGTACAGAAAGTACATTATGTGAAAAAGAACCTAACCAATGACATCTTGTGGTGGCATTTTCAACAGAATGGTTAGACGACCGCCTCAAAGTTGAAGGAAACGGCTCTTCACTGAACAACAAGAGCTTGCCATCATTGAAATGGTGCGAGAAAATAATGCAATCCGACTTCTTGAGTTGCAACAACGCATAATTGCTGAGAGAAATGTATTCAGCAATATCAACAGGGTCAGCACTTCTACACTAAGTCGCATCCTACAGAAACATAGCTTCAGAATGAGGCAGCTGTATAGGGTGCCATTTGAGAGAAACAGTGTCAGGGTCAAGGATCTGCGCCATGATTATGTGAAGGTATGTGTCACTTTACTTTACATACTATATGTTGTGATGTGGGAATGAGGGTTTTTGCTGCCTCCTGCCCTGCCTGCAGCTTGTAGATTTTGTCTATAGTGACCCAACCCAGCCCCTACTTGTGTGAAAATATATACAATATGTTTTTTTTACAGTAGTAACACTATTCCATATTTTCTGTTACAGACAGTTCTGGATTTTAATGCGGCCGAACTGCCACAGGAGTTCATGGATGAGGCAGGCTTCAATCTGGCCAAAACCAGGCGTCGGGGCCGTAACATAGTTGGACAAAGGGCTGTTGTAAATGTCCCTGGGCAGCGTGGGGGAAATATCACCATGTGTGCTGCAATTAGTGTCCAAGGAGTCCTGCATCACCATGCCACTTTAGGTCCCTACAATACAGGACAGATCATTGCATTTCTAGATGCAATACATGCAGTTGTGCAGGACAGACCAGAGCAGTCCAGGTTTGTTGTCATCTGGGATAATGTTAGTTTCCACCGGGCAGCTCTGGTCCGAGATTGGTTCAACAACCATAACCATTTCACAGTTTTATACCTGCCCCCTTACAGCCCCTTTCTAAATGCAATCGAGGAATTCTTTTCAGCGTGGCGGTGGAAAGTATATGATCGGCAACCACATGCCCGAATGACTCTTCTGCAAGCAATGGAAGAGGCATGCGGAGACATTGAGATAGGATCAATCCAAGGGTGGATTCGGCACACAAGGCGATATTTTCCCCGATGCCTAGCCCGTGAGGACATCGCCTGTGATGTTGATGAGGTCTTGTGGCCAGATCCAAACAGAAGGCAGGATCCATAAGCCCACCCCCCCACCACAAACACACATGCACGCACGCACACACGCGCATGCACACACACACAAATAAAGTTTATGTTTTTCCCCCAAGAGCAATTTCTTCAGTGTTTTTTTTGTTTTGTGATTCAATTTTTTTTATTTCCGTAAGAATGTTTTTTTCAAACTCTTGTTTGATTACTGCAGAAATTCTACTTTTGAGTTTTACAGAAAACTGAGACTGAGCAAACTACAAACACAAAGACTGCAGTGTTTTATATAAAGCTCATCAGTGTGTCGTTGCTGATATGAAAGAGTCATTCAAATGGTGCTTGTGTGTATGGTTTTGTTGCAAGAATTTGATTTTTAGAAAGGAGTGTAAAGTTTTGATTGCAGTGTTTCATTTTGGCATAGATGTGAGTTGTTAATCTCCAAGTGCTATGTCTGATGGGTTTGTGTGTAGAGTTTTGACATAATGGGCCAAATTGTGCAAAACGTGTGTAAGCAATAGGCAAAAACTGTAATAGTGGTGATGCTCACATGGTTTATGTTGTTGAACACTTGCCTGTCTGCAAGTATTTTCTTTCGTAGCTGGTGGAGACGGATGGCATTGTCTGCCCTCACTAGGTCCACAGTGGCAAGTTCCTGCTGTTGTGTGAACAGGCGTTGGCGTCCTTGTAGTTGGCTAATTGGTGTTCAGTTTTGCAAGTAAGTGCCTTTAGATGTGTATTTGAGTGGTTGCAATTACCCGATGTGTTTTGTATTCTGGATACATGTGTTTTCCAAATGGCACCCTAAGATTTCATTTTTGAACGAAGTGTCTTATGTATGAAATAGAGTGTAGTATGCAGGACCATGTGTGTTGCATAATTGCAACTAGAGTGTAAAGCAGCGCTTTTGTTTAAGGTATGGGTACATGTGTTTGAGGTATGGTAACAAAAACTTCAAGTTGTGTTACTTCAGTCTAAGCATGGGTTTATAGTGTTCAAGCAACTGGCAAAAACTGTAATAAAGATTTTTGGTTGATTTAAGGTCTTGTTTTATCCACTGTGGTATTAGAAGTGCAGGATAAATTATGGCAGTCAGTCTAGCACAAGGAGGACCACTGCCAATTTTTTTTGCGCAAGTGGTGTTTCCAATATCTTTGCTCTGGAGATAGTGACAGGATACAGGTGACTTCCAGTGATGTCACAGATTTGGCACTCTCCCTGCTCATTGAGAAGGTAAAATATTAAACAGAAATGCAAGTTATATAATGTAGTCAACATTTGAAGTGGATCAAAACCTAAATATTTATGCAGGTTTTTCTATTATGTTTCTGTAATTATTTTTTTTTTTATAGATTTACCTTCTATTCTGCATATTAAGAAAACATAGGCAATTTTTGTACATTATTTCACTCAAAAACAACACAATTTCCAGTCCTGTTTTATCAAAAACCAACAGATGCCACCTGGTGGGAAAAATTACAAAATGATATACTATAATGTAGTTCTGGTACATTCATTCCTATGTGGGTCAAAATTACCCACAAGGGACACTTCTGTGACTTTTTTTATTGCACCCATTAATTTTTTTCCTGGTGCAATTGTGACAAAAGTAAAGAAATCTTAAACCAGAATGATCAACACACAATTTTTAGAATTTATTTTAAATTTAATTCTGGGTCAAAATAATCCAAGGGATGGATGAGGGTTTAACTAAACACAAGAAAAAGAGAAGCAGATAAAAATATGTTCTCTTACCTTGAAGGCCAGCTATGCTTTTGCACAGACAGGAGAAAGAATGATAAGGCAGTGCTTAAACAGTTGTTTGTTGCTGGTTCCAAGTACATGATCTATAACAAAAAAAAAATGAATAAATGAATTACATTAAATCATTCAATATAGATAGACAGATTCCACTGGGTTGGAAATAAATGTGTTTACCTTTCATGAGAACCCATCTATCCCACCAAATATGACAATGTTGTATCTACAAAATAAAACCATGTTAAACATAATACTGCATAACATTACACCATCATAAGTAAAACAGAGGACAATACCTTATGAGCTTGTGATTCATGTCAATGTGGACTAAGGACAATGGACTTTGAACACAATATGATCTACTTACACAACACCCCAGCTGTGTCATCCTTTCCAAAATTCCAGGGGCATCCACTCTGTGCATAGATTCTTTCATTCAGATCCACTGAACTCTATGTCCATCTGCTTGCAGGCAGCCTTTCATCATTCTATATTCAGCATTTGGTTGTCTTCTTTTGATGGCCAAAATGGCATTATCCAATTCATTGTCAGATATGGTGCTATATGTACTTTTCACAGATAAACCTAAGTCATGCATTCGGCGGAAGATCGTTGACTGGCTTACTCCTAAAATATCTGCAATGCAAGAAACAGGCAAAGACATCTCAATGAGCTGGGACAGCTTTTCCCCGGAAACAATAAACTTAGGTCGGCCTCGTCCCCCACCAAAGCCCCTCGTAAGAACTGGAGCCACCTCTTGGGAAAAAGCTGCACTAATTTTTTGTTGTAGATCCATGAGGGTCTCCAAAATATCACTAGGCACATCAAAGATAGTGGAGGCTGATGACAAAATAAACACTTCTTGATTGATAACATACTGAAAATAGTCCAATTCCAGCTGCTGGACATCTATAACTGCACTTATTCGTGACCTGAGGCGTTCTAGCAAGTGCGTCAAAAAAGGTCCCTGTAAATCAAATTACTCAGACATTAATATTACTTAGACAAAATCTTCTCAGTTTTTAGTAATTTCTGGGTGGAATTGTGGAATTGCGCACTTACCTGAGATGATGAGTGAGCTATTGACTGCTGATCTGCCATTTTGGCGCCTGTGGTTTAAACCGCTAAAGGGCGCATGTGCATATCGGGTAATCGATTAATCCTCCTTCTGATAGTAATGCCTGTGACCTGGATGACGAAGACAGAATTACACACACATCTTTTTTTACGCATGAATATTTTTGACAGTGATTTTATTCCATAAACTGCAAACCTCCACCTTCTCTTTGGAAAGGTCACGGGTGGCCTACATGATCACGCTCATCACCGGGAGAGCCCGGGAGTGGAGTACGACCCATGCTGCGAGAGCTTCGAGAACTTTTCGGTGGAGATGATGTCAGCAGGGAGGCCGAGACCAGACTACTGTGCTTTTGCCAAGGGTGATGACTACACCATTGACTTTTGGACACTAGCCGCCTCGAGTGGGTGAAACGACAGAGCCCTAGCAGACGTTTTCCTGGAAGGGTTGTCAGAGGCACTCAAGGACGAGCTAGTCGCCCACAAACTTCCCTTTGACCTCCACAAACTTATGGATCTCGCGGGGAGGATTGATTCACGTCTTCGTTCTAGACGCCCTACCCGGAGGTGACCCCACAGCTAGATCACCACCTTTTCCCAGAACACCTCGCCCATCCTCTCCCCCATCTCAAAGCAATCAGGAGAAGCCCATGCATGGGCAGACCCCGCATCTCCGAACAGGAGAGACGCCACCGCCGCCTGGAAGGAGCCTGTTTCTAGTTCCGATCACATACTCAGGAACTGCCCGGTAAAAGGAAACGCCTTCTAGTCAGACTGGGAGCCCTAGAGGGCGCTCCTCCCGACAGACTCCCAGGACATTGACCCCTGCTGTCCGTAATACTAATCCTGAATAGCCTAGCCCACTCCATTCAGGCTCTTGTGGACTCCGGCTTCGACCGGAACCTGATCAGTGCCACTACTGTCAGGGCTCTCAGGATTCCCTGCACAACTCTGAGCACTCCACTGGCAGTCCAGGCCTTAGATGGAAGCTCCCTCCTGTCCATCACGCACAGAACGCTTCCGCTCACTCTAAGGTCATCAGGAAATCATTCTGAGGAGATCTGTCTCTTTGTGATAAAGAAATCTCATGCCGCCCTGGTTCTGGTTAACTCTCCATGGCCCCCAGATAGACTGGACCAAGCTGGTCATTAAGGGTTCGACCCCCTCCTGTGCCATATCATGTTTTCGCTCCGCACATCACGCACTCCTCACCCCAGCCAAACCTGAGGAGATATCCTTGATATCTCCAATGTCCCCACTGAGTATCATGATCTTAAGCAGGTCTTTAGCAGGACCCGGGCCATGTCGCTTCCACCACATCGACCGTATGACTGCCCTATCAACCTGCTCCCAGGATTGTCTCCTCCTAAGGATCGCTTATACTCCCTAACCCGCCAAGAAAGAGGTGTCATGGACACACACATTACAGAAGCTCTCGCCGCTGGAATCATCCGCCCATCCTCCTCCCCTGCGGGGGCAGTATTTTTCTTTGTGACAGGTACTTATGCCTCTGTATCGATTATCACCTGGTCCGTATCAGGGAGGGGGACGAATAGAAGACAGCCTTCAACACCCCCACGGAACATTACGAGTAGTTGGTCGTTCCCTTCGGCCTGACCAACGCCCCCGCCGTCTTCCAATCCCTCGTTAACGACATCCTGCGCGACTTTCTTAACACTTTTGTGTTTGTCTACTTAGACGACATCTTAATTTTCTCCCAAGGCCTGGAGGAACACAGATGTCATGTTCATCAGGTTCTACAAAGACTCTTGGAGAACAACCTCTATGGCAAGGCAGAGAAGTGTGAGTTCCACACACCCTCCCCCACCTTCTTGGGCTTCGTTATTTCCTCTTCCAGGATCGGGATGGAACCAGCCAAGGTCCAGCCAGTCTCCAAGTGGCCCACACCGACTTCACGACAAGACCTACAAAGGGTCCTGGGCTTTGCCAATTTTTACCGCCGCTTCATCCGGGGTTACAGCTCTATCGCCGACCCACTCACCTCCCTGACCTTCATTAAAAAAAAACCATTTCTGTTGAAACACGGGGGAGGAGAAGGCTTTCGCTGAGCCTAAGGTAAGGTTTACCTCTGCTCCCATCCTCATTATCCCCGACCCTTCTCGCCAGTTCATGGTGGAGGTCGACGCCTCCAACACCGGTGTCAGGGGCATTCTCTCACAGAGGTCCGCCCAGGATAATAAAATGCACCCTTGCACATACAGTGGTGTGAAAAACTATTTGCCCCGACCAGAGCAACTCACGTCCTGCTTCTGCACCTGCTTCTGGATCTATCCACCAAGCTCAAGAGTCTTAACTTTCTGACAAAAAGTTTTTAATTATGTATTTCGTACTGTATGCTGTGAATACAGAAATACCCCTCCTACTACTACTACTACTAATCATAATAATAATACAATTGATAATAGGAGGCTTCTTTGGTCTCCATATAAAGAACCAATAAAATAATAGAGAGAAATTAAAACAAGTCATGCAATTTTTTTCTGTTGTTTGAAATATTATCAGTCAAAAGATGCAAAATGTAAAATAATAAACATTATCACCTTAAAAAGAACTTTAGTAGTATAAGGAGCAATGATGAATCTAAGCTGGGCAAAATAATTAAAATAAAAGAGAGACATAGAAAGCAACTGACCAGTGTCACGGACCATCCCATGATGAGCATTTGCCCAAACTTTTTTTCGCTCCTTGCTCACTACAACAAACAAGCTCACTTGGCATGTGACAGGAACCAGTGGCGAATCTAGGATTTTGTAAGTGAGGGGGCACAGGTGGGACCAAGAACCAGTCAGGGGGCCCATGGGAAATCAGAATAAATCAGCAATATATACAGTGGTGTGAAGAACTATTTGTTCCCTTCCTGATTTCTTATTCTTTTGCATGTTTGTCACACTTAAATGTTTCTGATCATCAAACTCATTTAACTATTAGTCAAAGATAACACAAGTAAACACAAAATGCAGTTTTTTAAATGATGGTTTTTATTATTTAGGGAGAAAAAAAATTCAAACCTACATAAGGCCTCGACTGTGTGAAAAAGTAATTGCTCCCTGAACCTAATAACTGGTTGGGCCACCCTTAGCAGCAATAACTGCAATCAAGCGTTTGCGATAACTTGCAACGAGTCTTTTACAGCGCTCTGGAGGAATTTTGGCCCACTCACCTTTGCAGAATTGTTGTAATTTAGCTTTATATGAGGGTTTTCTAGCATGAACCGCCTTTTTAAGGTCATGCCACAACATCTCAATAGGATTCAGGTCAGGACTTTGACTAGGCCACTCCAAAGTCTTCATTTTGTTTTTCTTCAGCCATTCAGAGGTGGATTTGCTGGTGTGTTTTGGGTCATTGTTCTGCTGCAGCACCCAAGATCGCTTCAGCTTGAGTTGACGAACAGATGGCCGGACATTCTCGTTCAGGATTTTTTGGTAAACAGTAGAATTCATGGTTTCATCTATCACAGGAAGCCTTCCAGGTCCTGAAGCAGCAAAACAACCCCAGACCATCACACTACCACCACCATATTTTACCGTTGGTATAATGTTCTTTTTCTGAAATGCTGTGTTACTTTTACGCCAGATGTAACGGGACACGCACCTTCCAAAAAGTTCAACTTTTGTCTCGTCGGTCCATAAGGTATTTTCCCAAAAGTCTTGGCAATCATTGAGATGTTTTTTTAGCAAAATTGAGACAAGCCTTAATGTTCTTTTTGCTTAAAAGTGGTTTGCGCCTTGGAAATCTGCCATACAGGCCGTTTTTGCTCAGTCTCTTTCTTATGGTGGAGTCGTGAACACTGACCTTAATTGAGGCAAGTGAGGCCTGCAGTTCTTTAGATGTTGTCCTGGGGTCTTTTGTGGCCTCTCGGATGAGTTGTCTCTGCGCTCTTGGGGTAATTTTGGTCGGCCGGCCACTCCTGAGAAGGTTCACCACTGTTCCATGTTTTTGCCATTTGTGGATAATGGCTCTCACTGTGGTTCGCTGGAGTCCCAGAGTTACCAGACTGATAGATCTCAATTACTTTTGTTCTCATTTGTTCCTGTATTTCTTTGGGTCTTAGCATGATGTCTAGCTTTTGAGGTGCTTTTGGTCTACTTCTCTGTGTCAGGTAGCTCCTATTTAAGTGATTTCTTGATTAAAACAGGTGTGGCAGTAATCAGGCCTGGGGGTGACTACAGAAATTGAACTCAGGTGTGATAAACCACAGTTAAGTTATTTTTTAACAAGGGGGGCAATCACTTTTTCACACAGGGCCATGTAGATTTGGATTTTTTTTTCTCCCTTAATAACGTAAACCTTTATTTAAAAACTGCATTTTGTGTTAAATTATGTTATCTTTGACTAATAGTTAACGTTTTTTGATGAGCAGAAACATTTAAGTGTGACAAACATGCAAAAGAATAAGAAATCAGGAAGGGGGCAAATAGTTTTTCACACCACTGTAATTGCTTAGAAAACATTAAACATGATTTCCCAAATCTTAGGCAATGCCCTGTGCCCTAATATGGGTAATATTATGGTAAATGTGGCACTGCCACAAAACGTTGGAAATCATTTAGTATTTTTGAAGGAACCATGAGCCCAGAGTAGCATTTCCAAGATGGCGCCGGTGAGGTCGGCTGCCGTCACGACTGCTCCGACCACCTTTTCTTTGTTTTTGTTTTTTAAGTTAGTTTTCAGCGTTTGTAAATCAGCAAAATTACCACCATGGAGTACATTAGTTATAATAGAGACACTCTTGTTTCTATTGGTATACAATGTACTCACAATTCGAAGTTTTTAACCCCGGATCCGAGCTGGCCGAGTGAGATCCTGAGGGAAAACAAAGGACGCGACGCGAAGCGGCGGCTCCGAGGGAAACGAGCCGGCGTCAGGAACAGGCTGAAAGCCCGTGCACACCGCACACCTCTGCCGAGCATCCTGCTCACCAACGTTTAGTCACTGGAAAACAAACTCGATGACCTCAGGGCCAGGATAAAGTTCCAGAGAGACATTCGGGACTGCAATCTCCTTTGCTTCACCGAGACATGGCTGAACCCAGCGGTGCCGGACCACGCCATCCAGCCGGTCAAATTCTTCTCGGTTCACCGCATGGACAGAACACGGGACTCAGGGAAGTCAAGGGGAGGCGGCGTGTGTTTAATGGTGAACAGCAGCTGGTGAACAGCAGCTGGTGCAACAGCGCGAGCGTTGTTCCTCTCACACGCTCCTGCACACCAAATCTGGAACTACTGTCCATCATGTGTTGTCCTTTTTATCTACCTAGGGAGTTTACATTGGTCATAATCAGCGCCGTTTATATTCCACCACAAGTGGACACGGACACTGCCTTATGTGAGCTGCATGAGGCACTCACACAGCAACAAACACAACACCGGGACGCTGCACTTATTGTGGCGGGGGACTTTAATAGTGCCAACCTCAAACGCGCAGCGCCAAACTTTTATCAGCACATCACCTGCCCCACCAGGGGCAAAAGGACACTGGACCACTGCTATACAACTGTCAAGGACGGCTACAAGGCACAATCTCACCCTCCGTTTAGCAAATCCGACCACGCCGCCATCTTCCTCATGCCAAAATACAAACAAAGGCTGAAACAGGAAGTTCCGGTTCAGAGGGAGGTCGCGCGCTGGACGGACCAATCGGTGGCCGCGTTACAGGATGCACTCGATGACGCAGACTGGGACATGTTCCGAAACAGCTCAGATGATGACGTCAGCGTGTTTACGGAAGCGGTTGTGGGATTCATTGGGAAACTAGCGAACGATACCGTGGAGAAAAAGACTATTAAAACGTTTCCCAACCAGAAGCCGTGGGTGGATAAAACCATCCGCGACGCTCTGAAATCTCGCACCGCTGTCTACAACACGGGACTCGCGTCGGGGGACATGGAACCATATAAGGCTGCGTCATACAGCGCCTGGAAGTCGGTGAAAAAGGCGAAGCAGCGCTATGGGAGGAAACTAGAGTCACAGCTCCAACAGAGTGACTCTAGGAGCCTATGGCAGGGATTAAGGACAATAACGGATTATAAAACACCAACATCCGGTATGATGAACGCGGACGTGACTCTGGCAGATGAGCTGAACACTTTCTATGCTCGCTTCGAGGCTGCAGCTAAAGATGCTAGCAATGCTAACGGCGCTAACGACTGCAGACAGGAAGTCACTGCCAGCACCGGAAGCGCGTTCATCATCACAGAGCATGACGTGAGGAGAGCCTTCAAAAAAAAAAAGCAGGACGGCATCTCAGGTCGTATTCTCAGAGCCTGCGCAGACCAGCTAGCACCTGTGTTCACTGAGATATTCAACATCTCTTTATCTCAGTCGGTGATCCCCACATGCTTCAAAGAGTCCATCATTGTGACTGTCCCAAAGAAACCACATCCTGCTTCACTCAATGACTATCGCCCTGTAGCTCTCACCCCAGTAGTGATGAAATGCTTTGAACGCCTGGTCAGAGACTTCATCATTTCTTCACTACCCGACACACTGGACCCACTACAGTTCGCATACCGTCCAAATCGTTCCACAGACGATGCCATCTCTCATCTACTCCACACATTACTCACTCACCTGGACACTCGGAGGGGGAATTATGTTAAAATGCTATTCATCGACTACAGCTCTGCATTCAATACCATAATTCCCTACACACTCACCACCAAGCTGGAGCACCTGGGACTCAGCTCATGTATGTGTCAGTGGATCTCCAACTTCCTAACTGGCAGACCACAGGCAGTAAGGATGGGCGGACATGTCTCAGCCTCCATCACTCTCAGCACTGGAGCCCCCCAGGGGTGTGTTCCACAGAGGGTGATGCGATCAGCTGAGCACCGAGCTCCCTGACCTGCGCTCAATCTACAGCAGGCGGTGCTGGACCAAGGCTAGGAAGATTGTTAAGGACCTCAGCCATCCCAACAATGGACTGTTCTCTCTGTTGAGGTCAGGAAAGCGATTCCGCTCCCTTAAGGCCATCACAGAGAGACTGAGGAGGAGCTTCTTCCCACAGGCGATAAGGTCTCTCAATCACACCACCACACAGTACTGACACACATATGGTCTTTACATACATACACTGGACATTCTGGACATTCGTTTACACTAGTGGCCACTGCACAACTACACCTGGTGTGTACAAGTCACTTTACATAAATCACTTTTTAAGCATTTTTTGCACAGCACTAGACACTTTAAATATGTGAATTGCACAAACAGTGGACATTACATTACCATTACAACTACCATTCCATACAAAAATTACATAAATATACCTGCCCGTTCAGCTGCTCTTATTGTTTTATATTTCATTATACATTCTTCAAATATTTTCTATATTGTGTATTTTTGTCGTACAGTTATTTATTTATTTATTTTTTTAACTTTAGTTTTTATATTTTATTTTATTCTTTTCTAGTTTTATTTACCCTATATTTTAATTCTTATATTAGTCTTTATCTTAGGTCATGAGCAGTTGCCTAAGCATTTCACTGCATATCGTACTGTGTATGACTGTGTATGTGACAAATATAATTTGAATTTATATATATCCCCCATATTCCTATATTTCTATAATTTGTGATATTTTTTACATGCCCTTATTTGTACAGTTTGTTTATTTTACTAGTTACATTTATTTTCCTTTGTATTTCATTTATTTTTATTAATATTTATTCCTTATATATAGTTTTTATTTTCTTTTTAAGGTCACCGGCGGTCGTACAAGCATTTCACTGCATATCGTACTGTGTATGACTGTGTATGTGACAAATAAAATTTGAATTTGAATTTAACATCCAGACTATAAAATCTAACAAATATGTGCGGAGAGGACCACACCACGTCACACACTTGCAGGGGAATACCTCTTGCCAGCGCAATAGGTGAGCAATGTTTGAATGAGCCCTAATTCCTAAAGGCGAAGTGAGCCCACGCGCCTCATAGAAGAGGGCAATAGCATCTCTCACCCAGTGTGACAAGGGCTGTGTAGTGTCGGCCGCCCCCCGGTTACAGCCCACATAGCATATAAAAAGCTGCTCTGACTCTAGTGGGTGGCCTCAACCGTTCAGCCCCACAAATGAAACGGGCAAGTAAAGGGTGCTTTCCCACGGAAACCCCATCAATCAGAACGTGGCAGCCTGAAATAGCGGCTACGTACGTCCTAAGAGTACTAGGGCACAAGCCTGAGGACAACTTTTCCTGCAGAAACTTAAGCACTGAAACAAATCGACAGTGAACTGGGTCTACATGTTTTGTCATGCACCAACTTTTAAATACATTCAATTTGAGGGCATAAGCTCTTCTAGTGGAGAGAGTCCTAGCACTTAAAATAGTCTCAATTACGCTGGCTGGAAGACCAGCTCGACTTAGTTGGTCCCGTTCAGGGGCCAAACGTGAAGGTTCCAAAGCTCAGGCCACGAATTAAATATTGTCCTCTGCATCTAAGACAGAAGATCCCTCCTTACTGGAATCACCGACGGTGAGCCGTTGAGGTAAGATATTAGTTCTAAGAACCACACTCTGGTCGGACAACAAGGCGCTATCAGTAAGTGGCGCAAACCCTGTTGACAACCCTCGCCAAGACTTCCAGGAAAAGAGCTATCGGAAAAAACGCATAAATGCGTAATCTGGGCCATGTACGGGGAGAAAGAGTTGAGGAGTTGGGGGAGCTGGAAGAGTCAGAGAGTAGTAAAGGGGATATTTGCTGTTTCTTGCGAGGCAAAGCGGTCCACCTCTGCTACATGAAATCTCTCCCAAATTGACTGACTACTTTAGGGTGGGGTTTCCATTCCCCGTGTGTCAGAGCTTGACTGGACAGCAAATCTGCACCCACATTCATATGCCCAGTCCGCACTGGCGATTAATATATGAGACTACCGTAGTGTTGTCCACCCACACTAGGACATGGTAGCCTCTCAACTGCTGAAGAAAGTGCTTTAGAGCCATCATTTTAAGGCAATTGATGTGCCACGCGAGAAGATGACCTCTCCAGCGCCCTTGGGCTGGACGGCCATCTAAAACCGCACCCCAGCCCTTAAGGGAAGCGTCTGTCATTAGCATCTTGTGACGACAAGACAAATTTAGAGTGGGTCCCAGAGTTAGAAACTGGGGTCTGAACCACATAGAAAGGATACAAAGCCCTGTGCGCGTAACCTTATTTGGGGATTGGCCCTCAAGTGAAATCCCCTGGTTTTAGCCACAACTGAAATGCTCTCATGTGCAGAAAGCCCAAAGGTATCACTGTGGATGCAGCTGCCATGAAAGCTAAAAATCTCTGAAAGTGATGAACAGTCACTTTCTGGTCTAGCTTGATTTCCTTGGGGGGGGGTGTTATGAATGGATTTGACACGAGCAGGAGACAGCTGTGCCCGTCTTACAAACGAATCCCATGTGACACCCAAATATGTTGTCCTCTGAACAGGAAAGAGCATGCTTTTCATGGCATTGGGTCTCAATCCTAAGAAACAAAGATGAGCTAGGACGACATTCTGATGTCGAAGCGCTAGATACTGGGCCAGCCAGTCATCTATGTAATTCAAAATACGGATGCCCTGGAGTCGTAAGAGCCAGAACTGCATTCATGCATTTTGTGTATGTGCCGGTGAGAGAGCTAGACCAAATAGAAGGACCAGATACTGGTCAGCTTCACCCCTGAAAGCAAACCTCAGGAACCTCCTGTGTTGTGGCAATATTTCTATATAAAAGAATGCGTCCTTCACATCGATTGTCACAAATCAATCGCTTGGTAGGATTTGAGAACAATCACTTTGACAGTCAACATTCTGAAGCTGTATTTATTTACTTTTAGATAGCGGTTCAGCCCGCGAAAATAAAAAAAATTGGACGCAGCCCCTCCGTTCCTCTTGGGAACCAAGAAATATCAACTGTAGTAGCCTGACTCTCTGTCTGGTAGGGGAACATGTTCTATGGCCCCTTTCCCCAGCAACTTCTGTCAGCAAATGCGCCCTTTCCGGTTTCACAGAAGTGGAAACCACGCCGTTGAAACGCGGAGGGTGATGTGAGAACTGAATCCTGTAGCTTCTCTCTACAGTGCTTATTACCCAAGGGGATATACTTGGCAGTAGCTTACACGCTGCCAGTTTCTCCAAAAGGGGCAAAAATCTCGGCGGCTTGGTTAAACCGGTGGTTAACCGATTAGGTTAAACACCTAATCCTCAAAAGGAATTCTACGTGTCTCTCCCCATTGGGGGGCCACCCCCATGGTCCTGGGCACACAAGCCTCGCGACTTCTTTGTGAAGAAGACAATATGCCAGTCCGACCTCTTTGTGATGGATTGCGAAGCGCGGCGCGCCGCACACCAATCTTTACGAGGGGGTTCCCGGCTCAAAAACACTCTCCTTGAGTGTTTCGCACCTCGCAAAATTTAGACCCGGTAGAGACTAGGTGGCCGACAGTCCTGACTCTTGAGCACGACAGGGAAGGAATTTCCTGAAGGCTTGTTCATATAACTTCGCCTCAAGAACCTAGTGGCGACCGAGTAAACGACATCTCCAAACAGGCCAAAAGGTGAGATGGGGACATCAAGGAGGAATGCACGATCCTTATCCTTGATGCCCATGAGATTCAGCCACAAGTGCCTCTCCGCGGAAACCATCGCAGCCATAAAATGGCTGATAGCACGAGCCGTCTGCTTTGTTGCATGAAGAGACAAGTCTGTGGCCCGACATAATTCCAGAACACCCTATCTTCAAGAGCCCCGCCAGTGCTCAAGTCTCTTAGCAGGTCAGCCTGGTAGGCCTGCAAAACCACCATGGTGTGCAATGGAGCGCCAACCTGACCTGCTGCCTAAACAGCTTTCCCTTTAAGAAAAGATGAAAGTCTACACAGCTTGAAAGGAAGTGTTAACTTTTCAGGGAGAATGATGTCCCAGGAGAGACATAGCCTGGAAGCGTCTCTTTTATCTGGGCGTCATCATATAACCCCGCACTTCCACATCAACTATATTTAAATAAATAAATAAGTCGATGGCACGAAAACACAGGATGAATAAGTTTACTTCATGAAAGGGTTAACTCATTATTGAGGTTGCTAATAAAAGGGAAAGAGCATAGTTGAGGCTCCCCCCCCGATATGCCACCCGACAGAACCTGCCGTGGAAGCAAGAGAGGATGTCTGTCCTTGCCCATTCACAGGAAGCGCCAGGGCAAGCTTGAGAGGTGAAGGAGAAAAATTCGTCTCCTGCACACCTGCCAGATTCATGCGTAAGCCCCAGATATGCGCCGTGGCTCGAAGCTTCTATTGAGGAATGCGAGCCGCACATGAAGCACTTTAATCGAAACAGTGAGTGTAGAGATCGCTCTCCAATATGGATTTATCACACACGGAGGGACATCTCGTTTTAAAACTCTGCCATATCGGTGAGTTAAACACTCTCTTATTTTGCTGGTTTACGCACAGACACGCAGACACAACTAGGCTGTCATGAAGACAAAAAGATCTGAGGAAAGTTTCCGGTTTTCTCCTATTTATAACCTGCAGGTGCGTTCCATCAGATGATGTCACCTGACCATGGTTATATAAGCCAAAATTTGGTGTGTTTGATACACACATGCTTCACAACCGGCAACATGAAAAGATGTTCCCATAGCGTTTCCACGCAGCATCGAGTGTAGCCTTTAAAGGGAACTTGTTTGGCTGTATGTGCCTAAACTAAATAAATAATAACCATTATAAAATTAATAATAACCTGACCATCCACTGCACATAGTTTTCGGGAAAACCGAAAAGTGAGTTCAGCTACTCAGCTAACAGACTTAGTAAATCCTTTGACCCCAGAGCCATTTGCCTTTTCTTGCCTTGCACCGCATAGCATTTATGGGTAAATCATACTTTGAGTTGAGCAGTGTGACACTTAATATCTTTGTCAGGTTGTGTGGTGATTTTGCTTGTGTCTGTAATATTGTGTAAATTGAACATTTTTTAAATAATAAAAACTGTATAGTGTAGTTTGCACATTTAAGTTTATTTTATTAATGTTTATTTTTATACATGGGCTTAATTTACAAATTAGTAGTAATAGTAAACTGTAATATTTTTTATATTT
Source organism: Clarias gariepinus (assembly GCF_024256425.1). Classification (NCBI taxonomy): domain Eukaryota; kingdom Metazoa; phylum Chordata; class Actinopteri; order Siluriformes; family Clariidae; genus Clarias; species Clarias gariepinus. The sequence goes on along the minus strand of NC_071113.1, from coordinate 20,254,446 downwards.
TTAACCTGCTGGTTTTAATGTTGTGGTAGACAGAGGTCAGTATGGACACTGACTGGTCTCGGGTGGTGTTGGTTGTGGCTAATCACTGTATGCTGTTAATTGAGGATTTTTTATATGTTCAATAAAACTATAATATTTCTCATGTGTCTTTTGTGTTCCATGCATATGCAAATGATCCATAAGCATATTGCATAAGCATATAAGCAAAGTTCCTAAGGCGAGTCACATCACGAGGAGTAATAGGAGATTTAGGCACATGTCCATCACAGCCGCGCGCCGTGACATATCGTGATCCTCGTCTTCAACTTCTTACATAGTATAATCAGCACTCAGCCACATGCGTAAAGTAAAAAAAATGCGTTGGGGGAAAAAACGCAAGGAGACTCACTCTGACCATTTTAATAATTCTTTGACAAATTAGTGATTTCTTTGGTTTTGGCTGTAGTGATGCAGGTAATCCTGTATTCTCGTCGTCTCCTCAGCAGTAAATGCGCATATAATTTACTTTCCATACAAATTACATAATCTAAAATGTATTTTCCATAAGTTTAAAAGCAAACATTTCAGGTTCTATAAGTATATATTTTTTCACGTCTGTGAGGCAAGTATACATGGAGTTTCGGTTCATTTTCTGACATGCTCAAGTCCACCGAAAACAATACAGAACAGCGCTCCACGTTTACTTTAATTATTTTACAAAATCATAGTTTTTAGTCATTGTGACGCCTAAAAATAGACGCAGGATTATTTTATATAGTCTAAATAAAACTTCTTTTCTAAACATGGGCTATTGATGTTTATCGCCTTCTCTTTCATTTACTACGTAGTCTAATCAGCGCACAATCGAACGCATAAAGTTTTCCCAAGCGTGGATAAATAATAATAATATTTATGCAAGGACTCTTGTCCTGGGTTGTTGTTCTTTTAGTGTTACTGTGAGTGCTTTACAATGGCAGACAACATACAAATGCAAATTATTCACCCTCCCCAGGTGTGAATCAGCTGTTCTCACGCATACATTCAGAGAAACGGAAATGCACCCCTTCCCACTTTAAGACCTGGATTCCGAAGACCTGCAGTGATTCGGGCCTCTTTTTAAATTTGTGCAAATTTGATCTTCTGGATTCTAGATTCTAAAATGTATATTATTACTGTTTTACTGGACAGGGCCGGTTCTAGACAGGCACATATGGGGGGCAGTGAGAAATGTGAAGGGGGCATCATGATGCAACATGGTGTTCGAGCACTGTTTTTTTTCCCTGTGCTTATAGTAACAGTATTGTCCAACAGTATTGTCTCAAAAACATTTAACCTAAAGTAAGACTTAACACACTATAACTAGAATATTTACAAAACTGAAAGGTTGTCTTATAAATAATACAAAAACTAGGTTAAAGCTATAGAACAGATCATATTATGTTTTATATATTTTTTTGAAATTTTTGAAATAGTAAATGAACAGCTCTCTTCTCTCCAATCTACTCTAAAACAACAGTCTCTGATTTCCCTGTGCGTGCGCTGCAGCCTGTGAATGAATACACACAGTGGAGACATAAGAGAAATCTAAAACTATTGTGTATTGTCCCTTTTTCGGCGGATTTTCCCGCTACCTCAGATCATTTTACCAACTTGCAATATATTTATTTTGTGAGTATATTAACATGTGCTTTCCTAACATCTAAAAATTTTGATTAAAGGGGGCAAGACATTTATTTGAGGGGGCGCTACCTCCTCTTGCCCCTGCGTAGAGCCGGTCTCGTTACTGGAATAGAAGAAATGGAGATTTCCTTATAATAACATAAATTGTATTGATCTATACACAATCATTTTCTTTGGTATTCTTATAAAATATAAAAAAAAGAAAAAAAAGAAAAGAAAAAACAAAAAAGATTCCAGTTGTATTTTCCATCTCTAAAAGAGCATAAAAATTACGGGTTGTGTATAGAGTGATTAAAAACAACACAATGCATGTTTTGATGAGGAAACTTTCTATCTTTCCCATTCCAACAATTAAAAAATGGTAACAAAGTCAATGTCCAAGCACAACCTCTCGCCGGCGTACTTTTCTCTGACTCTGCTGTGTTCACAGGGGTGGGGCTAAAAAACACGCATCTTGGTACAGTAGTTGATCAATTGGAATGGTTATTACCGTCGCGCTCACCGCCGCGTAAAAACGTCAGCGGCCAAAATAAATCAGTTGCATTTTAAAGTCATTCGTAAAATGGCCGCCAGGTGGCGCAAAGTGACATTTTCGCTCGTTGCCGTAAATACAACAGTGACCATTATACAGTGTATCTCTGTATCGGTTTATTGTTATTTAAGTTCTGGATTATTTCAGGTACTTTAAACACATTGTTGGGTTGCTCATGTTGGCTCATATGAGATGTAGTTTACAAATGAACACCTGGTTGGGTTATTTTGACCCAACAACTGGTTTATTCATTATTCTTTCCTTTCTCCAAATATCAGCCTGCAGAAAGTTTGAAATATTACTGTTTATTGTGTTACAGGTGTAGTTTTAAGAGTTGTTTAGGGAGGAATGCGTGTGTATACAGCTCAAAACCTCCATCAGTTATTAAAGATAGCATCTATTTAGAAAACATGCCCAGTGATTTCTGAGCTTCAGGAAATCTCCCGGCGCTCTGCGCATAACACCGGGCCAACTCATGTCGGAAAGAATTTATAAACGGTTTCTAAACATGGGCTATTGTTTTTTTTACTTATATTTGTTAATTTAATTTAAATGAGGTTTGGGCTCAGGACTTCGACTCGGCATCGTGATTCTCCTCTTTAATTTACTCCATAGTTTTAATCAGCGCTCAGCCGCATGCATGGAGTTTTCCAGAGCGCACCGGCAGGAGTAGACTAATGATTATGAACGCGTCGGGAAAACAGCAAGCAGACTGACTCTGACCATTTAAAAAAACGTTTGCGTTCATTTTCTGACGCGCTCAAGTTCACCAAAAACAATACAGTGTGTCATGATTGGGGTGTTGTGGCAGGTGTTGAACGCCGTGGGCGGAAGGAGCAGGCATAGAGGCAGAGGGGTGGTGTAACCAAAAAAAAGAGTCTTTTAATAACGAGTAAGCACAAAGTATAAATAAAGATACAAACAAAGGAACAAACTTAAACCATACTTAACTTTGTGCTAACAGGGGCTCTCTGGCAAGACACAGACAGGGGAACAAACACACGTCCTGTGACGAGACACAGGCAGGGGGTTACACGAAACGTCCTGTGGCGAGACACAGGCAGGAGGAAACACAAAACACGTCCTGTGGCGAGACACAGGCAGGAGGAAACACAAAACACGTCCTGTGGCGAGACACAGGCAGGAGGAAACACAAAACACGTCCTGTGGCGAGACACAGGCAGGAGGAAACACAAAACACGTCCTGTGGCGAGACACAGGCAGGGGGACAAACATAACAAGACACAAACGAGGCGTGGAGCTGAAACTGGACACTAGAGAGAACGGGAGACACTAGAGAGAACGGGAGACACTAGAGAGAACGGGAGACACTAGAGAGAACGGGAGACACTAGAGAGAACGGGAGACACTAGAGAGAACGGGAGACACTAGAGAGAACGGGAGACACTAGAGAGAACGGGAGACACTAGAGAGAACGGGAGACACGTAAAGACGAGACGAGAGACCAAGAGAGGGACAGGACAAGGGCTAAAGACATGGCAATCAGCTAGGCATGGCTTTTAGCTAAACATGGTTAAGCATTGCTTAACCATGGCAGTTAGCTACACATACACCTAGCCAAGCATGTCTTTAGCCCCTACATGCACTAAGCTACGTTTACCTGATAGCTTAAACACACTAGGGAATAGGGGCACAGAAACATAGACAAAGAATACCCAGTGGCTAGGCGAGGCAGCCCTCCAAGACTAAGCGAGGCAGCACTCAAGCTAGTCGTTACTCCAAAGCCCGGAGGGACCGCACTCTAAACCTAGGCACACTGGGACGCTAGGGGGAGAGGAAACACAGACAGGGGACACAATCAAAGGCTAGGCTGAGGGGACACAATCAAAGGCTAGGCTGAGGGGACACAATCAAAGGCTAGGCTGAGGGGACACAATCAAAGGCTAGGCTGAGGGGACACAATCAAAGGCTAGGCTGAGGGGACACAATCAAAGGCTAGGCTGAGGGGACACAATCAAAGGCTAGGCTGAGGGGACACAATCAAAGGCTAGGCTGAGGGGACACAATCAAAGGCTAGGCTGAGGGGACACAATCAAAGGCTAGGCTGAGGGGACACAATCAAAGGCTAGGCTGAGGGGACACAATCAAAGGCTAGGCTGAGGGGACACAATCAAAGGCTAGGCTGAGGGGACACAATCAAAGGCTAGGCTGAGGGGACACAATCAAAGGCTAGGCTGAGGGGACACAATCAAAGGCTAGGCTGAGGGGACACAATCAAAGGCTAGGCTGAGGGGACACAATCAAAGGCTAGGCTGAGGGGACACAATCAAAGGCTAGGCTGAGGACACAATCAAAGGCTAGGCTGAGGACACAATCAAAGGCTAGGCCCACTGGGCAACTAGGGGGAGAGGAAACACAGGACAGCTAGAGACACAGAGGGGCTATGGCTAGAAGCATGCTAGTACTGTAACTGTACTATAAACTCAACATAGCATTTAGCTAATCATGCTCCTAGCCACACATACACCTAACTGCTTACCTGCTCTAGCTAACCACAAGAACACAGGAGGACAGGACTGAATCAGCTCCACAAACACAAAACATACACAGAGACATTGCCAATAAGAGAGTCCAAGTCAACACAACTAAAATCAAAGTACAAATTAAACAGATAAAAACAAACCAAAATGCCCACATAACTGACAGTGGTATTACCAAAAATGCTCGACCCAGTCTAAACAGCTATTTATAGATTAATTGATGGCTACCTCGGTTCAGGTGTGCACTGCATCACCTGACCGAGGTGCCTGCTGGGAAACTGAGTCGGCCAACAAAAACTACAAAATAAAAACAGTGACCTCTAGTGGAGGACCCTTACACAGAGCAGCGCAGCTTACAACACTTACAAAATCACAACACTTACAAAATCATTAAGTTTTTTCGTTATTGTGAGTGTGCTTAAATAAAAGTTGAGTCTTATAAAGGCATTGTAAGCATATTTTAATTAAAAATACTTGTACCTTGGTTAAGACTTATAGAGGTGAGGTGAGGATAACAGAGTTAAGGCAGGGACAGTGTGATGTCATAGTAAAACAGTAACAAGGATTGGTATGTACCTAACAAACCTTAGACTTGCAGCCATCTTAGATATAAGATGCACATAATTACATAGTAACCTAGACACCACACAAGTTCAGCAGACCTTACCGTGATGTAACAGGCATTGGATACACATGCAATATGTCAAATCAAAGAGACACAGACACACACACACACACACACACAGTTATATGAATAAAAGGTTTAATAAGAGTAGACACAGAAATAAAATAGTATGTGCATCTACATAGTAAGAAATATAAAGATACAAAGTTTAAGGCCCAAAATAAAAGTACAAAACATAGGGGGCCTGGGTAAGCATCAATAGCATAATAAAATGCATAAAATTCAAGTATCTGACCTCCTTTGAGGCAGGACAAAACCAATTTGAAGATCAGTGAGAGGAACAAAAACACCGTGACTTAGAATTGGCATAGGCGCGGGAATAGAAGCTGTTTGGGTGCCAACAGACACTTTAGAATCAGTCTGGGTACCATCATTAACATGACAAACAGGTTTTAGGACCGGCGGAGCCGGAGTAGTAGACTCGGGCCGTACGGGCCTAAAAGAAAATGGATAAGGGCATTCCACACGAGGTCTTTTAGAAGGACCAGGTTTGGAGTAATCAGTTTTACCAAAAGTAAGCCCTGTCTCCTCTAGAAACTGTAATAGCGATCCAGATGGCTCGGGCTCATCCTCAGCAAAACTCACCGGGGCCCGGTCCATGACAGGTTCAGTAGGAGTGTAGTCAGTAGGACTGTGAGCCGGACTGCTCTGGCTGTCTGAGTCGTTTGGAGGGACGCAATGATTATTCGTGCAGATGCGATTAGCTATAGAAAAAACAAAATAAAACACGTAAATACAACAAAATTGATAAAATAAGACAAATAGTTAGAAATAATGTGAAGGAGATGCTTACCCATGGCCTGTGTCTTGAAAACTGTAGAGTAAACCGGAAGCACCAAGAATTTATAGTTGGCGTAAGCGCCACCCTATATTTTTTTAAGTTTAACAAGAAAGGTGAAAAGATAATAGAAATCTATTTATATAAAAAATAAGTTATAATGGAAACTAATATCAGTAGGAGGTGGAGTCAGATGACGAGGTATATGACATAGTATAGAAAATGTATTTTTATTGGGTAAAAAATTGTTTGATAAGAAATAAAAAAAGTTATACAAAGGAGGGGGCTAGGTGAGTGTTCCGCCCCTTTGAAATTGTATAAAAGAGGTACCTATGTCACAGTTAAATCAGTCTGTTTCTTGGCGATGCTTGGAGTTACATCCTAAGCATTTTCAGGGCTGGCTCACTTTGTTTTGTTGCTGCAATAAAACTTATCCTTACTTCATCTAGATCTGCACGGAGTCTGAAGTCTTTCTTTGATTTCTTTTACTACAGTTACAGTATTTGTTTAGTATTTTAAATTAGGGCAACTTCGATGTGGGGAGAATAAAAAATCCACCACAGTTCTTGGTGACCTCCGACTGCGATTGCCTTCACGGAGGGCCCCTCCGGGGACCTGGGACCACCGTGGGCTGACAGACCATCAACTTGTGCCGGCATAAAAAGGTAAGCAGAAAACCTGTTTGATCAAATTTCTGCATTAGAAGTTCATGGTCTGTTAGTGTGCGTGTTCCAGCCAGAGGGGGTAACTCCTAAGGTATATTGAACACAATAATTTTAAAGTTGCCAAAATTGATAAATTGATTGATAAATAAATTGCTATGTTTATTTAACAAAAAGACTGGATGAAGTAACGACACATTAGGAGATCTCCATGTGTTTTATGTTTGTTGTGTGATTTTTGTTTTATATATATACTTTATAATTTTATATGCTGTGTGATAAGTGAGGTAACGCCACTGTGTTAGGTCGAGACCTGACGAGGAATCGCCAACCAGTGGGGCTGTGCCCACGAAAAAAAAAAAAAGTCCTGCAATACACTAAGTAGGAGCTGAGGCTCCAGACGTGGCAGGTGGAAAATTCCTGAGTCCGCCGTCAGGCACAGCACATATATGTGACTCACCGTTCTGAGACGCGAGTGCAGCCAGGTGTTACTTTTTAGGTTTTATTGTGAAAAAAGTCCTGTAGGTGGTTGTGCTGTAATCTCGAGTCCTAGGGCTAGAACCCACTTGTGTGAGGTATCGCTAGGGAACATAAAGCGATTGCAATTTTGAAAATTCCTACAGGTGGTATTGAAGTTTTCTGGGCCCAGGTTGTGTTGTGTAATAAATTGTTCTATTGTAGGGTACTTAAAATTCTGAATTGGTTTAAAAGCGCTTGTTCCGTGTGTTATATGTTTTGTATGTGTGGCTTTTAACTGTGTGTGAGTGTTATATTTATGTGTGAAACCTTTTGTTGAAGTTATGTGTATGTGTAAACTATAATGTAATAAGAGATACGGCAGTAGAGATTCTTTTTGACTTAAATAACAATAATATAATATTAAAGTAATAGTACACATTGCTAGACAGAGCTTACTGTGACATAGAGCTTACTGTGACATAAGTCTTGTCTGTGATGTAATCTGTGACTGTGACATAAGTCTTGTCTGTGATGTAAACTGTGACGCGCTAGCATACATCACTGTAAGCTCACTGTGACATAAACTTCCTCTGTGACATAAGCTTCACTGTGACACGAAAGTGTTGAATAAGTCAGCATAGTAGTATTATAACATAATAATTTTTGAACTAGTGTACATTTACGTAATATATTAGTTTAGTTTCAAATAAGATATAAAAGGTACCTTTACGTGTTGTGTAGTCGACGACACAATACTAATAATAATAGATAGTGGCAAAACATATAGAGGATATCAGATGATAAGTGAAGTTAGAGAGATTAACTGGGATGAGCAGATAAGTGAAGAAGGAGTTTTAACTAAGTGTGAACGGGAGTTTAGAATTTCGGAATCAGATCAGAGTGGGACAAATAGATGGTTGTTGAATAATCCAGGAAAGGATCTACTTTTAGTAAAAGAGTGTGATAAGGGAGAGTGGACGCTAAGGCTTTCGCTAATACCTGATGTGTTAGAGCTTAACTGTGACACGCACACATTAATTGTTACATCATATTTTAGAATGAAGATATGAGTCATTTCCTTGGCCTAGTTCCTAAAGAGGTCCGTTTGAAAGTAATAAATACCACAACAGAATTTAGAGGAATAGAAGGACCTCCTAGTTTAACCCCGCTCATTTTGCTGCTGCAAACACACCCAGGGTTTGATATATTGTATTTAGAAAAAGGTACAGACGGACGAAAAGTAAAAAGGTATAGACTAACAGGAACACAGACAAGTCCGGCAGTGCTAAGTCGTACGTGGGTGGTTAACAACAATAGTGAATTTATGATAATACCTTTTGGACCAGACGGGAGAATAATTTTTCAGACCCTTGACAAGGTCGTCACGCCTCTGATATAGATACCAGTGGAAAAATTAATGCTTAAAAAATATAAAGAGAAAAGACAGTTGTCAAAAATCGGCAGCGGTCATAAAACACATAGCAAGAGAACTATAGTAAAAAATAGAGAAAAGAGACACAAGAATCTACATTATAAATCAGGACAGAAGTGTGTGATGGGGAAGCTGTTCTGCCGCAAAGGTGCGTGGCCAAAGCCAGCGACACCTGTAGACATAATTATAGCTAAACATAAAGAAGATGAAAAATACATTAGAAAATGCATGATGAAATGGCATGACAGGACATCAGGAGAGTTGCAATGGCCTAAAGAGGGAACCTTTAATGAAGAATGTTGTAAAGAAGTAAAAGAAATGCTTAGACATACAATTAAAGAAAAGGGCAGCAAGGGAGAAACTAAATTAAAACAAAAGTTAGAGATTATAGAATGGTTCGAAAATGAAAGAAGTACTCAAAAGGGTAGAAAAGAGAAAACAAGCTTAGAACCAGAGAGACCACCACCATACACTGAGGAACACATGCAACAGATGGATAGAGGAATGTACCCACAACTAGAGTTGCAAGAACAAAATGGAGGAGCATGGGGATTTGAAGGACGTGTGACGGGACAGATAAAAGTGACGTCATGTGATTCTGAGCAGATGAACAGACAGGTTGAAGAAACAGAACCATGTGAACTACAAAACAGTGGAAAAGAAATGAAAAGACTGAAAGAACGAAATGCGCAATTCCTGTCAGAAATAAAGGGACACAGGAATGAACAACAAGCTACATCTAAAAGAAGGATGATGGAACATCACAGAGAAAAACTGTCCCTCGAGAGATGGAGAGGAGAGGACCTGGAAAGAGACAGCACACCACGACGTGGTGACCAATGCAGAAGCGAATGCCAGCAGCAAGGTTCCAATGCAATGGAAGAAGATGACGACAGTGACGCCCTCGACGAAGCAATCAGTCAAATAGAAAACCGAATTGGAAAACGCATAAAGGATTCACAAAAGAAAAAAGCCGCAACAAAACTATCTACATCAGAAAGACCATTAAGATGGGAGGTACTCTCGACCTGGCCTGATGAAGGAGAAAATGAAGGACAAATTCGCTCTACTGGACAACACATGTCCAACTCACAGGACTACACTTCGTTTGGACATTACCCACTCGTGGAAAAAGGAAATCAGTACCAGTATGTACCATGGTCATTCATGGACATGACAGGCCTGGCTAATCAACTACCAGATCTATGCAATGAAGCACAAAGATGGATAACACAGTTTGAAGAGAAAACCACTGGACACCTCCTAGCACTGGGAGATGTAAAAGCTATTTTAGCACAAACCATCGGGAAAGTGAAAACCACAGAACTACTGGATGAAGCTAATCTGCATACATTAACAGGACAGAACAGAGGAGATACCCTAGCATTTGGGCCTCTCAGAAACAGAATATGGGATGCCCTAAGAAAAGCTTACCCTACTAAAATGGATCCAGGAAAGCTAGAATTAGTGAAACTGGGAGAAGATGAAAATGCTGTAAAGTTCATCAATAACTTCCAAGCCAAATGGAGAGAAGAAACTGGAGGTTCCTGGGATCAAACAGATACAAGTAAAAGCCTATTCCGAATGATGCTGAAAAAATGCATGCCTCAAGAAGTCCAAGCAGCCCTGGAAGGAGTAGTGGGATTAAATACCCTACCATGGGAAACATTCCAAGCACACATTGTACATTATGTAGACCAACATCGACAAAAGAAGAGGGAGGCCAAAGAAACTGCTGAGTCAATTGCAACCCAGTTACACAAAATACAACTGGGAGAATTCGCAGCTGCAAAGAAAAAGGAAAAGGAAAAAAGTAGGGGTCAAGTCCAAGCAGCGGTAATGGTGCCTGAAAATCAGACAGCGCAAGCCCCCGCTGGACCAGCGCAACAAACACGACAACCAACAGCAGCTAATGCCCCTCTAACATATGTACATCCTGGAAACCAACAAAGACAAAGTCCACCCATGAGGTGGCAAGGACAAGCTCCCAGACCTTTTGTAGGCAGGGGACAAAGGGGACCATATCAACAGCAACCCAGAAGACAACAATTCAGAATGAATGCTCCAGGACAAATGGGTCCAAATACTCAAGACATGCAGTGCTGGCAGTGTGGAAGAGCAGGACACATTAGAAGAAACTGTCCACAGCTGGCATGGGGACAAGCACCCCGAGGAAGTATGGGACCTCCTGGTCCAAGACAACCCACTGGACCATGGACACAAGGACAGCCTCAGAATCAGTGGGCAGGTCCCTGGATGGGGCCACAGAACTGGAATTGACGAGGCCCAGAGGAACCAGAGGGGGAGCAGATGCAGTATGTCTCAACACTGCATCCACAGCAGGAACCAACTGTAATGGTGTCTATAAATAATTCACGACCAATTCCATTTATGATTGACACAGGTGCCACATACTCATGTATAGGACGCGAAGGCTCACAGCTCCCCCTCTCAAGCAATACGATAAAAACCACAGGCTTCTCGGGACTATCACAAGTATTGCATTTTACAGAGCCCCAAATAATATCATTAGAAGACACCACTATAATAGCACCCGTGATATTTTCACCCACAACTCCAGTTAATTTGCTGGGAAGAGATTTATTGTGCAAACTCAAAGCAAAAATTCAATGCAATACTAAAGGACTGTATGTAACAATAGGACAATTCTTACAGATTACTGAAAGGCAAAATAACTCAGATACAGTATATTGGCTACTGTGCGAGGGCAAAGGAGCTCAACATGCACAGAATCTATGGGAAGAATGGATTATGCAACGTCGACCAGATTGCAAAAGAGTAACCTTACCACTCCACTGTACTATGTATTATGATCAAGGAAGTCAAGATGAAGAATATGCCCAATTGTGGTCAGATGTGATAGAAAACACAGTCACTGATGTGTCCCTAGGAGACATAATTCTAGGTGCTCCAGGAGCAGCCATTACTGTACACCTGACTGAACAAATGGAACATTGGCATCAAGTACCTAGTGCAGCACCTCATATTTCCTTATTAGTGGGGGAAAAGACACAATCCAAAGAATTAGGACTGATGGTAAAGCAAGCAGCTAAAGTGACTAACTGGGAACAGACCTCTAATCCTTCTGTACATATTTCACAAGATCAGAGATTTTTGAAATTAACATTTTTAGGAATAGATAGAATGAGGGCAACACACACAGAGATAGATGGGAACATGACGTTGTCAACACATCCTCAGAGGGGGATGTGTAACATACCGTTGTCATCGCATACACAAATGCCGGTTAAGATGTTAGGACAGATAGATGAAACAGAGTTAGCATTAGAAGAGGAATTACTGAAAACAATCCCAGAAAAACTATGGACAAAGCATTCTACAGATGTGGGATTAGTTAAGTCTGGAGGACAAGCCTTAATAAAAATAAGACCAAATGCAAAATTGCCTTATCAAAGACAATATCCACTGACACCTCAAGCTATAGCAGGGATTAAACCGACCATAGATGGGTTATTAAAAGCTGGAGTATTAAAACCCATAAAGAGTCCTTGTAATACTCCTATATTTCCTGTCAGAAAGCCCAATTCAGATAAATGGAGACTCGTGCATGATTTACGAGCCATAAATCAAATTGTAGAAGCAGAATTACCTGTAGTGCCTGATCCACATACACTACTGTCTAATATACCAGAAGACACTCAGTGGTACACAGTCATAGATCTATGTTCAGCATTTTTTAGTATTCCACTACATCCAGCATCACAACACTTGTTTGCTTTTACCTACGAGGGACAACAGCTGTCTTACAATCGTTTACCTCAGGGATACTGCGAGAGTCCATCAATATTTAACCGAGTATTAACTCAAGACCTAGCCTCGATAAATATCAAAAGCACTTTGATTCAGTACTGTGATGATCTATTGATCTGTAGTCCAACGAAACAACAATGTATAGCGGATTCATTAAGAGTCCTGACAGTACTAGCTGAAAATGGACATAAAGTTAGCAGAGAAAAATTGCAATTCTGTAAGCAGGAGGTAGAGTACCTAGGTTGAAAGGAACATCTAATATCTCCAGAACATATAGAAGCAATATCAAAAGCACCTAAACCACGAACCGTAAAAGAGATGCTATCCTTTCTAGGTATGGTAGGATTTAGCAGAGACTGGATATGTGACTTTGCATTAAAAACAGCACCCTTAAGAGCATTAGTCAAGACAGTGGGACAAACAAAAAATAGTGCAGTGTTAACATGGACACCTGAAGCACTAGAAGCTTTTGAACAACTAAAAAGAGAACTCTGTACAGCACCAGCACTTGCTAGTCCAGAATATAACAAGCCATTCCACCTATATGTCTCGGAGCGTGGCGGCTTTGCCACAGGGGTTCTGACACAACAACAAGGTCCTAGTAAACAACCAATTGCTTATTATAGTACAGCGCTTGATAATATTGAAAAAGGCATGCCTCCCTGTTACAGAGGAGTGGCAGCCGCAGCATTTGCTTATGAGAAAGCAACATCAATTACTATGGGACATCCAGTAACGCTGTATACGACCCACGCATTACATGCACTCTTGACAAGTCCATCGTTTGTGATTACAAACGCCAGAAGAACAGGATATGATGTAATACTCTCTGCACCAGAATTGACCATACGAAGGTGTCAGACAGTAAATCCAGCGGATCGAATAATGACCCCAGCAGAGGGAGATCCCCACGATTGTCAAATAGTGTCAGCAGAATATATAAAGACACGCCAAGATTTAGAGAACCAACCTCTGTCACATCCAGATTGTATATATTTTGTGGATGGGTCATGTTTCAGAGATGGGGATAGCAATAAAGCAGGATATGCTATAGTAACACCAGATCTAGATGGGAAAACGTTTAGAATTGCACGAGCAGAACATGTGCCACAACCCTGTTCTGCTCAGTTAGCTGAGTTACTCGCTTTGACAGGCGCTTGCAAGCTAGCAGAAGGCAAAGCATGTACGATATATACAGATTCAGCTTACGCATATGGAATATGCCATTTGTATGGCCCCATATGGGCACAAAGAGGTTATAAAAGAGCAGATGGAACACAAGTAGTACATGGAGAAGCAATATCAGAACTGTTAGATGCAATCAAATTAACCATCAAGATTAGCCATAGTTAAATGTGCAGCACACAAAAAAGATGGTACTTTTGTTAGTAACGGAAATGAAGCAGCAGATGAAACAGCAAAGAAAGCAGCAGTAAACTAAATAAATATGATGCCAGAGACAGCAGCACAGCCAGAACCTAATCCGCAGGGAGATAATGAACCAAGCTCTCCAGAATCGAGCATTAGTCCTGATGAAGAACTGAGTGCAAGTCCAGAGCCAGAGGAAAGATTATTACTTATACCTGAAGACTATGCGCCCCCTACACCAGATTTAACCTCACTAGCAAACATGCAGGCAGCAGCATCAGGAGAAGAGATTCGCAAATGGCTCGCAAGAGGAGCAACAAAAAATAATGATACTAACGTTTGGCGAAGTGCAGATGGGCGTTTTGTAGCTCCACAAAATTTTCTTATAACCCTGATAAGACAAGTTCATGGTAACGATCACGTAGCAAAAGGGGAAGTGATAAGGAGAATCCAAAAGGAATGGTGGTCGCCTTATCTAGGTCCTATGGTTCATCGAACACTATCGCAGTTTTGTGACATCTGTGCTAGATTTAACGTTAGAAAACACTTCACATCACCGATAGGACACATCCCAGAGCCAGATGGGCCGTTCAGGCATATAATGTTTGATTATGTGGACATGGGGGAACCTAGGATACAAGGAAAACGATACATCTTAGTGGTTGAAGACAGATTTAGCAGATGGGTAGAAGCTGTGGCAACAGCTAAGGAAGATGCAACGGCAGTAGCAAAATTCTTGTGTAGAGAAGTGATACCAAGATTTGGAATTCCAGACACAATCAGTTCAGACAATGGAAAACACTTCACAAATAAGATAGTACAGAAAATTACTCAGTGGTTAAATATCAAGCACAGATTCGGATGTGTTTATCACCCCCAATCTCAGGGGATGGTAGAAAGAGCAAATGGAGTTCTAAAGATGAAATTGGCTAAAATATGTGCAGAGACAGGCATGAACTGGTTTCAAGCTTTGCCGTTAGCCTTGATGGGCATGAGATCGCAAACTAACCGTAACACGCATCTAACTCCGCATGAAATGCTTACTGGCAGACCTATGCTTACTTCCTTTACTCGCGGGCCCTATAAAGGCCCCACACTTGAACAACTGCAAAGTGAACTCGATCATTATGTGAAACACTTATCTGAAATACACAAAGTTATTTTCCAACAGGTTAAGGGAGCAACAATACACGATAACACCAGACAGAGAGCAGCTGATCAAGCAGAGGACGCTGAGGCAGAGGACGAGAGAACTGTACTGCCTGGTGACTGGGTATTCATCCGAGTGTTCAAAAGAAAGTGGGATCAAGCTAGAAGGGAAGGACCATACAAGGTGGTGTTGGCAACTCCAACTGCTGTGAAAGTTAAAGGTAAAAACGTATGGTACCATTTGAATCATTGCTGCAAGGCGCCAAATCCGGACCAGGTAAGAGACAGGTTTCCTCAGGAGGACATTGATTCCCCAAGAGCAGGACCTTCAGGTTTGCAATCAGATCCTCAGAGAGACGACGAAAGACCCAGACAACAAGCACCAGATCCATACGAACGCACTGAAGGGTTACCGTGGGAAGAGCAGGAAGAGGAACAAGGCTATTGGCCAGAGGGGCCTCAAGAAGATATACAAGATTGGGAAGCTGAGCTTGAAGAAGCAGAAGCAGAGGCAGAACAAGCAGGACCGTCTCACCGAACAAGAGCTCAAATTAGACAGCGAGAAGATAAACGTAACAAAATTGAAACAGCACGGAGACAGTTAGAAGCTGATACTGGATCAGATAGTGATTAGATTATATAAATCAACTACCGTAGAAAGAACATACCCAACAAAAAAACACCCCAAGAAACATATTGTGTAGATTATTTGGCCATAGTCCCACGTGTCACCGTTGTGATCCAGATGGAGAAACCACACTGTTACTACCCCCAAAATCATCGAAGAAGATCTATGGTTATAATAATATTTCTACTGATCACTTTGATTAGTGGAGGGACCCCCAAGAGTGAAAAACCTAAACCAGACTGGGATTCTGAAGAGAAAAGGCAAATATATTGTGTACTAGCTACAATAACAAAAGCGAGAATGTTGACTGGTTTACCAACGTGGAAAAGAATGGGAAAATGGACAGGAACCTTTCAGATAGAGGTAGACAAGTCAGCAGGGCTTTTTCCGTGGGATCAAACTCGCATTTATGTAGACTTAGAGAAAAGCCATGCAACTCATGAGATGCACGAGATAACTGCGCTAGATGAGTTGATTGAGGCTACACCACAATTCAATGAATGGTGCGCTTTCAATAAATCAACAAATGGCAAAATACAAGGAGTATGTTTAGAACTACCGCATTGGCATGGATGTATAGCAAAAAGACCCGACCAACCTAGAATATCAGATATTGAGTCAATAAACTATGTAAATATAATTCCACAAATAATAAAACCGATACCTGAAAACAGAAAAGAGTCTGACCAAACATGGAAAAATGACATGTTCTACCAATGGCTGAAGTTCACAGCTGTTTCTTTAACAAGAAGAGACTGCATTGTGTGTCATGATAGAAGTAACAAACCACCAAAGGTAGTAATAACTCAGGGAACAAGTGAATGTAAAGACGATCCAGAATATAGTGAATCACGATTATGTCCTATCAGTTGCCTTTTACATTCGGTTGCAATAACTTATGGTCCAGAATGGATGCAAAACACAAGCAAATGCACTTATCAACCCGTAGAAACAATAGACGCAGTTCAACGTGAAATAACACCAGTTCAACAGATCTATCCTCTGTGTATCTGCTCAGAGGGAAGTGTAGAGATAGGAAATCTGTCATCGAGCTGCAATGAAACCCAACCAGCAGCAGGATTTTCTATAGAAATGCGTCGGATATGTGACAAAGAAGCTAACGATATGTTATGTAGCGATAGAGTAAAAGTAAGACAACCAGATCTAAGGCATGGTACAACGCCTTTAGCTGACATATTTTGGTACTGTGAGGGAACCACGGTTAGACAGACTCTACCAAAGGACTGGAATGGATGCTGTGCTCCAGTGCTACTAGAAGGAGAACTAATTGTGATAGGATTACAGAACAAGCAAAACAAAAGGAACAAACGAGAGATAAAATTTACAGATACAGTTGGTCAGGATGAATTGAAGAAATGGGAAGAGTTTGATAGGGAAGGAGGTATAACAGTGACTTGGGATGGTATTCCCCTAGGCGTGCCAGCTGAACATGAAGTTATAAACAGGGTAGGAGGAGTATTTACGACAATTTTCCTTCCTTGGGTTCAAGTTGCAAAAAACGCAAGATGGATAAACTTACTATGGTATAATCAACAGAGATTTTGGAATCACACATTAAATGTTTTAGGACTCGTACAAGAACAATTAGACAGAACAACAGTAATGACCATGCAGAATAGATTTGCCCTGGACACTTTGTTAGCACCTCAACGAGGAGTATGTGCCTTAATCGGAGAAGACTGCTGTACATATATTCCAAGACACACAGGCCCAGAGGGTAATATAACCAAAATACTAAGAGCCATGCGGAAACTAAGAGATGAACATGTTAGAGTCACCCAAGACGTACAGAAAACTACCGCGTGGACCTCTTGGTTTGACTGGCTTAATCCTTCTAATTGGTATGGACTACTTGTGAAATTAGGAACAATAGTTTTGATAGTGCTAGGCACCCTACTCACTTTGTCATGCTGCATTATTCCCCTGGCCAGAGCGAGCATTCAGAGAATGGTAGGACAATATACTGTTGTTGTGGAAGACCATGACCTGATTACACCGGACGAAGATGAGGAGGAGGAGTCCACTTATACGGAAATGAAGTACAACACTGGATAAATAACCATTGACTATTTTCTGAATCATATGTACATTGAAAAACTTGTTTAGCGTAGCAGCACTTTTTAATCTAACATATTTAACCCATGTTTAAGTAACTATATCAGAGAAAAAGTAGTATAGAAGAAGTATGTTTTATGTTTGGTGTTTTGTTTTGTTTTTATGTTTTTTGTCTTTGCTGTACACGTATGTATTGCAGGATGGAACCGGTACCTGACCCAAGGTGGATAGTTTCCTGTTCACTCTGCTGTGGCGCATGGAAAGAGGTTATGGAAAAGACTCCAACGAAAAGATGGACGGAATTGAGACATGACCTGGTTGACTGGCATCCGCAATATCCAATAGGGACCAAGGAGTTCATCATCATGGCTAACGTCTTGACAAAGGACTTCAAATGGATTAAAGCAAAGACACAGGAAGCCTTCGACCTGGACGTAAGCAGAGGACTTCGTCTAGAGACAACTATATATCAGCTTGGGAGACATCTGAAGCTAGGTGTGTTTAAAGGTTTTGGGATTGAAGAAGAGTGGGATGAAGATGATATCTGTGGAGTAGTTGAATTTGACAATGTTTACATGGCAGCAACTAAAACCATAGCTAAAGTGATGTTGGGGGATGACATTTTATGGACGAATACGCCGATGCCCCTGCAACGTGCACTGGACACTCTTCCGGAAGCTGATGAAATGTGGCTAGACTTTTTGCGTCTGGAGACGGGCAGGATGAACCGAATTCCACTATCACAGCTGGGGAACTGTGAGGACCTGTATGTGATTGAATTCACTGAGGAGGACCGAAAGACATTGATTGAAGAAGGGACTGAAGCTCTTGATACACTATCTTTAATTTACAGAGATGCTAACGGACTCCTTAAGTGGCTTTGACGGTTTAAAATGTTTCTGTCATATATGTTTAATATAAGGATTGAAGTCCTGGTGATGAATACACTGTCGAGCATGAAAAGCTGGCAAGGTGTGGAATTTTTCCTTCTAAATTGGCTATACTGAAGGTTTTTTCGCCCACCTCTGGACTCATCCTATTATAACCATTGCATGTTTATTATACTCATATATACGTATTCCTACTTATATTTACTCATTTTGCTTGTCTTTCCTTAACTGATCGTTTAATGAGGGGGCAATATGTAAGAGATATATGAGGTTTTTCTTCTAAGTTTTCCTATAATAGTTCTAAGTTTTTCTATAAGTAGTAAGTTTTTCCTATAAGTTACTAGTGTTGCTTCCTAGAGGTTAAGTATTCCTATAAGTTAAGTTAAGTTTTTTGTTAAGTTAAGTTTTTCGTGTTACTAGTTTAATTACTAGTTTAATTTTTCCTACGTTCTAACTACTAAGTGTTTAAATTTTTCTTTCTAAGTTTTCACATAAGTAATATGTTATTTGATGCATTATTTTCTTTGTGTGACTTAAAAGTCACAGAGGGGGAAATATGTAAGCATATTTTAATTAAAAATACTTGTACCTTGGTTAAGACTTATAGAGGTGAGGTGAGGATAACAGAGTTAAGGCAGGGACAGTGTGATGTCATAGTAAAACAGTAACAAGGATTGGTATGTACCTAACAAACCTTAGACTTGCAGCCATCTTAGATATAAGATGCACATAATGTCATAGTAACCTAGACACCACACAAGTTCAGCAGACCTTACCGTGATGTAACAGGCATTGGATACACATGCAATATGTCAAATCAAAGAGACACAGACACACACACACACACACAGTTATATGAATAAAAGGTTTAATAAGAGTAGACACAGAAATAAAATAGTATGTGCATCTACATAGTAAGAAATATAAAGATACAAAGTTTAAGGCCCAAAATAAAAGTACAAAACATAGGGGGCCTGGGTAAGCATCAATAGCATAATAAAATGCATAAAATTCAAGTATCTGACCTCCTTTGAGGCAGGACATAACCAATTTGAAGATCAGTGAGAGGAACAAAAACACCGCGATTTAGAATTGGCATAGGCGCGGGAATAGAAGCTGTTTGGGTGCCAACAGACACTTTAGAATCGGTCTGGGTACCATCATTAACATGACAAACAGGTTTTAGGACCGGCGGAGCCGGAGTAGTAGACTCGGGCCGTACGGGCCTAAAAGAAAATGGATAAGGGCTATCCACACGAGGTCTTTTAGAAGGACCAGGTTTGGAGTAATCAGTTTTACCAAAAGTAAGCACTGTCTCCTCTAGAAACTGTAATAGCGATCCAGATGGCTCGGGCTCATCCTCAGCAAAACTCACCGGGGCCCGGTCCATGACAGGTTCAGTAGGAGTGTAGTCAGTAGGACTGTGAGCCGGACTGCTCTGGCTGTCCGAGTCGTTTGGAGGGACGCAATGATTATTCGTGCAGATGCGATTAGCTATAGGAAAAAAAAACAAAATAAAACACGTAAATACAACAAAATTGATAAATTAAGACAAATGGTTAGAAATAATGTGAAGGAGATGCTTACCCATGGCCTGTGTCTTGAAAACTGTAGAGTAAACCGGAAGTACCAAGAATTTATAGTTGGCGTAAGCGCCGCCCTATATTTTTTAAGTTGAACAAGAAAAGTGAAAAGATAATAGAAATCTATTCATATAAAAAATAAGTTATAATGGAAAATAATATCAGTAGGAGGTGGAGTCAGATGATGAGGTTTATGACGTAATATAGAAAATGTATTTTTATTGGGTAAAAAATTGTTTGATAAGAAATAAAAAAAATTATACAAAGGAGGGGGCTAGGTGAGTGTTCCGCCCCTTTGAAATTGTATAAAAGAGGTACCTATGTCACAGTTAAATCAGTCTGTTTCTTGGCGATGCTTGGAGTTACATCCTAAGCATTTTCAGGGCTGGCTCACTTTGTTTTGTTGCTGCAATAAAACTTATCCTTACTTCATCTAGATCTGCACGGAGTCTGAAGTCTTTCTTTGATTTCTTTTACTACAGTTACAGTATTTGTTTAGTATTTTAAATTAGGGCAACTTCGATGTGGGGAGAATAAAAAATCCACCACAGCATGTAGTCTTATATAGTTTTATTATATAGTTTTTGCACATTAATCTGACACAGTTTTTCAGCCTGTCACGGCGTGCGCCCAAATCAATATCGCTCCTCGCTCACTAGTTAGGCGGCCTCCCCTTCAGACATGCGAAGCAGCGGGACCGCAGAATTACACATGACTGGTGAGCTATCGTTGCTATCGTTGCCCGGGCTTGCACCCTGCGCTATAAAATACTCGGGGTTTGTTGGGCTACAGTGGATTTTACTACACGCTGTGTATGCAGCATGCGTGCAACAACGCGGAAGTGCGGCATGCAAGCAGGGCAAATGGAACGCGCCCCAAGGAACTTCAAAGGAGCGAGAGGTGGGAGGGGGGGCGGTACGGCCATCCGCGGAGAGCAGAGTCAGCGCGAGCAGACGGATAGCCATTGCACTCACACCGCGTAGTAAAATCCACTGTAACCCAACAAACCCCAATCATCACCAGCCGTCGTGATATTCCGTCATGTCATGTGGGCATTATAAGCTTTGTATTGAAAACTTCTAACTAAAAAGTGGCAGCTGACACGCCTAAAAATGGACGCAGGTTATTTTTTTAATAGTCTAAATAAAAACCCTCCGATTTAATTTCCTATAGTCTAACCAGCGCTCAACCGCACGCATAGTTTTCCCGAGCGCGAGGAATTTTTTTGTGCTAAATAATGTTTATGCAATATAAGAATTCCTATTAATCCTGGGTTGTTCTTTTAGTGTCACTATAGTGCTTTACAATGCCAGACAACATTCATATACAAATTTTTCCCCCTTCCCAGGTGTGAATCGGCTGTTCTCACCTATACATTCAGAGGAACTGAAATGCACTTCTCCCCACTTTAAAAACCTCTTGAATCTGAGGCTCTTCTGGAGACTTTCAGTGATTTCAATTTGTGTAATTTTAATCTCCTGGATTCTAGATTCTAAAGTTGACATTGTTACCTTTTTTAATCATTGGAATGGAAGAACTTGTTATTTTCCTTATGATAGCATAAATTGCATTGTTTTTAATCAGTCTATACACAATAATATTCTTTGGTATTTTTATTTATTTATTTTTTTTTAACGGGTATGGGGGCTATCTTGGTTCATTAATCTTCGTGCCTGGTTTAGGTTTAGTATTCAGTGCGCATCTGTTATATTACAACTATCATAACACTCAAATACCTTTTATTGGGGGTTAAGTGACTGATGTGCCTAACATTTTTCAGCTGAGCCTTTGTTTCACTGAAAACGACCGCGACACCCTCTCTCTCTCACACACACACACACACACACACACACACACACACACACACACAGAGCCGACCAAATCATTAGCACGTCCCTCCCCCAAACAGCACAGACATTTACTTTCTATCCATTTACTTACACCTGAACTGAGTTGTTTGAGTAACATGGGTCGAACCCGTTACAAATCATAACAGTCTACTGCATTTCATTCTTATAATAACGCAAAAACACAAGCGGAGCGGAATGACCGACATCATCTGACGCAGTAGAACGTCCTAACACTGTTTTAATTTTATGGTCATTTATTTCAGTTAATAAATCTACTATAAATTTAAAGAACACAAGAAATAAGATGACACAAATCCATACACGCTTTTTTTCTAATTACAAGTGATAAAATCAAAAGGCTCACCGTGTTAACATTTATTGTGCTTAAATTTGATCCTAATAAGATTTGATTTAATTTGAATTCTAGAACAGTGGCAGCTGGAACACCTAAAACAGATGCAGGATTATTTTTTTATAATCTAAATAAAAATGCTTTTTTAAACGTGGGCTATTGTTATTTACATGCAATATTTGTTAATTTAATTTAAATGGGGTTTGGTCTCCGGAATGTTGAGCATCAGGATCCTCTTCTTTACTTTCCTACGTAGAATCAGCGCTTAATCGCACGCATTAAGTTTTGTAAATTTGTTCAATGTTTAATAGTAAATTATGACCCCCGTTGCGCTGTACCACCGCTCGGAAAACCTTATGAAATACAAATTTAGGACAATTATGATGATCTGCCACGGCGTTCGCGTGTGATGGATGTACGCCCAAATCTACTATAACTACTCCCTCACTCCGTAGGCTCCCTGAATAGGCAGCAAAGGGACGGGAGCCGCCTATTTGGGCCGGCTGGCGATAATTAACGTTAATATGATCTCTGGCTTGCTCCGCATTATAAAAGCAAGGCGCGGAGGTTTGTCTGAGGTCTGGGAAGTACGTGATGTAATGGAGAATATAAAAAAAGCATGTCAGTGGGGAGATGTGACGCGCCCGAGGGACTTTAAACAAGGACACTAGAATTCCGCCCTTTGATCTCCGCGGGGACGGAGGACAGCGCGAGAAAGAGCTGCGCGAGCTCCCGCGGCATCTTCACTCCCGCACCGTGCCCGCCCTCGCAGCCCCGCTGCCGAAGAGGAAAAGTGTGGTTAGGTTTTTGCGTCAGCGAGAACTCGCGCCGGCCATCGACAGCGGGAGAAGCGCCGTCACGAGGGAGCGTGCAGGAGCGCTGCCTCCGCGTGCTCAGTTCTGCCACTCGCACCAACACTTATCATCAGCTGTGTGCCCGCATGCCAGTGTGGCACAGCCCCCGGAACTGCACATGCACAACCTTTATCCCATTCTTTCCTTTCTCCCTCCTTCAACACTTTCCTTCCCCATTTTGCCTAAATAAATTACCCTTTTCCCGTAAGACCTCGCCTTGTGTCCGTGCTTTTTGGTGCCGCCCGTGCAACATGGGTCGAACCCGTTTACAGATCATAACAGTCTACTGCATTTCATTCTTATAATAACGCACAAACACAAGCGGGGCTGAATGACCAACATCAGCTGACGCAGTAGAACGTCCTGACAATGTTATAATTTTTATAGTCATTTATTTTAGTTAATAAATCTACTATAAATTTAAAGAACACAAGATATAAGACGACACAAAACCCTACACGCGTCTTTCCTAATTACACGTGATAAAATTTAAAGGCTCACTGTGTTAACATTTATTTTGTTTAAATTTGATCCTAATAAGATTTAATTTAATTTAAATTCTACATTTGTATCGTCATTTTAGTTCTGTGATTATAAATTTGTTTAACTACAATGTTTTACTTGATTTTATCCGCTACTACGTGCAGTTCTAAAACTCCGTGTCTCATTAATCCAGCAGAGAATGAACTAAGGCATGAGGCGTCAGCCCCTTAGTTATATAGCGCCACTCAACGGTAAAAGCCAGCAAACGCACAAAGCCAAACGGTACCGCCGAGCGCGGCGACGGTAGGACCTACATTCGGATTGATTAACCACTGTATATTAATTTTACCCCCTTTTATTTGGCGTAAAGTGACTGATGTGCCTAACTTTTTTTTAACAGAGCTTCTGTTTCACTGAATAATCCATGGCTCAACACACAAACCAAAACGAAAAGAAAGCAGACCAAATGTCTATACAACTAAACGGAGTTGTTTACATAAGTCACTGATCAATAGCTCATGATATATACATTTAAACAATTTGTTTATACAGATTTACCTGTTTTACATGGAAAGTTACAGGCTTGTTACTGAATTATTTACTCCGATAAAGAGCCATATAAGAACAGTGGCAGCTGGCACACCTAAAAATAAGTGCAGAGCACACCGGCAGAAGTAAAGTAATGACTCTAAATGCGTCGGTAAAACAGCAAGGAAATTCACTCTGACCATTTTAATAATATGTTTATATTATAATTGATGAATTAGTGATTTCTTTGGTTTTCAACTGTGCTGATGGTGGTCATGTCATTTCATCTCCGCACCAGTAGACGCACCTATAATTCACTTTTCATACGAATAACATAATCTAAGAATTAGTTTTTTATTAGTTTATATAAAAGCAATTTATATAATATATAATAGTTTTTGCACATTAATCTGATAATGTTTTAATTTTATGGTCATTTATTTATAGGTATTTATTTCAGGTAATAAATCTACTACAAATTTAAAGAACACAATATATACGATAACAAGACTCTACACGTGTAGCTTTTCTAATTCAGTGTGTGTGGCTCAGTGTGTTAACGTTTATGTTGCTTAAATTCGATCCTAAAAATATTTTATTAAATTTAAAAAATAAATTTGTATTGTAATGTTACTAATGTGCTTCTGAATTCGTTAATTACAATTTTTTCCTTGATTTTATGTGCAACTACGTGCGGCTTTAAACAAGCTGCGGCTCATTAATCCCGGAGAGAAGAACTCCGAGGCGCCAGTCTGTAGTTATATAGCGCCACTCAGCGGTAAAAGCCAGCAAACGCACAAACCCAAATGCAGTTGCCGTGCGCCGTGACGGTAAAAGTCACATATCGCTTGTCCACCTACTATAAAGAAATGGATATATTTGGTAAAATTTTATATATTATAAAGTATATTGTTAAGCACAAGAACATGATCACACTAAACCCTAGTTAGTGGACTAGTAAATCAATATTTTGTCTTAAATTCCAACTCAAATTTAAAAGGCTGATCGTATAAGCAATTAGTTAATCAGTAAATACCAGGAGATTTTTGTGGAAAGCTGTTTAAAACATGATTGATTTGTTCACTGTTTCAAAAGATGTTTTAAAGACACAGTACATCCAAATCAACCTAAAAATAAATGGAGAATGGAAATGTCATTCTCTGACTGCGTGGCCACTGCCAACTCCACCACCGTCATCAAGTTTGCTGACGACACTGTCGTGGTGGGCCTGATCACCAACAACGATGAGACGGCCTACCTGGAGGAGGTTGGAAATCTGGAGAACTGGTGCCAGAGAAACAATTTCCTCCTGAACGTCAACAAGACAGGGCTGATAGTGGACTTCAGTACAAAGCAGGTGAGGAACTACCAGACCCCCATCATTAACAGGAGCCCATTGGAGAGAGTGGACAGCTTCAGATACCTCGGTGTTCACATCACGCAGGACCTGACATGATCCTGTCACATCAACACCGTGGTAAAAAAGGCCCGGCAGCGTCTGTACCACCTCAGACGGATAGCTCAGTGGATAAGGCATTGGACTACGGTTCGGAAGATCCCAGGTTAAAACCCCACAACCACCAAGTTGCCACTGTTGGGCCCTTGAGCAAGGCCCTTAACCCTCAACTGCTCAGATGTGTAATGAGATAAAAATGTAAGTCGCTCTGGATAAGAGCGTCTGCCAAATGCCTAAATGTAAATGTAGACTACCCTCCAAGGTGCTCAGGAATTTCTACTCCTGCACCATAGAGAGCATCCTGACGGGAAACATCACGACCTGGTTCGGGAACAGCACCATGCAGGACAGACAAGCTCTACAGAGGGTGATGCGATCAGCAGAGCGCACCATCCGCACCGAGCTCCCTGACCCACACTCGATCTACAGCAGGCGGTGCTGGACCAAGGCCAGTAAGATCGCAAAGGACCTCAGCCATCCCAACAATGGACTGTTCACTCTGTTGCGGTCTGGGAAGCGATTCCGCTCCCTAAAGGCCAACACAGAGAGACTGAGGAGGAGCTTCTTCCCGCAGGCGATAAGGTCTCTCAACCACACCACTATGCAAAACTAACACAATATTTTCACAATTTTCACAATCAATCAATCAATCTTTATACATCCATAGACAATATGGACAACTCCACGCACATCACATCTACACTACATGTTTACGTTTACATTCTGGACCATTGCACAAAGACACTTTAATAACCATTGCACAAAGTCACTTTTTCTATGCATATTTGCACACCATTATATTTCTATGTGTACAGTATATTTCTATTTTCAGGTTCTATTTTTTTTTAGTTAAATTTTATAATTATTATTTTTTTATTTACAGTTTGAGCCACGCCAAATAGCCGCGGCCGTGTGAATTGCGTACGAATGGCGTACGGCTGCCCTATGCACGCCGTAATCCCCCCTCCTTTTCCTTTGAGAAAGGCGTGTCAAGATTTCACAGTAAACACGCCCATTCAAGCCCTATTTATGCATTTACCTGGTTCCACCACTAGATGGTGCTTCGTTCTCAAGGACACGTTAACACAAGCCAGCAATTTAGCTGCGCTGAGTTGCAATCCCTTATTTTAACCGGGGTTAACACTAACAAAGTTCAATGGTTAAAGTTAGCCCAGTTTATTTACATTCCAGAATTCCCCAAAACAGTATTTTACACACTCTGTGGTGTAGGTTTACTAATATCTTTTATATTTATTACAACTAGATATTCTGTAAAGTTTATTTATCTTTGTCTTCACTAAATTCTCCTGTTTTCTTTAATCAGAGCTCAGCTGTGGAGGATTGGGGGGTCAGACGGATGATGGTTGGCCTTTTGGAGCTACTGGAGGAGCCTGAACAAGCTGTTGAGGGAGCTGTAGCAGGAATGACGTCACAGTGCAACAGCTTTAGAATGATGTTTGGTCAGGTCTATATTCTGAACATAGAATTACAAAACGTTTGATACTTTAGGGGGGAAACAAAGAATTAAACAGTTTTATCTTTAATATTTAAAAAAAATGATATTTAAATATAAAAGAACCAGATAGAGACTGATAAGCAGCTGGTGTTATCCGGGTATTTTAATGACCTTTAAGCAAAAATTAAACATGTTTTCACCTGTTTAATACAAATTATTGTTTTACCTTTTACTAGTTTTGGAAGAATAAATTTTATTTTTAAAGTCATGTGTACGTGTTTTAATTGTTGGGGGATTGTTTGTGTATTTAAAAATACATTTACTTAAACCAACAGCTTCAATGTGCAAAAAATGGGACCCGACGTTGTTTTAAATAGTCAAAGAGTTGGGCTAATAATAATGATAATAATAATAATAATTATTATTATTATCATTATTATTATTATTATATAACACTTGATCATATGTATCTGTGCTAGTTTGTGTTTGTGATTATAACTATTATAATCATTTTTTCTCAGTATAATTTTTTTGGGGGGTTTTAAGAACTCCATCAAAAGAGCAAAGACAAACTTAAAAGGAGTGGAAGGTAAGAAACCTTAGTGAAGAATACTGACTATGACATGGTGCTAATTTCTGTGTGTGTGTGTGTGTGTGTGTGTGTGTTTTGGGCGGGGGGAGGGGTACTTCAGACTTACTTGTCTGTGCCCAAATGTTTGTGTTAAAGCAACGGAGAAATGCAAGAGCGCGCACACACACACACACACACCTTTCATCCACAAACGCTTTAACTGTTGTCTTGTAAATCGTTGATTAAACCTATGAACACAGCTGTTCAGCATCAGTCCTAAACACAAACGCAGGGTATGTATTTGTCCTTAATTAAAAGACACCAATATGTTAATAATTTATACAATGATAACATGTTTATGTTTAATGTTTATTTTGCGGGAAAAGGTAATAAGCAATATTTAAAATAAAACAAACCAGGAAGTAAGTGTTTCATACATTAAAGTGCTGTGTATAACCAAGTGCCCCAACAGACATAGCAACAGTATACAGAGTGTGTGCGCTGTGGGGGATTGGAAGGTGAACGAAAATAATCATTTACAACACAAAAGACGTTCAAAGGTGTGTAATGCTCTGTAATGAATGTATGAAGCACGGCAAAAAAGATAATAAAAAAGCGCTACAGGTTTGGTGTCTGTGAGCTTTTCCTAATCAGAGTTAGACGGGGGGCATTTTGTGGCTCCTCCAGTTACACTCTACTTAGATATTACACAGAGGAGAGTTCACTTCTGTTCTCTTCATCCTAGCTTAATTTCATCTCATGAAATAATAGTAAGTTTTGTAAAGTCTGAGTTCATCTCCCCAGCCAGTGTTGTGTATGGACAGGGTAGCATCATGGCAGGATTGGTGTCATTTTTATTATCTTTTTAGCCGTGCTGCGTAAGAGAAGAGTAGTGACAAATTCATTACTTTCGTTACTAGACTATTTTGTCTGCAAGTGAAGATCTGAATCTGATCTGAATCTGATCTGAAGAGAAGTGACTTTGAGACATTCACAGTATATTCGAACCGTAGACAGTGTTTATTCTGCAGGACATTACAAAACGGCCATGTCCAAAACAGTGCATCTTTAATAAGCCACATTGGTTTCGAGTTAAAAGTAAAATTAACGAAAGACTGAGAAGCCCCGTAAACTTGACCCTGACAATAATAGTCGATTGTTTTTATATTTATGGGTTTTTTATATATATTTTTTAAATGTTCAAATTAACGTTTCAGAGTAGCCTATATAATTTGTCTTGTCATCTGTTTACAGCGTTGGCTGATTTTGTGATTGAGACCCATGGGTTACATTTAAATATTTTTATTAGTAGTAGTAAGCCAGTCTTTACCTTGGATAAATCACAATATAAGCCCTCTCTCGCGCACGCTCTCTCTCTCTCTATCTCTCTCTCTCTCTCTCTCTCTCTCTCTCTCTCACTCACACACACACACACACACACACGTACACACACAAACAAATAAAACATAAAGTCGCGTAAAACCAAATGAAACTATGGCAAAAATATATAAGCAGTGAAAATTACAGTGTTATCCTGTAGGTGATTCCTGTCCTGATAACAGGCGCTGACCCTCTGGAACTGTTTAGTTCTGTTAGTATTGTGTTCAAGTGTGAATGTTTATGGGGATTTAATCTGTCTCTGCTGCCGCATCTATTCACCGTAGTGATAAGTGATTAATGTCCCATCAGATCTTTGATGGTGGACGTTATGCTGGTTAAATGACTAAAGACATACTGATCCGTATGGACAGATATTTGTTTCAGATATTATGCATTATTAATCGATTTGTTATGCCAATTTTTGACTATCAGCGAAAAAAAAAAAAACATCAGCGAAAACATCAAAAATATAACGAAAACAAACTCAAGCAGAAGTTAAAATTTAAGCTTTACTTTGCAGCAAAATATTATCTACCGTTTTCTATTAAACGGAAACAGATAAAATACACTGTAATGTAAAATACTGTACATACCGTTGCCCGCATTTGTATTCCGTACCTACAACGACCGGTAGAGATAAATTACAGATGTTACCGTGTCTTTAAGTATTTTTAATGATGTCATGAAAAATATTGCAATAAGTAGTTTTATTAATTAATTAAATTAATCATTAATTAAAAATAGCATAAACATCATGGGTTGTGTATTGAGTGATTTAAATCTGTTTTATGAATCGTTTTTTATCCCTCTTTTTTACCACATCATCTATTTATGAAACTATGTTGATGTAAGTTATGTTATATATATATATATTAAATATAGTAACCGGCTGCTTGGACACTGCAGTTAACTGAAGCAGTCAATGCTCCATCTGGCGGAATTATACAGCATTGCAACCATCGTTTTAGAAAGCGCATGGGGGCGTTTATGGGGAGGGGCATCGTTAACTACGTCATTGCGGGGGATCACATTCCGTGCACGGATCGATCATGGTCCTGTCACGGTCCTGTCATGGACCTATCATGCTCCAAGCGGCTGTTTGACGTGGCTCCCACTGTAAATTTTCTATCATATTTCTTCTATTGATATTTATTACTTATTATAAGCTTTAATTCTCTTTTTAAGGTCACTGGCGGTTGTGTAAGCATTTCACTACATTTCGTACTATGTATGACTGTGTATGTGACAAATAAAATTTGAATTTGAAATTATTATATTTTTATATATATTATTCATATTCTAATTATTATTATTAATATTATTATTAGAAAATGACATTTCCATTCTAAATATATAATATCCTTCTGGAGCCTATCCCAGGAGGCTTAGGGCACGAGGCAGGGTACACCATGGACAGGGTGCCAATCCATCGCAGGGCACACACACATACAGTACACACACTCACACACTACAGGCCATTTTGGAACGCCAATTAGCCCAACCTGCATATCTTTGGACTGTGGTAGAAACCGGAGTACCTGGAGGAAACCCACCAAACACGGGGAGAACATGCATACTCCATGCACACAGAGACGGGAATTGAGCTGGCCTGGAATCGAACCCAGACCCTAGAGGTGCAAGGAGCCCTAGAACTTAATTAATTCTTTCAGAATTTTGTTTATTTGTCCAGTTTGAAAACTGGGCTCACATATTTAGAAACAAAGCTGAATTAAATCTGGATTTTATTAAGTTAGCTTTAAGAACTAAATTTAATAAAAACAGTCATAAATAGAGTTAATGTACCTATCTGCAAGTAAGTTTGGAAAATTTTACAATTTTTAATGATTTTATTAAAATCAGCACTTTTTAAAGCAATCACTGACAAGCTTATTGAGCTCAAACTTACCTTTCATTTCCTTAAATCGTTCTTTCTTTCTCTAGGTCTTTCACACAATGTGAATAGCCTGCTAAAAGCTTTTTTTCTATCTGGATCACTGTACCAGCAGTACAAAAATCTAAAATTAAATCAACTAAATGAAAAGTAAATTGGGGCATATCAACAACATGGTCAGGATCTTGAATCCACATTGCTGAAGCTGATTCATCAGTTGCATTCAAATCACAATTCTTATCATGAATCAAAAATTTTTATTTTTTTTTAATTCATTATTATGGGTTCTTAAAGCTCACTTTTTTGTGCAACTTTAATAAATTAAGTTTGTTTTATATGTTTAAACCTAAAATCACCTATTGCATCATATTATTATTTTAAAAAATCTTTTATTAGCTTTATAAATGGTGACATAATTGTTGAGCTGAGCATTTGTCTGTAATCCTCCTCTGATTTCCTATTATACAATATTATTTAGGTTAAACCCCAGATAACCTGGTTTTGTATTGAAGATAATTAATTTTCTTTCATCTCTGTGATACTTCTTCTGATGCCAGTTCTATGATTTATAATAATTTAATACAACAATAACTATTTCTAACTAATAGCTTTAAATCTCTGGATTTGAATACTGCTGGATTATTAATTGTAATAAATTATATTGATGCATGTACTTACGATTCCAAGATACATTTTTCTGTACACATGAAGTATACTATTCCATTCTTAAACAGGTTATAAAACATTACAATATCTGGTCTTAATTATGTAACTTCTCATTGGTTAAAATCTAAATAAATATATAGTGTGTTCTGCAACTTTGAAGAGCTTGACGCATGATTGCCATGTGTGGTCTGCTTGAAATGTATGTGGTGGCTAGAGACAGTTCCAGTTTACCATGAAGATAGTCTTTGACTTGGCTGATGCAGACTGCTGCTAAAAAAAATTCGGAAACAGCATTTCAGAATCTTCTTTTTTTATCATGGAAGGCTCCCATTCCCTTATTGTGCTTGGATTTTCTTGGTTAATACAACAAAACCATCCCACAGACTGAACAAAGAACACAATAATTTACTGGAGCCCCACGTACCTGTCTTGATGCCCCTATTAAGCTATGACCCACTCACATCCCACCATTGAGAAGGAGTTCACTGACATCTTTAACATTCCATACTTTGACCTCAGACAAGTGTTCAGTGAGTCATGTGCTCTTTCCATGCAACCTCACACACTGTACGATTGTGACCTTGATGGGGGGGCACAATACACACACACAACCCCTACCCTGCCATTAACCCTGCCATTAACTGACTGTTTTGTTTTTTTTTTCTTCAGTTTTTTGGTCCTTTTGTTTATTGTTTCATCAGTTACTGTTTCTGTTCACATTTTCCTGAGTGACAGTAGGCTTTCGTCTCACTCAATAATGTCCTCATTCAAGAAGGCATTACTACTATCCAAGCTGCGTTGTTTTAGAAAAATAAATCAACACATTTTGACCAATGAGTTTTTAGAAATTAAGTGTTTAGTTAACAACACTGCAAGTCATCATAAGACAATGTAAGTGTATATTTTTTTAATAACCATTTAAAAAAGGGCACATTTAACTTGTTGACCTGGCATGTTTCTGTTTTATGTGTACCTTTAATAACACAAGCACACTTTTTAAATCGAAAACGTTATGGCTATATATTCTTACGTTATAATTCTTGCTCTGAAGAAACTGTACATGAAATGAGATAAGACTGGACATGCCAAATTGTTGTGAGCATTGATGGCCCGCTGTGGCGAAACCCCGATGGGAGCAGCCGAAAGACTAACAACAACAAGTACAACATACGCAAGGCACAATCAACACAAGGGACTTAAATAAAAACACAAATCAGAGGCATAAACAGGGAAACAGAATCATGACCTAAAATGTGGTACGCTAGGAAACCAAGGCAGTGGGCATTAGGTGACACAGGAAACTGTGGCTATGCTAAAATCTGTCTGGTTAGCCTTACAACCTTATAAAAACATGCAACAAAACATGACAATCATAAAAGGTCATAGGATTTCACTACTTCCTATTTATTAATAACCCTACATTGCATAATATTATAATAGGTCATTTATGTTGTGATTCTCATGCTGGAGGTTGATCACTGCCCAGCATATTTTAGTGTTTTTTCTGCTCTATCACACCCTCCTCATTAAAAAAAAAATGCTGTTAATTAGTTGACTAGTTAAATGATGTGTGCTGGGAGCTGAGAAAATACTAAAATGTGCAGGGCAGTGATCCTTCATGACTGGAGTTTAGAACCACTGATTTATGCTTTATAACATAATCTATGTTTATCATGTAAAATTAATTATGAATTTAGAAAAAAAAAGTTCTGATAGGATTCTATTTTTCATAAAGTTTTTTTGTTGTTGTTGTTGTTCTGATTTACTTCAATGATCTGATCTAGAAGCTCTTGAAGATACAAAAGCAACATCAAAGCTCTTACCTGGGTTTCATCATTTGGGGGGCCCAATTAAATAAAATTGCTAAAACCAATAACAGAGTTTCTTTTTAATCTGCCTCTTTAATTAATAAACAAATAAATAAATAAATACTAGACAAAAGTTTGGACTAGGCATGGGATGATAACCTGTTCCAAGGTTTACCGCGGTTTGAAAAAGTTACGGTTTCAAAACCCCAAACAAAAAAAGTTATACCGTTCCTACGATATGTGCATTTTTTGTGTCGTCAAAGTGAAAGCGCAGGACTCCCTACTAGGTTGTGTGCGTGCATAGCTGCAGCGAAAACAATACAGCCCCTCCCCCACCGGTTACTGCTGGCAGGCGCGTGTATGTGATTGTGCACGTGATCCGCAGTCAGTGAGACTCAGCAGTAATTTAAGTTCAGGATGGCCGAAGGAGGTGAACCCCCACAACTTTTCCCCCCGTCAAAAAAGACCAAGTCAGCGGTGTGGGATTTTTTTGGGTACCGAAAAAATTCTGACGGTCACGGCTTGGAAGAGGAAGGTCAACCGACATGCAAACCATGTTTAAAAAGAGTTGCTGCTAAAGGAGGCAATACATCAAATATGATTTCTCATCTACGGGAGCACCATCCAGCACTCTTTGCTAAATTCAAGGTGAGTTGTTAACTTAAAGCTGTCTTGAAATGAACTTTTGCAAACATCCAAGTTACCGAGTCAGATAACACGGCTAATTAATAAACATTAGCTAACATCAACTAATTTCCTCTTGTACGTTATTTTACAGAGTGGGGAATAGCAGACTATATGTACTAACGTTACGTTTCTGTGATTGAACATTAGTACAACAATTAAGTTAAGGTAAATCACGTCTTTGCTTTTAAGCCTTCTGCCACGTTAACATCTTTTCAAAATCACTCAATTAAAAAAAAAAAACAACAACAACTCACTGGCTCTCACGTGTCTTTGAGTGTTCGTGAACTGATGAGACTGTGTGTGTGCAGTACACTCGCACTCTGCGTTAATATGCATCAACACTGAAATTAAAATTTATTTTAGAGCATTATTTTGATATTTTTAGCAGTACTATTTGTTTTTACACACAAAAAAAAATAAATAATGTAATTAGTTGTTTTTGTTAAATCTAGTATATAACTAAATTAAAATTACCACATCACATCTATTTTTAAAAGTACACTGATTAAAAGATGAAGTGGGGAAAAAAAGACTAGTTACAGATTTAGCTTAAATTTAACATGTCAGTCTTTGTTTTTCTTCTTTGTAGAGCAGCTGTGGCTTCAGCAGCAAAGGACCATCCTCCTCAAAAGCTGCAGGTCAGCCAACAATCCAAGAAACTTTTAAGAAACAAAAGTTGAGATTATCTCCACATCCAAGGCTGCAAAGGACCTGAACAGTGCGGTGGCATACTTTATTGCAAAAGACATGATGCCTTTTCAAATTGTGGAGAAACCTGTTTTTTTAAAACTAATGAAAACAGCAACACCTTTATACAAAGTGCCATCAAGAAAATTCTTTTCAAAGAATGAAATCCCCAAGATGTACACAGAAGTCAGGGGTCATGTGCAAAAACAAGTGGCAGAAGGGGTGTGGTTTTCTGTTACTACAGATGTCTGGACCAGCAGTGGTGGTAGTGGAGAACCATACATAAGCTTCACAGTTCATTTCCTCTCTCCAGATTGGGAATTGAAGTCCTTCTGCCTCGAAGCTGTTTTTTTTCCAGAGGACCACACAGCTGAAAACATCTTTTAATTTTTTGAAAACATGCTGCAGGAGTGGAGCATCACAAGAGACCATTTGTCCAGCATTACAACAGACAATGCGTCAAACATGAAAAAAGCATTCCAAGGCTTACCCTGTGTTTGGCTCAGCTGTTTTGGCCATAACCTAAATTTGGCTATAGTCAAAGTGCTAAAACTTCAAAGAGTTGAATCCGCTGTTCGAGCATGCAGGCATCTTGTTCAAGGATTCTCTCGCAGCTGGAGAAGAAAGAGGGAACTAAAGAAGAATCAGGGACTCCTGAATATTCCTGAAAAATCACTCATTCATGATGTAGTGACAAGATGGGGGTCCACCTTCAAAATGATTGAAAGATTTCTGGAACAGCAGCAGGCTTGTTGTGCAGTGCTTGCACCAGACAGAAGCTCATGGCATTTAATGCCAAAAGACAGTGATGTGCGCACTTTGGAGATGGTCTGCCAACTTCTGGGGCCTCTAAATGACTTCACAGATCTACTGGCTTCTGAAACAAAGACCACCCTGTCATCATTGAAGCCTGTTATGGAGCACATCACTGGCATACTGGAAGAAAAAGAGGAAGATGATGCCCTAACAAAACAAATGAAAAAAGTAATGATGGATGATCTGCAACAACGTTACTCCTCTGAGGATGTCAGTAAGCTGATTGACATTGCTTGCTTCATTGATCCCCGTTTCAAGGGCAACTTTTCGCAGAACAAGGATGAGACTGTCATGTTTACTGTAGAGGAAGCTGTGAAACTGGAAGAAATTACATCACGGCCACCTCAAGAATTACCTGCCTTCACTACTGCTCAAGAGCAAGGAAACAGCACTTCCACAACCACCGTCCCTTCTGCTGCTACAAAGAAGAAAGACAAATCTCTGTCTTGCTTGCTCAAAAAAATTACATCAGCAAAACAAGAAACGGTCAAAGAAGGAGATGTCCCGTTAAAAAAAAGAGTGATAGCGGAGGTTAAATTGTATATGTCTCAGCCTCCCATATCCTCTGATACTGACCCACTGGCATGGTGGAAAATTCATGCTCAAGAGTTACCTCTACTTGGCAAGGTAGCAAGAAAATTTCTCTGCATCCCAGCCACCAGTGTGCCCTCAGAAAGGGTGTTCAGTTGTAGCGGACATATCCTCGTACCTCACCGGTCCAAACTTAATCCAGGAAAGGTGAACATGCTCACATTCCTGCATCTTAACTTGGACTGAATAAAGAATGTGTAAAAAGTGAGCATGTCTACAAAAATTGTTGAGCTGCTAAAATGACTACATTTATTTATTTATATATTTATTTATTTTTGGAACTGTGACAAATGGTCATGTTTTTGTTTTGATTAGTGATTGCATTTTTTCCATTTAGAAGGATTTGTTTTTGAAAATTTTATTTATGTTTATTTATGTTGATTATTGTTGAGCTGCAGGTTTATGCTCACACAAGTGACTGCAATTTAATTTAATTTAATTAAGAAGATTAAATTATTTATTTTAATTATTTTGCCTGATGTTCAATGTTACAAAATGTTCTATATGTTTCCTAAAATAAAATATACTGTGTTCAGTTGGGAAAAAAAGAGTTGTTTTTTTACCCAGACATTTAAATATAACATTGTAAAGCAGTAATTACAATACCGTGATACCGTGAAACCGTGATATTTTTATCCAAGGTTATCATACCGTCAGAATCTTATACCGGCCCATGCCTAGTTTGGACACACTTTTTGATTCCATGGTCTCTGATTTGATCTACTTTGATATATATCACTTACTTATGCTCTGTAAAGCCTACATAACGGCTTTTATCTGTGGTGATTTTTTTTTAGACTGGTACCTGTAACCCTACAATAACTTCTCTGCAGCAAAGGTATGTTTTGGTCTTGCTTTCGTGGGACAATTGGTGCTTGAATTTGTTTTGCAAATGCCCTTGACTAATCTGTTCTTGCAATAACTATTAAAGAACAGCTGACCTTTATGTCCTAAAAATATAACTGACTGTAGTTCCTGTAGTATTTATTTAGCTACTTAGTTTCCATAACTAACATGTGTGCAGTGCGTGTGTGATTTTTATGTAAATATTTATAGTTCTGTTATGTTTCTGAAATAGCACTTACACTTACACAATTAACCCCCCAAGAACTTACATAAAGTTTAATGGTGATCCGTTCTGTGTACTTCCCTCTCTTTCCACCTTGAACTTGTTCCTTGGCCCACACGGCATGGGGAAGCAGATTAATGCTAGCTCTTTAAAATCTCAGTCACATAGCCCTGATGTTCCTGCCTTCTTCTAGCCACAAACATAAATCACATGTTTCCCATTTGTCAGCATTGACTAATGTCTACTGCCAACTATCCAACCAGATCTACTAGCCTAGTCCCAAATTTACACCACAGAGCACTTTTATGCAAGCACCTCATAAAACAGGTGAAATAACCAAGTAATGGTAACAATAACCAGAATATATGAGAGTTATCATTTACAGTATAGTAATTACGATGTAATAATTCCTTGAAACCCAATTTGGGGGTGAACAACATGAAGTGTGGAAATGATTGGTAAAAATTAGTACAAATCAGTATCAGAGTAAGGAATGTACAGAAGGAACAGCGATTAAAGAACATTTATTAAGTTGACTATTCAAATTCAAATTTTATTTGTCGCATACACAGTCATACACAGTACGATATGCATTTAAATGCTTAGACAACTGCTCGTGACCTTAAAATAAAAGACTATGAATAGGAAATAAATATGAAAAATAAAATAAAATGTAAATTTAACTAGGAAAGAATAAAATATAAAATTAAAGTTAGAATACAATAACTGTACAACAAAAATACACAATATAGAAAATATATGAAGAATATATAAAAAATATATAGAACAATAAGAACAGCTGTACAAAGTGGGTATAGATTTATGTCATTTTTGTGTGGAATGAAGTTAGAATAAATGGTAATAAAAACATTTTTAATGTCCAGGGTTATGCAATCCACATATTTAAAGTGTCTTGTGCAGTGCAAATATGCTTAAAAATTATTTATTTAAAGTGGCTTGTGATAGAGGGATTTATAGCTCGTCATGAGACACATCAAGACCCTGCTGCCCTCCTCACTGGACCCACTGCAGTTTGCGTATCGTCCTAACCGCTCAACGGACGATGCCATCTCCACTACACTACATCTTGCCCTCACACACTTGGACAAGAAGGACACATATGTTCGAATGCTGTACATAGATTTCAGCTCAGCATTCAACACTATCATCCCCCAACAACTGATTGGGAAGCTGAACCTCTTGGGCCTGAACACCTCCCTCTGCAACTGGATCCTGGACTTTCTGACCGGTAGGCCTCAGTCAGTACGGATCGGAAACTGCACCTCCAGCACCACCACACTGAACACTGGGGCCCCACAAGGCTGTGTGCTCAGTCCCCTGCTGTTCACACTGCTGACTCACGACTGTGTAGCAACACACAGTTCGAACCACATCATTAAGTTCGCTGATGACACAACCGTGGTGGGTCTCATTAGCAAGAACGACGAGTCAGCGTACAGAGAGGAAGTGCAGAGGCTAACGGACTGGTGTAAAGACAACAACCTGTCTCTAAATGTTGACAAGACAAAGGAGATGGTTGTTGACTTTAGGAGGACACGAGGCGACCATTCTCCGCTGAGCATCAACGGCTCCTCTGGGAATCGTCGACAGCATCAAATTCCTGGGTGTCCACCTGGAGAAGGACCTCAGCTGGTCCCTCAACACCAGCTCCCTACACAAGAAAGCCCAACAGCGTCTCTTCTTTCTGAGAAGACTGAGAAAGGCCCAGCTTCCACCACCGATCCTGACCACCTTCAATAGAGGAACTATCGAGAGCATTCTGAGCGGCTGCATCACTGTCTGGTTTGGGAATTGTGCCATATCGGACCGCAAAACCCTACAGCGGATAGTGAGGTAAGCGGAGAAGATCATCGGGGTCTTTCTCCCCTCTATTGAAGACATCTACACCACACGCTGCATCCGCAAAGCCACCAGCATTGTGGCTGATCGGACACACCCCTCTCACACACACTTCACACTCCTGCCATCTGGAAAAAGGTACCAAAGCATTCAGGCACACACATACAGACTGTGCAACAGCTTTTTTCCACAAGCCATCCGTCTCCTCAACAAAAAGGGACTGGACTGATCACACACACACACACACACACACACACACACACACACACACACACACACTAACACAAACATTATCACACAACTTAACTCAACTACCTCAAAATATTGGGACTGGACTGACTAATCAACACAAGTGCAGACACACTGACCTACACCACCAAATTATCGTACACACCAACCTGTAAATGCTTCACTGTTTATCTTTTGCACAATGATCATTACTGGACTAATTTTTGCACTAATTCCTCAATTCTTGCTGCTGTTTTTAAAGTTGTTGTTCTGCTGTTGTTTACGTTTACCCACTACCTCAACACCATATTTTATGTTCTGTTATGTCGTGGTTGCGCACTGTCACTTTGTTGTTGCTCTTCTTTGCACATTTGCACGTGCACTTTATGTTGTCTGTAAAAATAGTTATACTTAGCTGGTTAGTTTTTGTTAATATATGTTGTAATTTATGTTAGGTCTCTTTGCCCTGTCTCTGCTAGCCAGTTAACTAGGCCTCTTGGTTAGCTAGTTTAGTGTCTCTGTTAATTTATGTTGTAAATTTATGTTGCATGTACAGTAGCACCTTGGTCCTGGAGGAACGTTGTTTCGTTTCACTGTGTACTAACTGTATATGGTTGTAATGACAATAAAGCCTACTTGAACTTGAACTTGCTAGGCAAAGGTGTGCGGTGTGAACGGGTTCTCAGCCTGTTCCTAACGCTGGCTCGTTTGCTTCACGTCATGTCCTTTGTTCTCCCTCAGGATCTCACTCAGCCAGCTCGGATCCGGAGTTAAAAACATTGAAATGTGAGTACATTGTATACCAATAGAAACAAGAGTGCCTCTATTATACCTAATCTACTCAATGGTGGTAATTTTTCTGGTTTTAAACCGCTGAAAACTAACTTAAAAAACAAAAACAAAGAAAAGAGGGTCGGAGCAGTCGTGACGGCAGCCAACCTCACCGGCGCCATCTTGGATTTACTGTATTTTTGTCTCATACATAATTCTTCTATCCAATAACAACAGATATGAATAAAAATGCATAATTATGGCAACCTGAAAAGCTGCTGGTTAAGTTGCACAAAACAGATGAACAACAGGTAAATTTTACACTTTAGTACACAAAAGTATTGGTCACTCTGCATTAGGATTTATTAATAAGGACATCTCTTATTTCATAAGCAGACATATGTTGTGGTTGTTTTACAAGAATAACTACTTAACTACTATAAACTTAATAATTGTTTATTTTCTTTATGCCACTCATTTAATCAAAATGTTAGAGAATCTTTACAATGTGAATTATATTCACTTATCATTTGTGAGAATTAGCCAAGTATCA
Source organism: Clarias gariepinus (assembly GCF_024256425.1). NCBI lineage: Eukaryota > Metazoa > Chordata > Actinopteri > Siluriformes > Clariidae > Clarias > Clarias gariepinus. The sequence goes on along the minus strand of NC_071113.1, from coordinate 20,213,695 downwards.
CAGTCAAAATTCCAAAAGTATCTATTTTAATCTATGTCTTTTATAGATGAAGAGAGAAAAAAAGAATCGCTGCTGTCAGTGAATGAGTTATTCTTCCAGCAAAGTCTAAGATGTATGTTAAAGTGGAGCTTCAAGGATTAAGTGCACCCACCTTTGCAGCTTTAAGTGTACACGTAAAGGCTTGCTCCACATTCTTTTTAAATTTGGGAGACATGTTAATAATCGTGCCTGTGAAAATTCCTAATTTGTATCGGCACCTACATGATACTGCTTTTATTTTTTGAATTTATATGTAAGAAATTAACAGGTTGAATTTTTTCACTTTTCCGCTTTTGGGAGAATGCGCTAGTCTTTTCAACTAAGAACAACAAGTGGAATCCATCCACTAAAAACAAAACTCAGGTACGTTATCATAGCTAGCATTCATATTTTTCAGTTTAACATGTTTACACCTTCTTCCAATGTTGTTAGTGATAACTTTATCTGTGATAGGTTAGCACTCTGATGGAGAAGATAGTAGAATTGGAGGGGCACATCCAGACCTTAGACAGAGCTAGTCAGCATGAGAGTAGCATTATTTCTGTCATGGCATGTCTGGGTGGCATGGGCAGAGAAAACCAGCTCCTGACTTTAGCATTATGGCCCTTACAGTGGGGCGAATGGGTGAAGACACAGCGGCATACTTGCCCATCAGAGCACTACACTCCACAAGACCAACAAGTTTGCAAAGAAACCTGATAGATTTTCCAATAAGACATATCCAGGCATGAACTCAGACATATAAACCAGACAGAGTAGGGAATCTTAGGGTTTTTGGCCAGCATAGGTTCTTAAAGATAGCAATACATGCCAGAGTTGACTCAATGTTGCTCACCAATAAAGAGATCTACTGCCTAACTGTGACCACCCCCTAAATGGCATTGTGACTGAGCAACAAATGCGATTTACGAGCCATGTACTCCGTCAACCTTCCAAAATCAGCAATTCAAAAGGAAAGTGGAAACGAGGCTGACCATGTGCAAGATGGCACAGGACCTTTATGGCTGACCAGCATGATGTTGTAGCAAACCGTTCATGCTGGAGAAACCTTGTCGCCCAATGTATTAAACGGCGCAGGAGGAACTAAGTCTAAGTAAGTAATTAAGTAAGTAAGTAATTTCTCCTGGATACAGTAACATACATCACCCTTGGCTAACTAGTAAAGAAGGAGGAATTGCAGTTATTTATAATTATAAATTGTCCATCGTACAAAAATACGAACACAACTTTAATGCATTTAAAGTTTTCATAATAGTAAATAACAAATTATCATTTACAGACCCCCAGGGCCTTAGCAGTATTCCTTAGTAATTCTTTAGCAAATTTGCAACAAACTTGATCGTTTCGGTAGACAAAGCATCAATTTATGGAGATATTAATATTCAAATTGAGAATCCAGAAGTAATCCAGAAATGATAAAACCCCTGTTAAAAATAGTTAACTCTTCAAAATCTTTTTAAATTAGCAGTTATTAAACCACTAATTTAAAAATCTGACCTTGACCCCTTTCACCTGGCCGACTACAGGATGATATCAAACCTCCGCTTTAGCTCCAAGATCCTATAAAAGGTAGTAGCGCAGCAGCTATGTTCATATCCATATATTCCTATATAGGAATAGCTTACATAAAATGTATCAGTCAGGATTTAGGCCTTATGACAGCACAGATACAGCACTGGTTAAAGTAATAAATGACTTCGTACAGGCCTTTTTTTAGTGTTGCGTCTTTTTTCTTATTTTATATGACCTTAGTGCAGCTTTTGACACCATTGATCATAGTATTCTCTTTTATAGAAATGTAGTAGAAATTAAGGGAATAGCCCTCTCCTGGCTAATTAACTTCCTCCTGCTTTTTCCTGACAAGACAGAAGTACTGGTACTAGAACTGCACGCAGCTAGAAGTCAGCATTCTAATCACACAGTAACTCTGGATGGCCTTTCTGTTTTATAATGTGCAGCAGTAAAAGACCTTGGTGTGATTATAGATTCCAATCTTTCATGTAAAGCTCATGTGGATAATATTGCCAGGATATAATTCTTTCATCTCAAAAATATTACCAAGATAAGAAATATATTGTCATTACACAATGCAGAAAAAAAATAGTTCATGTTTTTATCATCTCTAGGTTAGATTATTGCAATAACTTTCTGTCTGGATGTTCAAATCTAACAAGCTCCAGTTAGAGAATCCAGAATGCAGCAACAAGAGCCCTCACTAGAACCAGAAGATTTGAGCACATCACCTTTGTCCACATCTTATGCACACTGTGTTGGCTCCCAGTAAATATTTGCATTAATTTTAAAATACTTCTATTGATCTAAAAAGCACTAAATGGTCTTGCACCAAGGTACCCAAGTAATCTGCTAGTGTCTTGCAATCCATCATGCCTTCTTCGATCAAAGAAGAAAGTGTAGTAAGTGCATTATGAAAACTACAGCAGGCAAGAGTTTTCATAATACCGCATACTGTATTATGAAAACTCCAGCAGGGACCAGAGCTTTTTCTTACAAAGCCCAAAGTTATGGAATAGCCTTCCAATTAATGTCTTGGCTAGGCTAAAAACCAATTTATTTAGACATGCATTTCCGTAAATAGAGTTGTGTTGGTTAAGGGATCAGATCTAGGGGCCTCTGTTATGTTTGGATGGTATGTTTGGATGCTGTCTTTACCACTCAGGTTGGTTGATGGCGAAGTGAATGGTTGATTTATTCCCAGGGACCTCTTATGTCTATGTTTCCGTCCGGCTCTCGCTTTTAATTAAGATGACTCATCCTGGTTCCCCTCCTTCTGTTTGGAGATCTCATTGCATGGACGGCCCATGTGGTCTGCTTAGGATGCATGTGGTGATTGGGGACAGTTCCATTTTATTATAAAGACTGTCCTGGCCTCGGCCGATGCAGACAGCTGTTCTTTGAGGACGTGTGACTACAGTCGCTTAATGGTTCAGGACTGAAATTTCCTACAGTTTTGTGGCTGAGCCTCCAATAACAAACTGGACTCCATACTTACTTAAACACATCTTCTGTTATATTGAATTTCCAGCTGCCTAACACACAGTATGACTGCAAAACAATTCATGCTATGCATAATCACCCAAGTGAGGATGGGTTTCCTGCTGAGTCCTCTCAAGGTTTTTTCCTATTGCCATTTCAGGGAGTATTTTTCTTGCCATCACTCTCGGCTTGCTCATCAGGGGCATCTGATCATTTTAATTAATACTTATTTTCTCATATTTCATACTATCATTTATTTTTTATTAAGTTTTTTTAAGCAGTAGGTTTCCATGGCTGTCCACTGCATCAGTACCTACAACAGTGGGATATTGGACAGGTAACACTCAGCACATTGTGGTCATGCAAACAGGCTCTACCACACACACAGGTGTCTACATTGCATAATTTATAAATCCAGAATTGATTTTGTGAATTAGCAAATGTTTGGAGGACCTGAAAGAAATGTGATGCTCTGGTGGGAAGAATGGGAAGATAGTGAAGACTGCTCTTATGAAAGCTAGCAGTAAGACACATGTTTCATCTTTAAAGCAAAGCATTTATTTAATGTCTCAATGAAAGGACATCAGTTATTACCTCTGTCTTTGTGATGAATAGACAGGGAGGCTGAGAATTTTTTCTCAGTTTCTCTTTTTACTGAGAAAGGCTCAGGGACAGGCTTCAGCCTTCCTGGCACCCTTATACAGGATAAAGCAGAATGGACAATGAGTAAGTCAGTAGTGCCGTAAAATAAATTAGCATCCATACAAAACCAATAAACTGTGCTCAATTAAAAAAGAAGACAATAAAATAGAAATTAAATCATGCTCCTCTATCTCTTGAAAAAACTCTATGGCATAGTTCGGCAGTGTCTGACTCCAGTAATTCAACCTAGGATTTAAAATATATGTTCCATTCAGGTAATGAAACAGAGGACATACTATCTACTCTTGCAGTTGTTTGAGGAGCCCTGAAAGGATATGCTAATCTAGTGTCATTTTTTGTGTGTTTTTAATTTCGAGATATTTTTGAGGCATAGTTCTCTCCTGGAAACCCTGACAGCTGACTTCAGATTAGGTAAAATACCCTTCCCTAGTGAAAGAGTATCTTGGGATCTTTTTCATAAATAATGGAAATAAGAGCATAAAATTGAAAGATGCCCCTAACATGGTTTGTGCACCTTAAAAGAATGCCTTCTGGTCAGATCCTGGTGGAGTGGTATTATACTTATTCCACTCGCCTGAGTGAGACTCTGGGGCAGGACCAGGACCCACTTGATAATGGGTAACA